>NW_026596234.1:10686155-10696155 GCF_907164565.1 Psammomys obesus | reverse complement strand
GCCAGGCCTGTCAGCACGGACCTGCGCCTCACTGCCAACTTGACTCAGGGAAATGATACTGTTGCAGGGACACAGGACAGTGGAGGTGACTGAAGCTGATTTCCCATTTCTCTTTTTCGAAAGGGAAGGGCAAGAAAAGGAAATTAGGCCCTCCATCCAGACCTGTGGAATAGACCGGACGTGGTCACCCGAGTCTTAGCTTGGGATCCAAGCAGCTGGGATGCCAGGGGGCCTTGCTGAAGGTTGTCTCAGCCAGGAGTGAGACCCTGCTGAGGGGACTCTGGGTAAAGGCCCTTTAATGGAAAAGCTGATCACTGGCTAACTTCACTGATGTCAGCAGGCTTGGGCTGAGGTAGGGCTCAGCGGCAGAGCGCTCGTCTGGCATTCTGGAAGCTCTGGTTATACCCTTGGTACCGCACACACGCACACATATGCATGCACACACACACAAAGGCTGGTGTGACAGGACATGCCTGTAATCTGTAATCCCAGCAACCTGGAGCCCGAGACAGGAGGATTGCCCTGATTTGAAGTCAGCCTTCGGCACATAGTAGGTAAAGCAAAAACAAAGGACAAAGACTGGCAATATGGCTCAGTGGGTAAGGGAGCTTGTGACCAAGCAAGCCTGACAACCAGAGTTCCATTCCTAAGACACACGTGGTACAGGAAGAGAACCAACTCCCACGAGTTGTCTTCTGAACTCAACCAGGTCGCTGTGGAATGTGCACACACATACATGCATACACACATTTTTTAAACCAGGGTCAAGAACAGGAGGTGGCGCCTGTATTTCCAGCGCTCGAAAGTTGGCCGGCTGGGATACATGAGACCCTGTTTCAAAACTGGCAGGTGGGGGGCTGGCAAGATGGCAGCCTCTCTCTCTCCTCTCTCTTCTCTCTTTCTCACCTTTTTAAAAATAGACACCGGGGACCAGTGCCAACACAGCTGCAACCAAAGTCCAAATGCCACCCTAGGGGCGGTCCCTCTGTCCCTCCTTTCCAACTCTGCTCTCTAGTCCTCCTGTGAACCCCACCTTCAGGAGGTACCATGGCCACTAGCAGCCTTCCAGCAACCACAGGGCCAAGAGACTGTCTTTTCAACAGCAAATCCCAAGTACAAGTACGGAGCTGTGGGGTTTACCCTGGTCATGTGTCCATCCCTGACCCACTCACTTGCTGTGACTGGTCAGCTTGGAGGCAGGGCAAGAGGAGTCAATAAATGTCTCTGGCCTCTAGAGGACTTACAAACATGTGCACACAAACTTGCATGCACAGAATATAAAAATAAATCTTAAAAAAAAAAGTCAAAGGCTGCTTGCTGTCTCCTTGCATGGCCTTGTTCTGCTCATACTACACAGAGATTAAAGCCACCTGTACACACGAACACAGGCTTCGATCACTTAAGAGGGTTTTCCTTCTTGGCAGAGTAATGCAAAATTAAGGTGGGGAAAATCCTTAATATTTAATACCAAGCATTAAAACAAGCCTGCTAACATTTGAGTGATGCAAAGACTTGAATGACGGTCAGAGAAATTCCAGGGCTAACATGAAGGCTCAGCAGGTAAAGGAGCTTGCTGCCAGGCTAGACAACCTAAAGTTCAATCCCTAGGACCCACATGGTAGAAGGAGTGCACCAATTCCTGAAAGTTGCTCTCTGACCTCCACGTGCCTGGTGTGACACATACCCCGACGAAAGCAATCAATGTAAAAACAAAAATAAAATAAAAAAAGAGAGAGAAAGAGAGAGAGAGAGTTCTGTTTTAAAGTCCAAAAACCGGTAGTTTGGCAGTCAAAGAGAATGTGGGTGGCAGTGTCCCACCTCGGCCTTTGAAGACAGAGCATCACTGCAACTGTGTGGCCAGCCTCAGCTACAAAGTGAGTCCCAGGCCAGCCTGCTCTCTACTTGAGACTGTTTCAAAAATACAAAAGCTAAACCCGTGTAGTGGTAGCTCACGCCTTTGATCACAGCCTCTGGAGACAGAGGCAGGCAGATGTCTGTGAGTTCAAGGGCAGTCTGGTCTAAAAACTGAGCCCCAGGATAGTCAGTGCTACACAGAGAAACCCTGTGTCGAAAAACCAGAGACACAGACACACACACACACACAGACACACACACACACACACATACACACAGAGAGAGAGAGATAAACAATGTAATTCCAGCTGATGAGAGGCTGAGCAGGGATTGACGTCAAACCTGATAACCCACAACTCACAGAGTGGACAGAGAACAATTCCTACATGTTGACCTCTGACCTCTACACATACACATGGCATGAATGATGCCTCCCAAATAAATAAGTGTGAAAAAAAAAAATCTGTTGCCTCAACCACTGAGAAGAAGAGTCCAAAATATTACTAAAAGTTCTAGGGCAGCCTGATTTGTTGAGTTCCAATCCAGCTAGGTCATTATACGCAGACCTTGCCCCAGATTAAGTAAAGGGCAAGCAGGGGGCTGGGGAATGTGGATTGATTTACATGCCCAAGTGTCACTTAAACCTGTGTAATTTCTTCTTCACTCCGCCCCCAGCTGTTCATGCTGGCTTGATGGTTTCTCTCAATCACTCTTGACTTCTGTCGCCCTGCCTGCAGGTTCACCAGTCTGCAACCCAAGCTCGAACGAGGTCCAGACTGAGGTCAAACAAGGTCCAGACAAGAGACAAGGTTCTGGAGTTGGAGGTCACCCTTGGCTACTTGGCACATTTGAGCCAGGCCTACTGTCTCAGGACCCTGTCTCAAACTGAAACAAAAGAGGCTTACTGCTAAGGGTAACAGAAAAAGTCCTTGGTGTTCTCATGTTCCTGAGAACATGGGACACTCGGCAGACAGCCCAAAACATCCTAGAAATGCCTCTACACATGCTCACACAGAGAAAAGGGAAGAACACTGGGTGCTTCTGAGGACCAAGCCTCCAAGGGACTGAGAGGAGGACTTCCTTATCCTGTGGATGCACAGACGCACACAGACACATACGTTTGTTGATTTTTGTTTTTGTTTTGCCTATGTAACCCTGGCTGTCCTGGACTCGCTTTGTAGACCAGGCTGGCCTCAAACTCACAGAGATCCACCTGCCTCTGCCTCCCTGAGCGCTGGGATCACAGGAGTGCGCCTCCGCACCTGTCTTTGTTGATGTTGTTGAAGACAAGACAGGCTTTCACTTTGTAGCCCCAGGGCTGGCTTCAAACTCATAGCAGCCCTCCTGCCTCAGACCTCCAAGCGCTGGGATTGCAGGCATGCACTGCCACAACCAGACATTCTGGATTTTATTTTATTTTTTTCAGAGTTTCACTATACAGTATTGGCTATTCTGGAACAAACTATGTAATTCAGGCTGGTCTTGGATACCCAGAGCTCTGCCCACCCCTGTCTCCTCAGAGTGGGGATGAAAGGAATGTACCACTGTGTCTAACAGGGGATTTTATTTTATTTTACATATATACCATACATATATACATACTTGAGAGCATGTGTGCTTGCACACACACACACACACACACAATTTGACACAGGGTCTTATGTAGTTCAGATTGCCTCAAACTCACAATATAGCTGAGAATGACCTTGACCTCTTGACCAATTCCTCCTCCTGCCTCCACCTCCCAAGTGCTGAGATTGGTAGGTGTGCGCGACCATGCTCAGGTGCCAAGGATCAAACCCAGGGCTTCATGCATTCTAGGCAAGTGCCTTAGTGACTCAGGCACACTCCCAGTCCCTATCGGTGTGTGTGTGTGTGTGTGTGTGTGTGTGTGTGTGTGTGTGTGAGTGAGAGAGAGAGAGAGAGAGAGAGAGAGAGCAGGTACACACGGGCAGGTGTGTTAGTGGCAGAGAACAAGCTTAGAGCTGTCCAACTTGTTTGAGAAAGGTCTCTCTGTGGAACCTGGGGCTCCCTAGCTCAGGTACTCTGGGCTAGCCAGGGAGCCCCTGCCTTCACATCCCCAGCTGGTTCGTAGCGCAGCTTTTTACCTGGCTGCCTGGGACTGAAGTGTGGTTTGTGAGCAGTTTCCCAGCCCCACCCCCATTACTGGATATTTTTACTCTCTTGGCGTTTTGCTAACTTGAGGTCAGCCTTCACCGCCCCAAACCTAGGTAATAAGACTTCAAAGCCAGCCAAGAACTGAGGCTTGCGTCTCTTTGAAGTTCACGAGATAAGCCTTTTCATCGGCAAGCCTGGTCACTACAGAAACAGGCTCCAAGAAGCTGTCCTTCAGAAAGCAAAAAGAGGGATGTTGGCAAGTTTAAAGGCCAGCGGGTCGGAGGTGAGTCCGCACAGCGTCCTTCCTGTCTGCCCCTCTATCATCCTTCAGTTCCCCAGTCCAGCATTTCAAAGGTTTCCTGAGTACACCCAGGCACCAGCTGTACCTCCTTGAAGTCCCTTCCAATGTCAAGTTCAAATGATTCCGCCTACGTCCTCTTCAAAGACCATCCAGAAAGCGTGGCCGGCAGCTGAAGGGCCTCAAAGATGGTCTTGTCTTTGTTACATAAGGCAGGTGTGTTGCCATACTTTTTAATTATTTTATTTTGGTTTCTTAGGCCTCTTCCTCCCTTCTCCACCCCAATCCCTTCCAACACCCCAATATGGAGTAGGAGAGAAAGGTTAGTGGGGAGAGGGGGCGGAGTTCTCTTTAGCTACTTCCTGCTAGTTAGGGTCAATGGGTTCCTTGGGGCAAGTCCAATCCTCATTTCAGGATCTCTCCAACTTCTCATCCAACTGCATCCACAGCCACAGGAGCAGCAGGCGGGTACAGCAGCAACAGCCTTGTTCTTTCTTGGAGACCCCTTTCTTTCTCTTTGAGCTCTGGCCTTTATTCCCTCTCCAGAGTCCTCAGATCTAATCTATCTGCAGCTGGCAAAGAGGCCCTCTCAGACCCTGCATGAGGCAAACAGTTTGATTCTGTGGGCAGTCTGAATCAGTCCCGTATCCTACACCTGGGATTAAAACAAAACCATGGTTCCATCCACAACACAGGCGGCAGGAGTTGTTGAGAAGAAGTTTTTCCAAGATGGTACACAGTCAGTTGGTGACAAAGTGAAAGTCTCAACGGATGCCCAACAACACAGTACCCTCTCGGCAAAGGTTGTTCAGGCCTGGGTCCTCTGTTGCCCCACGACGTTCTGCCCAAGGGGCCTTCTTGTTCTAAGAACGTTAGCATTGGGTGACCCCTATGGAAAAACAAACAAACAAACAAACAAACAAAAAAGACAAAAACCAAACAAGGCGCTAGAGTATTCATCTTGACTGCATAAAGCCCTAGGTTCAAGCCCCAGCAAGGCATAAATCAGGCATGGTGGTGCATGGATGTAATCATAGCATGGAGGATGTAGAGGATCAGGAGTTCAAGGTCATCCTCTACTACAAAGCAGTTCTGAAGCTTGCTTATCTATTTGTTTGTTTGTTTGTTTGTTGACTGACACCTTCTCAGGATGTAGCCCAGGCTAGCTGAGAACTTCAAATCCTCTAACCTCAGGCTTCCCACTGCTGGAATTACAGATGTTCACCAATGTGCCTAGCTATTAGTTTGTTGACACAAGGTGTTCTATCATCTAGGACCAGGAACTTCATATATAGACAAGAATAACCTTGAACCTTTTGTTCCTGTGTTTGAAACACAGTCTTACTCCATAACCCAGGCTGTCCCGGAGCTTATTTTATAGATTAGGCTGGTCTCAAACCCACTTGATCTTCCTGCCTCTACCTCCTAAGTGCTAACGATACAGGCCAGCACTTCCATTTTGTGCAGTATTAGGCATGGAACCCAAGGTATCCTGCATGATGGTGAACACTCTACTCACTGAGCCTAGCTCTAATATTTTTTTGTGCCTGGGGTGGAGCCCAGGGCTTCCCTCCTGCTAGGCAAGCACTCTAGAGCCCAGCTCCACCCCAGGTCCTAAACATTTTGTTTTCCTAGCTCAGGTCAGTATGAGGACATGGGCCAGCCCACGGTTACCCACTGTGACATAAATGCTGGCACAGGGGAAAGCTGCAAATAACTCCCACGCTCACTGTTAGATTTCTTAGGCAGCTTAAAGAGACAGGAGACAGAAAAGACGGGAGCCTGCCCTTTCAGCAGGCAGGACAGTGTTCATTGGTGGAAACAGTGAGGGGGCAGACTCTCCCTGTGGGAAGCTGAGCAGTTTGCCAGAGGGAGAAAAAAAAAAAAAAAAGATGGCTTTGACCCTTCATAGGGGCATAAAGGATTGCAGCATGCAGTAACAGTTTCCTTCCTCCCAGAGGGAGACAGGTTGTCCCAAAACAGATACTCTGTCACTTACAAAGCCCATAGAGGCAAAATCTCCATTAATTGTTAATGCTTACCACCAACATCAGCTTCTCTCCAGCTAGCAATGCTGCCCGAATGCTCTCTAGGCACCCCACCAACCCAGCCTGTAGGCTCACCTCCTGGGTGCTTTGCAATAGCTCAGTTAAGAGGTGATGACACATGCTTTAATCCCAGCACTTGGGAAGCAGAGGCAGACAGATCTCTGAGTTTGAGGCTAATCTGAGTTTGAGTCCTGGAACTCTCTCTCTGTAAACAAACAAAACAAACAACAACAACAACAAAAAGGCCTTAACTGTTGAGGATTTAAAATCCTAGGTGTTTATTATTATTATTATTTTGTTTTGTTTTTGTTGTTGTTGTTTGTTCATTTTTCGAGACAGGGTTTCTCTGTGTAGCTTTGACTGTCATGGACTAACTTTGTAGACCAGGCTGGCCTCGAACTCACTGAGATCCACCTGCCTCTGCCTCCCTGAGTGCTGGGATTAAAGGCGTGCCCCACCACCATGCCTGACTGACCTAGTTTTTTCCGAGATGTAGCAACAACCCTGTCCCAGGCTATGTCAGAAAGGGACAGGTCAACATCAGGTGTTATGTCAGCACAGAAGTGTGCATGAGGATGAGCTACACTGAGGGAGAGCACCCCCTTCTCTCCCCACGTGACTTTTTGGTGCAACTCTGGAAGGAGGATTTTCAGAGTGATTAAAGAGAGGGTGGTGAGTAGATCCCTTGGGAGCACGGGTCCTGCCACTCATCCAGATGGCCATCAGCAGTGAACCAGTGTTCTGTCCCCATGTCTTCATATTGTCCCACTTGTTGGAAACATGGATCTTCTGACAACCAAGGACATTGAACTTGACCCCATGCAGGGCCTGCCATATTGCGTAGCTCTGATGTTTTGTTTGGACGGACATGATGGCTTGGCTAATCTGAGTCCTTGATCACAATCCCATGCATAGGCTTCCAAAAGGCGACTAGACTGGGGACAGCACAAGAATGGAGATATGCATTTCTACTGAGAGTGCTGTTTCTCCAGGGTCCTTTAGGGGGTCCACATAAGCACCACGTTGCCCTCACTGTCCACAAAGCCGCCTTGTACAAGCCATTGCATACCTGGCCCCATACAGGATTCATCTTGCTTTAGATATAGGGGACTTTTTTTTTTCTTAAGAACAATAAATCCTTTGTTGGTTTTGTGGAATATATATCATTTACCCTTGTTCATTCAAATACTGATTTCTTTCTCTGCCCCACTATCTGGTTTGAATCTGGACATTGCATTATAATGTTTTGTTTGTTTGTTGGTTTGGTTTGGTTTGGTTTGGTTTTTGGTGGCTGGAGAGACAGCTGTGGGTGCTGGGAATCGAACTCATATTTTTGGCTGTGAGCCTAGCCTTTAACGGCTGAGCCATCTCTCCAGCCCCCCCTTTTTTAATTTATTTAATTTTATTTTATGTACATTAGTGTGAAGATGTCAGATCCCTTGGAATTGGCTGTACAGACAGTTGTGAGCTGCCATTGAATTGAACCCAGTTCTTTGGGTGCTGGGAATTGAACCCAGTTCCTTTGGAAGAACAGACAGTGCTCTTAACCACTGAACCATCTCTCCAGCCCCATGATGCTTATTCTAAGCATCACCTGTCTCAAATCTGTGTAAACATGCCACCATTGTTCTCTGTAATTTTAATAAAAGAACCAGCCAAAGCTGAGCAATAGAGAGAATAGGGTGGGACATCCTGGTCTGGAGGGGAAGAGAAAGGAGCCAGTGGGGGAAGTGGGAGAGCAGAGATCGGCAGGAGAGGACTTAGAAGCATGAGGAGAGATGAACCAGACCTAAGATATGACTAAAAGCAAGTCTAATGTGGGAAGTCTGAATTCGAGGAAACTATGTGGGCTTGGAGGTTTAGGATGGAGTAACTATTGCCCAGCATTGTGCTCTAGGTTAATTAAATAAATCCTAGTCTCTGTGCGATGATTTGGGTATACAACTGGTTTAGGAATAACTGCTGTTTAACTAAAAGATAAATCAATATTAAATATTAATATTTAATGTTTGTGCCCTCCTTAATTGGGCAGGGTGGCACAAATGCACCATGTGGCCGAAGATGACCTCCACCTCAGCTAGTTCATCTGAGTTCTCTGCTTTGGAGAAGCACATTTGAAAGGCAAGTTCCCAAACCCTGCGCTGTGAAGCCCGCCTGTAGGCTGTCACTCAGCAGGAAGGCACAGGAAGCTCTAGCATTCAGGCTAGCCTGGGTTACATAGCACGACCTTATAGAGATCGAAAGGTGGGGAGGGGAAGGGAGAGGCAGCTGGGAGCTAGGTCAGTGGGGAAAAAACCCTTGTTGTGCAAGCATGTGAACCCGAATTCAAATTGCCAGCACACAAGTCAAAAAAGCGGGGAGTGGCCACACACCCATGACCAAAGCTCTGAGGACTCCGGGGCTTGGTGGCTGCCTGTGTAGGCCCAGGTTCTGTGATTGACTGTCTCAAAAGAGTAAAGTAGAGTGATAGAGCAGGGCACCCCATCTGCCCTCTATCCGAGCAAGGAAGTGGTCAGACGCCCCTGCACAGACAGGCGTACTCGTGCACACACGTATGCACATATGACGTGCACACACGTGCAAATAAAAAAATAGATAGATAAGATAGACAGACAGACAGATATATACACAGATACCTAAATACACAAGATAATCTTAAGTCCTGTCCGAAAAGCTTTCGACTGTGTGAGTCATCAGGCCGGGGCCCAAGACTCTAACTTTTGAAACAATGCTCTTCCAGCCTTATGGGTGTAGACGGTTCTGTCCATCCAAATTTAAGTTTAAGGTGGGAGCAAAGACAGTTGTGAATTCTGCCTAAGGGAGAACAGAGAACAGAGAGCAGCCATCCTCTCAGCAAACCTGGCGAGGACTTCTCACTGTTCCCGAAGACCCAGAGCTGAGAAACTGGAAGGCAAAGTGTCTGTCTAAGGGTCACCTCACACTGTCCTCCTTCTCCTGGCTGCTGGGAGGTCCCAAAACAACAGGAAACTAAAGGTGAGGAAGTTATCACCCCCAAAACCAGAGACTGAAAAACCCACAGCTTTATGGTCAAGCAGGGAAGACAGACGTAGGGACAAACGAGAACAGAGGGCTCAGCCCTAACCTCAGAAGAGAAGTTGAATTCTGGGTATGTAGCACATGAGAATCACTGAGACGGTTCATTGTCTCCTCTTCAGCTCAGAGCAGCCACCCTCTACTGAGCTTCAGGCTCTACTGAGCTTCAGGCTCAGGGTCTATGGGTTTCAAGCCAACAGCCTAGGCTCATCGACATCTCTCTCCCCCAAGATGTTTGTAGATGGGAACAGCCATGTTAGAAAAGTAGGAGAGACGGAGGAGATAGCTGGCTCAGTGGGGCAAACCCTTGCTGTGCAAGGAGAGGGAGGAAGGAGACAAAGATGAAGAAGAAAAAGTCTTTAATCCCAGTACTCAGAAGGCAGAGACAGAGCTGGGCGTGGTGGCGAACACCTGTGATCCCAGCACTCTGGAGGCAGAGGCAGGTGGATGTCTGTAAATTCAAGGCCAGCTTGGTCTACCAAACTGAGTCCAGAATACACAGAGAAACCCTGTCTTAAAGAGAGAGAGAGAGAGAGAGAGAGAGGAAAGAAAGAGAGAGAAAGAAAAGAAGGAAGGAAGGTAGGAAGGAAGAAGGAAGGAAGGAAGGAAGGAAGGAAGGAAAGAAAGA
>NW_026596234.1:10663956-10686145 GCF_907164565.1 Psammomys obesus | reverse complement strand
AAGAAAGAAAGAAAGAAAGAAAGAAGAAAGGAAGGAAGGAAGGAAAGCAGGCAGAAACAGGCAGATCTCTGGAAGTTCAAGGCCAGCCTGGAGTACACATGCGTTCCAATCAGCCAGAGCTACAGGATGAGACCCCATCTAAAATAAAGTCACCTAGCACCTGAAGGAACTAAAAGAACAGTTAACTATGTACAAATTTAGCAAAAGAAATGATATCATACATTTTAGGTCACGGCAACCACTGGCCGTTGGCCACACAGGAGCCTGGAGGGCAGACGCTCTCTAGTTAACCCACCAAGAACATCTGCCTCAGTGGCTGGAGCTGAACTTCTGGTCACTAGCGGACATGCCATTCACCAAAAGCCCCATGAGTCATTCCCCAAGGTTCCTGGGGGAAAAAAAAAAAACTTCAGATAAGGAGCCCATTCCAGAAAGAAATAAAACCTTGGCCCAAGGCGCGGACTTTCAGGGAAAGCCATTGGCCTGCTGGGTAGGGGTCATCTTGAATTAAGTTTCTAATCATTCATTGGAAAACTATTTATAGGTGTGGCATTATCCATTCATCCAACTCATGCTTATTAGGAGGGGCGAAGGGACTTCACTTTTGAGCACATCCAAGGCCCTTTAGCTTGGTTTGTTTTCTACAGTCACAGCTGCCTTTAGCCAACTCTCATCCAACAATATCAAATGGAAAATCCCAGAAATAAACTGTCCTTGAGCTTAATTTATTTTTGAGACAGGATCTCTCACTACACAGTCCTGGTTTTGCTGAGAACTCACTGTGTAGACCAACTGACCAACCTAACCTCAAACTTGACCCAGCTCCCTCTGCCTCCCAAGTTCTGGGATAGAAGACACAGTCCACCACACCAGACCACAGTTTACATGATGTTGTTTGTTTGTTTTTCTTTCTCTCAGAGATGTGCCTGCCTCTGCCTCCGAGTGCTGGGCTTGAAGGCATCCCACCACCACTGGCTGGCTCACAATTTATAAATTTTAAATTAGGCATTGCTGCCAAATAGCACGATGAAAATTTGGATCTGTCTTGCACCATCTCCCCAGGAGGCCACTCTTCATGTGCAGGCCCACACGAATGCTCTTACCTTGTTTTCTGGAGGTAACTTAGTAGCCATCTTGGATCAACTCCTGTGGCACCAGTCTGTTCTTGCAATCACTCTCCTTTGTTATCTGCTTAATCAGTGCTGCGTACGTGTGCATGGGGTGGGGGGAGGCTAAGAGATGTCTGTGGCTTTAGGTTTCCATTGAGGGTTTTGCTAGATGCCCACCTCCCCCTTGCCTGAGTGAAGACAGTTCCTCTATATAATTCTCTATGGTCAGCGTTGATGAGTACAAACAATAACCGCACTTTAGCTGATAAGGGGTGCATGTGTGTTGGGGCCAGAGGTTGATGTTTGATGTCTTCCTCATTAGTTTTTTTTTTTTTTTTTTTTTTTTTTACAAAATCATCACCATTATCAACATTATCACCACCACCATCACCATCATCATTACCAGCAGCACCATCATCAATATTATCACCATCATCACCATCGCTATCATCATCATCATCACCACCACTTATTTTCAGCTTTTTATTTTGTTTTTCTTTTTTTGTGGTGGTTCTTGAACCCAGGGTCTTGGGCATACTAAGCATATGTTTTACCACTGGGCCACACCCTAGTCCTTGATTATTAGTAACAAAGTGTAAATATCTGTACTTGAAATAACTTCCAGCAAGATGCCTGAGCCTCTCTGTTCAGGGTTTTCTCGTGTCTCCAGAGAGGTCTGCAGCAAAGCCATGGAATTGATTTCTTTGCATAAACACGATCACAGATTAATTTACAGTTTTTCAAAAAGTGAACTGTAGAAGTTTGTGGGTTCCCTTCTTCTACCATCCTTCTCCACCCTTGTCCCTTCCAACACCCCAACACTAGGTAGGAGAGAAAGGTTAGAAGGGAAAGGGGGTGTTGATCTCCTTAGGCTACTTTCTGCTGATTAGGAGTGTCAGATTGCTTGGGAAATGTGGGTCTTCATTGTCAGGAAATCTCCAACCAGCAACCAGCAACCAGCAGCAGCAGGAGCAGCAGGAGGAGGAGCAGCAGTCCCTGTTGGGGTTCTAGCATTTATATAACCTTTCATCAGTCCTCAGAATTCCAAACATCATACACTTGCAGCCTGGCAAAATCACATCCCTGCTGCTATGGACAATCTAAAGCAGCTCCATATTTAACCTGGAACTAAAATAAAAACATATTCCTATAACATTTCTATCTTTTTAAAGAAACCAAAATTGGAGCCAGGTGCAATGGCACAGGCATGTAATCCCAGAACTCAGGGAGACAGAAGTAGGTGGATCTCTGTGAGTTCGAGGCCAGCCTGGTCTACAAAGTAAGTCTAGGACAGTCAAGGCTACACATGCACACACACACCCTATCTCAAAAAAACAAAACAAAAGAAAAAAGATACATCTATTTCCCCATCACTCCTCTGCTCTGTTCTGGCTTTATTCTCACTCAAGCTTTCTCTTCATGGTGACACCCATGGCTAGTGCTGGCTTCACTGTCACTTGAGTGGTGGTTAAGTGTCCTCTGTAAGCTCTACTGTGACCTGATTCAAAGGAAGCTCCTGTTTCTCAGCAGTTTGGCAAAAATCCCCAAAATGAGTCTGTTCGGTCCAGCTAGACCAGAAGCTGGTCCAAGAACCAATTTCAACAGGCAGGGACTTTCCCAAAACCACAGCTAAGGCTTGAGGAGTGGCTGGAGCTGGGCTTTGGTGGGTAGAGTGCTTGTCCATGACGCAGCTGGGGGCCGGGGCTAGGCTTGATTCCCAGGACCGCATGTAACTGGACAGGATTCTGTGTACCTATCACCTGGAGGCAGAGGCAGCAAAGGCAGAAATTCAAGGTCGTTCTCTCTGACATAGAGTTTAAGGCCACCCTGAGCATCAAAACAAATGGGGGAGGGGATGGTTGTCCTGATGAGAGGACGTGAGATCTGTCACACAAGCAAGGCAGAAGAGAGAGTCCCAGAGCAGGGGGCCTTCAAACTGAAAGCTCAAGAGTGAGCTGGGCTTTGCCAGGTGATAGGGAGGGAGATACCGGAAAGGTCGCAGAGGGGGAGGAGGGGCCTTGTTCTAGCAGATGTAAGTGTTTGGGGGGGACAGTGGAGGAGAAAGAGGTGCTGCTGCAGTGGGACAGACAGCCTCCCCTTCCCAGGGCCCTCACTCAGTCATGGGGTTTAACACTCCTGGCCCAGCCAATGTCAGGTCATGGCATCCACTGACCCAGACCACAGCTCTGGAATGTCAGTTGATGCCACACACTGAGCTGTCAATCTTCTGGGATTGCTCTGGGGAAGGTCTCCCAGCTTGCAATGGGATGGGCATTGCTAAATGCTTTGCTGTGGTAGTATGGCTCACAGTCGCTCTGTGGCGTTTGTTTATCTGGAAGAACGGGTACCACTTTCTACTAGGTCTGCAGCCACTATGACCTGGGTATGTCCGCCCTAAGCTGACTCCTTTTTCCCCCACAAAAGTTGTGAGGAACCCCTTCCTTACAAACAAAGGATTCCAGTCAGTGGCTCAGGATGGTCTGAAATTTGTTATGTAGCCCAGGCTAGACTCAACCCTCAACCTTTTTCCAGAGGATGGAACCCACAGCCTTGTGCATGTTAATCATGCTTTCCTCTGGGCCATTCTCCCAGCCTTGACCAATAATGGATCCTCATGTAAGATAAAGGAAAATGAAGACCGGCAGTGTTGAGGTGGCTCAACAGAGACAGCAAAATTGGGGTGCTCAGGTGTCGCTTGGGGAATGGAAAGTAATGCAGCCCCTCTGGAAAAGAGTGTGCAGGTCCCAGAGGTCAGATCAACTCATCCGGTGACTCACAAAACCACCCAAATGGCCCACAAGGAGGTGAGATCTGTCTACACAGGGAGGGCTGTGTAGACAGTAGCTGAAGCACCGTCTCCACTCGGTGCCTAGAATCGGCATCTAGGGAGTGACCATTTCTTCCCATCTCCACTGGTTAGATCGTGGCATACTTTCAAAAGCAGAAAAGGGTGAAAAATAAGAGTCCTCCCCCAGCTTCTGGAACCACCCACTTCCTCTCCTGACACAACCACAAGAGAGGGTTTCAAAACCACTTCCAAATTACAGAAATGCTGTGAGAATTACTCAGAGAATTCCAGCCTTTTGGGGAGGAGGAGGCAGGAGAAATAGGAGTTCAAGACCAGCCTGGGCTGCATGAGACTCCTATCTATCTCAATAAAAAAGGAACACCTTTGCATGCTGGTTACATGTCTGAGCTTCCAGCACTGGGGAGGAAGAGGCGGGAAGGTGACAGAAGCTCTGGCCCACGCCGCAAGTTCCAGGCCAACCCAAACCACCTATTTAGTTCTTGATTTTATTTTTATCAGTACCAGGGACTGAAGATAAGTCTACACACGCTGGACTAGCACCCTACCACTGACCTACAGCCCAAGCCCTTGTTTCTTTTACTTGGGTTAGAGTCTCCTGTCGTCGAGGCTGGCCTCAGATTCACTATGTAGCCAAGGATAACCTCGAGCTCCTGTATTGTGACTACAGCCCACACTCCATGCCTGGCTCAGCCTAGTAACAAAAACAGTGCTTGATTTTCAGACCCACTGGAGATCTGAGCCCCATCACACCCCAGTTCCCACTTAACATTTCAACATATGTTCCCAAGAGGCAGGATATTACTGTTCACAACCGCAGAGCTTGTAGCAAACTTGGATAAGTTACTTCATCCCGAGGTGTTTCCTAATGGTGGGTATGTTCTGAAAAAATGCACCCTTAGGTAACTTGGCCTTTGTGTTGCTGCCTCGGAAGGCGCCGTTCGTCATAGCACGTGCTTCAGTCTGCCGTTCCTACATTCCTATTTTGATCAGGGCTTTGTGTGTACCTTTTTTTCTCTTTTGGAGATGGGCCTTCACTAGATAACCCTGCTAGCCTCAAAAGTACTATGTGTTGCAATGTTTCTGCCCACTCCTCCTGGTGGCTGGGGGTTACAGGATCACGCCGCGCATATGGCGAGTCTGTGTCCATCTTCACTGTAGACGGGTGTCTTCGGAGGCCAGGGAGCAACGAACGTCCAGGGTCATTCACATCCTTTTATGTGGTTTATTTGATTTGATTTGATACAGGGTTTCACCGTGTCTCTCCATGGGACGCTCTTCGTAGAGTACACTGGCCTCGAACACACAGAGATCTGTGTGCCCCTGCTAGGATTGAAGTGTGTGCCACCACACGCTTCTGTCTCTTTATGGGGTGTTTGTTTGTTTGTTTGTTTGTTTGTTTTTGTATCAGGGTCTCTCATTGGTCCTTAGTTAGACTGAGCTGGCTGCCCAGCCAGCTCCAGGGATCCACTTGTCTTTAATTTCCCACTATTGGGATTACAGGTACACACCTGTGCCTGGCTTCTTTGTCCCTTGCAACACTGGGGTTTTTGCAAGGCCTGTTACCTCACAGACTGTCCTAGTTGGGGTTTCTATTGCTGTGATGAAACACCATGACCAACAGCTTGGGGAGGAAAGGGTTTATTCAGCTTACACTTCCACAGCAGCCAGGACAGGAGCTCAAGCAGGGCAGGGGTCTAGAGGCAGCAGAAGCCATGGAGGATGCTGCTTACTGGCTTGCTCCTCATGGCTTGCTCACCTTGCTTTCTTATAGAACCCAGGACCACCAGCCCTGTGATGGCAGCACACACAATGGGCTGGATCCTCCTTCATGAATCACTGATTAAGAAAATGGCCTACGGGCCTGCCTACGGCCAGATCTTACATTGGCATTCTCTCAGTTGAGGTTCCCTCCTCTCAGATGACTCTAGCCTGTGTCAAGTTGACCTAAAACCACCAGGCACCAAGGCTGTGCCTCCCTTGGATTAGTGTAACAGTCCCAGAAGACCCTCATCCCAGCAGGACTTGAGTTCAGAGGAGGCTGGCAGTGAGAGAGTGATGCTCTGAGATTCCCGGCCTGGGTAGGGGCACTCAGGCTTGGCTGAGACATCTTGCGGTTCCTTCATTCCATCAGCTTCAGCAGATGCCGGTTGCTTAGCAGGGCCAAGCTGTGTGCCATCTTTGGTCAAGAGTAGCTGCCATGCATGTCCTTGAGGGTGGGTCGAGTTATTTCAAAGATAATAGCTCTTTCTTAGTCTTTGCTCACATGTTGGAATAGCCCCTCCCTGGTGTTCTTTAGTTCTCGGATTTTATGGTACCTTCCCAGGAGATTTCATCCTAACACTACTAAAGATTGGGTGTGCAGGTGGGTGTGGTGGTGACCTGTCTTTGTTCCTAACATTCCAAGGCAGAGACAGGTGCATCTCTGAGTTCAAAGCCAGCTAGTACAGGTCTCCATAGCAAAATTCAAGCCAGCTATATAATAAGACCCCGCCTAAAAAATAGTAAAAATTGATCTGGGCAGAGTGGCACATGCCTTTAATCCCAGCACTCTGGGAGGCAGAGGCAGGTGAATCACTGTGCATTTGAGGCCAGCCTGGTCTACAAAGTGAGTCCAGGAGAGCCAAGGCTACACAGAGAAACCCTGTCTCAAAACAAAACAAAAAACAAAAACTGCAACCAGAGGCTATGGAGGTGTAAAGCCAGTAAAGCCTTGCAATCACAAGGGCCTGAGTTTCACTGAAGAACTAACACGCAAAGCCAGACATGGTGGCACTCGCTTGTAATCCTAGCACCAAGGAGATGGAGACAGCAGATCCCTGGGGCTCGCTAGCTAGCCTGTGAGCTCCTGGTTAGTGAGAGACCGTGTCTCAAAAATTAAATGAAGAAAAAAAAAAAGGTAAATAATGCCGGAGGAGTGACACCCAATATCTCCTGGCCTCTATTTCAGGCACAACTGCGCACGCGCGCGCACACACACACACACACACACACACACACACACACAAACACTTGATCTAGATGATGTGGCTGCTCACACCTACAATCTCAGCACTCTGGAAGCTGAGCTAAGGCAGGGAGAACAACACAGTTCAAGGTCAGTGTAGGCTACAGAGTGAGACCGTCTTTTTTAAAAAAGAAAATTGGGCTGGGAGATAGCTCAGCAGTTAAGAGGGCTTCCTCTCTTCTAGATGATCCAAGTTCAGTTCCCAGGACTGACACAGCAGCTCACAACCATCTTTGACTTCCGTTCCCGAGCAAATGCCCTCATCTGACCTCTGAGGGCACCAGGCAGATGCGCCTGCAACAAAAGCACCCCTAGACGTAAAACAGTGGCTTTTGATTTGTTTGTTTTTCTAAAGTGCCCACCATCACACAGGGCACGAATTGGAAGCCTCCTAAGCAGGCGTCACACTCTGCGTCCTCACTTTCTTATTTCCAGTCTGCCTTCCACCAGAAGCAGTCCATGCTAAGCGTGGTGGTGAATGTCTACAACCCTAACACTGAGATATGAAGGCAGGAAATCAGAAGAAGTTCAGTGTCATACTTGGCTAAGAACTGAGGCTGAAGCCAGGCTGGGCTACATGAGACCCTGTCTCCAAAAAAAAAAAAAAAAAACTATAACTAAAATAAAAGAAATACTTGTAAAGTTGGGAGTGTGGATTACTGGTAGAGCATTATATCTGATACGCGGGAGGCTCTAGGTTTGATCCAGAGCATGACGGATAGATGGATAGGTACAGAGAAAACAAATATGTATTTCGTACTAAATGGAAAACTGAGCGAGGGCACCCATGCATGGGATGGCGTGGAGTCTTCCTCCACAGCTCGGCCCACGGCCCGCCAGCCTCCTGAATGGATGCTGTGTGCACGAATGAATGAGCTACCCAACCCTACTTGGACATTCAGTCAGAGGCTCATCAGAGCTTCCTGTCTGTCTCTGACTAAAACAAGTCTCTAACTGACTGTCTCTGCCCACAGCAAGTCTCTCTCATAGCCCCAGCGTTGAAGACATAAGAGTCAGGCAGGCTTGCACCAGACTGAACCTGGATATGGTCATCAGGCCGCAGTATAGGGGCAGCAGTGATACTATGGCCAGAGACAAGGGAAGTGATGTCTGTGCTGTCGAGAAGAGTGGTCCCATTTTTGGCCCTCAGCCCACCCCCACCATAATCAACTTCCAAAAGACCAGTAGGGGAGGGTATTTTTTTCAGTGTTGCCTTTTCTTTTTTTAATTCTTCTCTTACACATTGCTCCCTGATCACTGTTTCTCCATCCTTCACTCCTCTCAGCCTGTCTGTTCCCCCTCCCCACTCCTCCCCTGTCCCCCAGATCCACTCCTCCACTTTCCCTTCAGAAAAAAGCAGGCCTCTGGGGGAGGCTTTTTAACTGAAGCCCAAGATGCTTAGAGAGAAGTGCTGGGTCTTCAGAGTCCAGGTTCATCAGAAACAAGTACACACATGGCTGCTTGTTCTGCCCCCCTGGCCATGCCTGATCTGGCCAGATAAGTGCACACATACTTCAGCCAGACCATCCTGACCTAGCCCAGCACGTCAGAAGAGTTCACACATAAATGTCATCTTTGTGGATTTCCACAAAGACGATACCCTTCGTGGCCAGGAAGAGGAACCTGCCCACAGCTTCCTTCTGTTTCCTTTCTCAGGAAGACCCAGGCCCTGGTTTCACCACCAGTGACTACTTGGCCCGTGTCTTGCACCACACAGAGCCAGTTCTGTTGGGTACAGCGTCTCCACTGAGAGCCTCACATATCTGTAGCAGCTGCCTTTTGCCCTTGCCTCTTCCTTTGTGAGGTCAGAAGGGAAAGGAATCCATCTAATAATAACTCGCTTTGCATGCATGGTTTCAGTGCACCAGCGCAGGGTCAAGTACCCGCCACCCCAACACCTCCCACCTTCGAAGACAGAGAAAGGATGAGACAGAGAGCTTAAAAAGTCCCCTGGGGAGTGGGGGAGGGCTGGAAGTATAGCTCAGTGAAGGTGCAGAGAGCACCTGCCTGGAACACACAAAGCCCTGGGTTCAATCCCCAGAACCGCTTAAAGCATGAGAACTCTGACATGGACCATGTCAGGTCCATCTGACATCCAGGTTCACGGTCTTCCCCACTGTACACTCCGTATCAAGAACATGATCATTATTAAGCACCTTCTGTTTAGACGATACTCACAACTTAT
Source organism: Psammomys obesus (assembly GCF_907164565.1). Classification (NCBI taxonomy): domain Eukaryota; kingdom Metazoa; phylum Chordata; class Mammalia; order Rodentia; family Muridae; genus Psammomys; species Psammomys obesus. The sequence goes on along the minus strand of NW_026596234.1, from coordinate 10,677,038 downwards.
GTCTTCTCTCTGTCTGTCTCTCTCTCTCTTTAAATTTGCCCAGATGTGTATGAGTAACTCACCATAAAAATCTTACCTATTTGGCAAAGGATGAAATTGAGATTCAAAAAGGTGAAGGTACTCAAGGTCACACAGCCTACTAAGGCTTAAAGTGCTGTCGAATTGATTTCCAAGTGCAGAGCAAGCCAAGTGTTAGTGCCTGGCATGAGTGCATCTCTCATACACACTACTGAGTTTTTAAAAGGACAACAGCAGCCGTTTACCCTTTTGTCCAGTTTCTCTGAGCCAGATGATTTGGAGGAGTCCTCATGATCCTTGCGTATATTGTCCTGACTGCTCTCATATTTAGCTTGACACTCATGGTCTGGCAGGTCATCCCTGCTTCTTCACAGATGGATGTAGCCGTGTGCCTCAGTTACGGCCTAGCAAGAGCTCTCCCAGAGTGAGCCTCCTGGCCACCTCTAGCTCTGGTCCTTCAGGGTTCTCTTCACAGTTGGATGGCAAATATGGTGCCCAGGCGACACCTGGGGCCACCTGGGGGAGGCTGAGTCTCTCAGGATGTTGGAGGTCCGCAACCTATGAGTTCCAGCAATGGTGGGCACACCGAGCTGAGGAGCCTTCTTCAGAACAAAAGGAAGCACAAACGGAAGGGAGGAGGGAAGCCCAATGTGAGCCTGCAGGACTGGAAGTCAACGGTCATAGTTAACTACGTCAGAGAGTTTGAGGCTAGCCTGGGATACATGAGAGCCAGCTCAAACAAACAAACAAACAAATGAAACAAGCTTTGTGGCTGTGGTTCAGTGGGCGGTGTGGCACCATGCAGACACACAAAGCCCTGGTTTCCATGCCTAGCACCTCACCAGTGGGGTGGGGTCAGGGGTCTAAGATCAAGCCTGCAGCCCTAGCTGAGGAATCAGAGCAAGGTCAGAGGTTCAAGGTTAACCCCAACTACATGGCAAATTTAAGGCTAGCCTGGGTTATATGAGACCCTGTCTCAAAAAAAAAAAAAAAGTGTTTTGTTTTGTTTTTTTTAAATAACTTTTGGTTTGTTTTTTATCCACTGAGCCATCTCGTCCTCCCCAGTTAGACAAAGTCTTGGCTAAGTTGCCCGGGGTGGTCTTGACATCACTTTGCAGCTGAGGCAGGCCTTGAACCCACAGTGGTGCTCTTGCCTCAGCCTTCTGTGCTGGCTAGTTTTACGTCAACTTGACACAAGCTGGAATTATCTGAAAGGAGGGAACCTCAATTGAGAAATGCGTCCGTAAGTGCCAGCTACAGCGCATTTCCTTAATGGGTGATTGATGTGGGAGGGCTCAGCGATTTCAGTCCTGGGTTCTTTAAGAAAGCAGACTGAGGGCTGGAGAGATGGTTCAGAGGTTAAGAGCACTGGCTGCTCCTCCAGAGGTCCTGAGTTCAATTCCCAGCAACCACATGGTGGCTCATAACCATCTAAAGTGAGATCTGGTGCCCTCTTCTGGTTTGGAGGCACACATGCAGACAGAATACTGTATAAATAATAAAAATAAATTACAAAAAAAAAAAAAAAAGGAAGCAAACTATGAGGAGCAAGCCAGTAAGCAGCGCCTCCCCACACACCCACCCCAGGCCTCTGCATCAGCTCCTGAGTCCAGGTTCCTGCCCTGTTTGAGTTCCAGTCCTGACTTCCTTGGATGATGAACAGCAATATGCAAGTGTGAGCTGAATAAACTCTTTCCTCCCCAACGTCTTTTGGTCACGGTGTTTCTCCACAGCAATGGTCACCTTAAATAATTTTACCTTGGGACAGATTGCAGCAAGCAATCTGCTAACATTGGTTTTGATCGGTCGGTCTCAGCTCCCTCCTCTCTCCCCACAACACCCTGATATCTGTGAGGTCCCTTTTAACTCCATGTCCATGTGAGGCCCGTGATTTTGGCGGGAGCCATGAGTCCAAAGAAGGTTGAATGCACCGCGCTGGCTAACCAGCAAATCTTATTGTTCCACCCACAGAATGGATCCAGGGATGGGCACATATCCCAAGCAGCAGATGCGTCAGCCTTTGGAATTTGGAAGGAAGGGGAGTAGGTTGTTTTTCTGGGAACTGGACTCAACAGTGTAATCCAGGCTGTCTTTGAATTTATGTCCTTCGGGTTCAGCTTTCCAGATGCTGCGATTATGTGTGCGCACCAACAACCCTGCTTCAGTCCTCGGGATTTTGCTAGAATTCCGGGGAAGGCACTGGCTCCTTTTTTAATTTAAAATGACATGTCATTTATTTATTTTGTGTGTGACATAGGCAGGGGCACGCGCGTACCATGTGACAGGTGAGTGAAAGTCCAAAGACAGCTTGTTGGAGCCAGTTCTTGCTTCTAGGGCCTGAAACTCAGGTCGTCAGGCTTGGCAAGCAAATATTTCCCCCCACTGAGCCATCTCCTCAGCTTGCCTTCTGCTGAGATGAACCAGGGAGGCCTAAAGCTCAAAGGAGCCCATGACTGGTCACAGAGTCCTGAGACAGGGTGTGGCTGCCCCTGAAGCCCAATCTGTGCTCTCCACATGTCAACTTCATTCTTCCTTCAGCTGAGGTCACTATAGTGGGTGATGTTTGTTCTCCTCCACTCACTTCCCCACCCCTTGATTCTCACCGTCCTCAAGCATGATGGACTGGGGTGGAGGGGAGTTCCCAGCACCTATGATTTTGGCTCAGGGGTTTTATCACCCACAGGTGTTGAGAACACAAGTGTGAAAAATTTGGAAGGGGCACTCCCCTGGGGGCCACACTTTACCCAGGACTGACGGAAGCTGGTGGCTCTCTTGTCCCCACGTGGATGCACTACCGCACGTCCCAGAGTGCCCAGTGCCCTGAACCCAGGAGCTTAAGCTGGCACCCTGCTAAGTGGCTGCCTTTATGCCAGCTCGCTCCCTCCCTTCTCCCTGCCCGCTCTCCAGCTGAGTTTCAGAACATTGTCTATTTCCCAATCAAACCGCCTGCACACAGACCATGTCTCCGACCCATTCCCTAAGCTTGGCTTCCGACCCGCACAGCTGAACTGCTCTAACTGACGCCAAGTGTAAACATGCTTTTAAACATATTTGCCTCACGGGGCTAGTGAGATGGCTCAGTGCTTAAGAGCACGTACTGCTCTTCGAGAAATCCCAAACTCAGTCCCCAGCACCCACCCCACATCCGGTAGCTCACAACCACCTGTGACTCCAGCTCCAGGGCACTCTGACACCTCTGGCCTCTTCTAGGACACACATGCTCATGTGAAAACCCACATATGGACACTTGCATACACATAATTAAAAATAATAGCTGAGCACGGTGGCGCATGCCTTTACTCCCAGCAGAGAGGCAGAGGCAGGTGGATCTCTGTGAGTTCCAGGCCAGCCTGGTCTACATATCAAGCTCCAGGACAGGCAGGACTACATAGACTCAGATAGACTCAGTCTCAAAATCATCATCATCATCATCTTTAAAATATTTGCCACGTAACTGCATTTTCCCAGCCCCTGAGCTTTGCCCCTGAAGCAGGGCGTGTGCTCCAGAAGGTTAACTTACAGTATGCACAGCAGAAAGGCCAGGCAACAAGCAAATCCCCTCCCCCTTCCCCCTCCCCTCCAGGCTCCAGGTGCTGCTTCCTCCCTTCAACTCCTGCCTCCACCCAGTCCATTCCTCACCCGGCTTGGACAGCTTCCCCTCCCTCCTCCCTCCACCCTTTCTTCTGCAAGGCCTCCAGATGATAAGAGCACTCCACGTCATCTTCCTGTCCCTGACCCGAAAGAACCCAGGGGCCTGTGATGTAGACGCTGACGTTCTTTCTTCAGATGGAAACAGCAGGAACAGAGAAGTTCCCGAAATGTACCATTCATTCATTCATTCATTCATCCATTCCCTCATTCATTTATTCACTTATTCCTTCAACGAATACTGAATGAGCATTTGGGCAGGAAGCTCTAGGTTGCAGTCAAGTAGAGGACGAAGGGTCTATGTTGCTCAGTTGGGGGAACGCTTGCCTAGCAAGCATAAAGCTCCAGGTTCCATTCCCAGCGCCTCGAAAACTAAGCATGGCAGCGCATGCCTGTGACTGTAGCACTTAGGAGGTAGAGGGAGGAGGACCCAGTTCAAGGTCACCCTCCGCTAGGAGGGGGTTTGAGGCCAGCTTGGGAGACCTGAGACCCTGCCTTAAAAAAGAAAGAGAGAACCAACCAGAGCCACCTGAGCAGAAACTGATTCATTAAAAGCGGTAGAGGAGCTGGAAAACGGCTCAGAGGTTAAGGCTGTTGGGTTCCCAGCACTCGCGTGGTAGCTCACAACCATAAGCCCAGCCCCAGGGGATTCTGGCCTATGCAGACAGCAGGCATATAAATGGTACATAGCATACATACAGGTGAGCATATCATACTTATAAAATACAATACAATTTTAAGTTAAAAGCACTGGAGCTGGAGAAGGTGGCACCCACCTGGGGTCCCAGCACTCCTGAGGCAGACTTGGGGGTGAGCAGTGGGGGGGGGGGGGACTGCAGAAACTTTGGGTCTAACCTGGGCTACACAGTGAGACCTGTCTCCAAACAAAACGAGGCAAGCACACATTGGTGGGTAGCTAGATGTTAAAGACACTTCAGGGGCAGGAGAAACCTTGCCCACTGCTGGTTGCTCCAGCAGCTGCCACTGCTGTGTCCGCTGCCACCTCTGCTCAGGGCTGGAACGCAGAAGACATTTTCAACTTTTTATTTTATTTATTTATTTTTTTTTGAGACAAGGTCTCACCGTGTAGCTCTGGTTGTTCTGGGACTCCCTATATGTAGACCAAACTAGCCTCAAACATACAGAGACCTACCTGCCTCTTTTTTTTTTTTTTTTTTTTTTCAGAGTGCTGGAATTCAAGGTGCGCCCCGTCATGCCTGTCCTTTAATTTTTTTTAGTTTTTATTTAGCATGTATGTGTTGTACTGGGGACTGAACCCAAGGCTTCGCATATTCCAGACAAGACCTAGGTCTGCTTCTTAATCTGGCTCTCTCCACGAAGCTCTGGCTGGCCTCGAGCTCACTGAATAAAGCAGGGTAGCCTCAAGCTCACAGAGATCCATCTACCCCTGCCTTCCAAACGTTGGGATCATAGGCTAAAAAGTATTCTAAAATTCACCTTCCTTCCTTCCTTCCTTCCTTCCTTCCTTCCTTCCTTCCTTCCTTTCTTTCTTTCTTTCTTTCTTTCTTTCTTTCTTTCTTTCTTGTTTTCGTTGGCATCAGTATGTCACCAGTGTAAGGACACAGGTTTCGTCTTTTTTTTAATTGTCATCACTAGGCCCACAGGTCCTTGAGCAGCCCAGCTAAGTGTTCAATACATATTTGTTGAATGAACACCGTTCTGTACTCAGCAGGTTTGTTGGAGCTGAACAGTGCCACGACAGGCACTTTCCGGGGTCGGGAGTTCAAGAGAATTCTCAGTTACATATGAGTCTCTGTCTGAAAAACAAAACAAAACAAAAACTCCACACCAAACCAAACTGAAAGGACATTAGACAAAGCAGAAGTCAGTGAGTCAGGACCCTATCCACTCCCAAACACAAATATGGGATAGGACGGAGGAGGGGACCCAAATGACCCACCCAGCACTTAACAGGTTCTTCAGAGAGCAAGAACTTGAGCAAACAAGGGCGACTTCATGTCCAGGCAAGAGCTACCCAGGCAATACAGTCCCCAAACACAAGGCCAAAGGCGTGCAGGCCACTTGCTGTAGGGAGGAAGGGTTGGCTCAGCTCCCGCCCACACATGGAATCAGCCTACCTTTCCGATTATGAAGTAACATTAGCTCCTTATTATACTAGATACTCTTTTGAATTTTAATTTTTATTTATGTGTATGCTTGTGTGTCTGTGGGTGCTGTGTGCAGGTGCCTTAGGAGGCCAGAAGAGGGCGCCAGATCCCTTGGAGCTGGAGTCAGTGGTGGTTATGATTTGAGGTGCTGGGAACCAAAACAGGGTCCTCTGCAAGAGCAGGAAATGCTCTCAACTACCGAGCCATCTCTACAGCTCCTAAAGCTGTTTTCCTTTTTCATTTCTGTTTTGTTTTTTTTTTTTAGATTTATTTATTTTATTATGTGTACAATGTCCTGCCTGCATGTACACATGAACCAGAAGAGGGCACTAGATCTCATTATAGATAGTTGTGAGCCACTATGTGGTTGCTGGGAATTGAACTCAGGAACTTGGGAAGGGCAAGCAGTGTTCTTAACAACTCTGAGCCATCTCTCCAGCCCCTAAAGCTATTTTCAAAGCAGACATATTGGTACACACTCGTAATCCCAGCTCCAGAGAGGCAGAAACAGGACCATCTCTGTGAGTTTGAGGCCAGCCTGAACTGCATATTGAGAGCCTGTTTTAAAAAATACCAACATCAAAAACCAGGGCCTGGACTATGACTGTTGGTAGAGTGTTTGCCTGGCATACATGAAGCCTTGGGTTAGGCACCCAGAACTGCATAAAGCCAGGCTCAGTGGCAGACGTCTGCGATCCCAACACTTGAGAAGTGGAGAGGTAGAAGCAAGAGAGGATTCCAGGTCATCCTTGCTACCCACGAAATTCCAAGCCAGCCTGAGCTGCCTGAGACCCCGACTTAAGACTCGTCAACAGCAAAGAAACCAATTAACAATTTTAAACCACACGGAAAACGTTAGAAAGTGAAAAGACATGAGTTCGAAGCATTTTTTTTTTTTCTTTTCAAATTACCTCGGATAGCGTGTTCACTGCTTGAATCAGATTTAAGTTGGAAGGTGAGTCTGTGCTTTCCTTACACACTGTTGCTTGGCGTGTCCAGAGTCCCACACTTCGCATGCTCACGGCTCTCTGTGCACTGCTGATCCACTTGCAAGTCACATAGTCCTATGTCCTGTGTGCTATGACCAACAATGGGGAAACCAAGGCACAAAGCAGTTGAGTGAGTTGCACACTCACAGTTGAAGGTGACCTTGCAGGGATTCCGGTGTGGGCATTCTGCTCTGGGTTGTTTCCTCCCCACGGCCCACCCCGGTGCCACGCTCTTTTCCTGTTCCTATCTGCGGGCAGGAGGCGGCACTGATGCCCCTTTTGGTGGGAATTGGGTTTTCCACTCTTTTCCTGGCAGGAAATAGAGAGAAACTTCCCCTCTGGGTCTTTTCGGACTTTAGAACGCTATGGTTAAATGTCTCCACGCCTGTCTGCTGACCAGGAGGGTGCTTTGTCCACCTTGACTGGTCAGCCCACCACAGATGCAGGTTGGGGTTGGGGGTGGTGTAACAGGCGTGGCTCTGGGTATCTCGTGAGCTCTCTCACTCCAAAAATAATATTCTGAGCTACAAATGGGGGGCACAAATGAGGGCACAAAGGGTGGTGGTTCTGTGATCCAACCCTGGACACCTGGTTCTGGCCTCCCGCTCTGATAGACAGCTCTGTGCTTCCCTTGGCTGGTAGCTCTGAGGTCCTCTGAGCAAGACTAAGACTAAGGTCCCTTCTGTCTCTCCGTCTTGTTTTTGTTTTCTGAGACAAGGCTTGTCTGGGTAGCCATGGCTGTCCTGGAACTCCCTCTGAAGACCAGGCTGGTCTCAAACTCAGGAATCTGCCTGCCTCTGCCTTCTGAGTGCTGGGATTAAAGGTGTGCACAGCCACCACTCCAGCTCTCTTTCTGTCTTCACCGCCTCATGAAGCCCAAGCTGGAGACAAACTCACTATGTAGCTGAGTGTGACCTTGAACCTCTGATTCTCCTGCCTCTGCTTCCAGACGCTGGGATTACAGGCATAGACCATCACAACCAGTTTATGGGGTGCTGAGGGTCGAACCTAGGGCTTCTTCATGCATGCTAGGAAACCCTTTACTGACTGAACCGCATACAGTCCTGGCCTCCTGCTTTCTGTTTATTGAGACAGGGTCTCAGGCAGCCCAGCTTGGCTTTGATCCTGACACTATCGCTTTCACTTCCCAGGGGCAGGGACTACGTGTGTGTTCACAGCTGTTTACGTGGGGGGGGGGAAGTCCCCCATGTTGAAGACAGGGCATTCCTGAGCAAGCCACCTCCCCAGTCCCTACACCCCCTCCTTAAACAGCCACTGCTCAGACCCCAGTTCTGCAGTCCTTGGTTGTTGAGGGCTGGGCCTTCGGAGCTCAGGACACCAGAGGCAGAAGCATCACACCTGTCTCTCTCAGATGGCTGCTGGAGTCAGTTCTTATGGCTTCGGGGACTGAGAGCCCAGTTTCCTTATTTGGAGACACAAGGAGGCAATCCTCTCTGTAGTCAGGAAAAAAAAAAAAAAGCGCTGAACTGGGCAGCCTGGAGGACAGTACCTGAAGCCTTGGGCAGGGTCGGGGTGCCTACCGGGGTACACACTAAAGCGCTGTGAGCAAGAGTTCTCAGAACCCATGTTCATCTTACACTGGCCCTTCCGAGAAGCTGAACAGGACTTCAGTGGTTGTAGGGGGGTTTGGAATGTTGCAATTCAATCACCTTTTGCCTTAAAAGCCATCTGTTGAATCTGTGTGTGAGCTGACATCTGGCTATTAGGCTATTAGGTAAATCTTTTTTCCCCTTCCCCCCAGACAGGGTTTCTCTGTGTAGCCTTGGCTGTGCTGGACTCACTTTGTAGACCAGCCTCGCCTCAAACTCAGTGATCTGCCTGCCTCTGCCTCCCGAGTGCTGGGATTAAAGGCCAGCTCCTTGGGTAAATGTTTAAAATGCACAGACCTTGTGTGCGCCCCAACTGAAAGGTTGAGTGTCACCAGACAGCACCTGAGGCCGGCAGCAGAGATTTACCTGACTAACTCATGTTACCACCAGTGTACTTTAAAACTGTCTTGATTTATGACTTTCTTCTTTCTGCTACTATAACAACTTCCTAAAACTGCTTCCACATTGGAACATGGAATGTGAGGTGATTTAAATATGTTCCCTGGCCACAGTCCCTGGTATTTGGCTCCAGAATGCATTCTGGCTGCCTTGGAGGAGAGAGCTGTTTTGCATGGACCATGCTCTTTTGTGGAGGAGGAAGAAAGAAGGGAGGGGGCTTTGTGACTCAAAGGGTAGGGAGTGAGGACAGTGCCAGTGAGAAATGTCAACGCAGGGCCCTTGCTTCCTGTGACTAAGCGGGCATGGCAGGCTGGTGCCTTTTTAGTTTGGGAAGAGGATGGGCAGTTAATGAGCATGTCAGGCATGGGTAAGGGCTTTGCTTTCCTCCTCTGTCTGTCCCCAGCACGAAACACTGCAGTCTAGGGGGCCTTTTAAAATTGGGTAGGGCCTGGAGAGATGGTTCAGTCATTAAGAGTACTGTCTGTTCTTCCAGAGGACCCGGGTTCAATTTCCAGGAACCACATGGCAGCTCACAACTGTCTGTAACTCCAGTTCCAAGGGATCTGACACCTTCCCACTGATGCACATAAAATAAATAAAATAAAATAAAATAAAATATTAAAAAATTAATTGGGTAATTGTTTGTATTTTACTCCAGGTCAGATGTAGCCCAGGCTAGCCTCAACTCTCTGCCTTGAGCACCTGATCCTACTGCCTCCACTCTACAAAGAGGCATGGCCCCCACTCCAGGCTCCTTCCTCCTTCTTCAAATTCAAACACTTTGCTGGAAGTAAGAGCAGCACACTGCTTCTGGAAAGGACCTGGGTTTGGGTCCCAGCACCCATACTGCAGCTCACAACTGCCTGTAAGTCCATTTCCAGGGGATCTGACATCCTCTTCTGGATTCCGTGAGCACTAGGCACACACACAGTGCACAGACACGGTGCAGGCAAAACACTCACACACATGCAAACAAACAAATAAACATTTAAGGAAAAATAACATGTTTTTCACAGCTCAAACCACGCATTATGTGCCTCACTCATACCAGTTCTACCTATTTTTAATTTCCGTTTTAAGGTTTTTAAATATCCTTCCCCTGGTTGTAGTTGTGTGTGGGTTTTTTTTTTGTTTTTTTTTTTTTTTAATTGAGGTATACAACCCAGGAGGCCACTGAGCAATCAACTTTTCCAAAACCCAGTGGAAACTAGAAATCCCTGCTTCCAATACAGCCAGTTGGAGCTCATCAGTTTTGTATTGGGATCCTTTGTTTTGGAATAGTGCACAGTAGCTCACGCTTGTAATCCCAGCACTTGGGAGGGAGAGGCAGAAAGATAAAGTGTTCAAGGTCCCCCTCACAGCATGAGTTCTAGGCCAGCAGGGGTGCAGGGGAGACTCTGTCCCTAGTAAATAATAATATATAGTAATGTTGATGATATTAATAATAGTAATAATATTAAAGAACTGGCTTGGCCATTAAAGGCACTGGATACTCCTCCAGAGGACCCAGGTTCAAGTCTTGGCACCCACACTGGGTTGCTCACAATTGTCTGTAGCTCTGGTTCCAGGGGACCTGCTGTTCTCTTTTGGCCTCCACAGGCACCAAGCATGCCTGTGATATATAGACACACATGCAGACAAAACAGCCGTACACATAAAGCTGAAAGCTAAAAGCCTAAAACTAAAACTAAAAAACCTTGTGTTGTCAGGCGTGGTGGTGCAAGCCCCCCCTTCTAGCACTTGGGAAGCAGAGATGGGTGGGTCTCGACGAGTCTGAGGCCAGTTAGGGCTACATAGTCAGAGCCTGTCTTCAAGAAAACAAAAACAAAAGACAAAACAAAACCAAAAAGGGCCCAAAGATGCCGAGTGCTGTAACCGGAGGACTGATAAAACTAGTAGGCCAGCCTGACCTACGTGTAAGCACTGTGCCAGAGAGAGGGCAGACTAGCATGGGTCGATAGTCGAGCTCCCTTACTTAAAACGTCACGGTTTTTCTCCTCCTTGCTTCCTCCCAGGTCCCCCACGTTTTCTTTCTCACAGGAAGAGATGCCCAAGTCTTCACTGTTTGCCTTCAGTTAGCTCCGCTCTGGGCGCGGTGGGCTCTGGTGGCCTTCACACCTGTTCCAGCCCACACAGTCCCCCTCCCCAGGGCGTCATGTGGTCACTCTGGAGAGACCAATATTTACTGCTGACTTTTATGGTGGCTCTGTAAACGGCCACTTCAGGGGAGCCCCAGCGTGAGCCTCTGGGCATGCACAGTTCTGCACAGTTCTTCGAGGTCCATAGTTAATTATTGTCGGAACCCCCTCCACCTCCCTGGCTTGTTTTTCAGCGTTCCGTGCCAGCTCAACTCCAAACTCTGCCAATAATCCGAAAGCCCTTTAGCTGATTCCCAAGGAATCACCCCAGCCACCTTCTGGAGGAAATCGCTCACTCTCTGGGGTGCTCGGATCTGCTCCCCTCTGGACTGATTTCCCCGACTGGTGCCTGACCACCATCCTGGGATCTCCCTGCACCATCAGCTAGGGATCTGCTGGCTTTTCTCAAACTCTGCTGGGGGTCCCTTTCCTTGGTCACATGTCACGCTTTTCCTTGCTTGACTCACCCCCTCTACCACCCTGAGAAAGGATGTGGGTGAAGTAGACATTCTGAGACTTTCAGATCTGACAAGGGTTTTAAATCACACCTATTTTATCTACAGATGGGGCTGATGAGTCACGGCACACATGTGGAGGGCAGAGGACAGGATGAGAGAGTTGTCTCCATTTGTCTTTACATGGGTCCAGAGTCCCACTCAGGCCTCCAGGCTTGTGAGTCATGTCCAGTCTGCTTCTGACTTCTGAGTGCTGAGCTTCCAGGATTACTCCATTACACCTGGCTTGTTGGTCCGATGTGGGAGCCTGTATTCCCTGTCTCCTCTAGAAGGCTACAGGGTTTTAGTTCATAGTGACGCATCTTAGCTGGATCCCAAAGCCAGATTCTCAAATAGACTAATCTTCTCATTTTCCACTTTGTCACCATCGGTCTCCATCCTTTACTCCCAGAGCTCCCTGGTGCATTGTGAAGCCTTTCAGAATTTTGAGGATTTACAAGTCCTTTTTGTTTTTATTTGATTTTTTTTTTCTTTTCTGAGATAAAGTTTGTTTGTGTAGCCCCAGCTGTCCTAGAGATAGCTCTGTAGCCCAGGCTGGCCTTGAACTCATGGAGATCCTGCCTTTGCCGGGCTTAAAGGCCTGCGGCAGATTTGCAGGTTTTCAAGAGTCACTGGGGACATTTATGAGCCCGGCATCCCCGAACCTCTGGGGGCTGGAACTGGCCGAAACTGGGAAAATAGATCCTCCCTGGCTCTCCATGAGGAACGCAGCCCTGCCTGCCCCCTCCTGCTGAACCCCATGAAGCTGCTCTGCGAGGGAGCCAGGAGCTAACTAATAATGCACCTGATCCCTTCACACCGCATCTTTCACCGGTTTACTGCTGTTTGTTTGAGACGGGGTTCCCTTCTGTAAGTACCCTGCCCTGGAAGTCACTCTGTAGTCCAGGCTGGGGATTATAGCATGAGCTGCTCCATCTGGCTTGGGCCTGTTTTTGCGTTTGAGATTTATTTAATGTTTTGCCAGTGTGTGTCTGAGCTACATGTGCACAGTGACCTCAGAGGCTGGGAAAGCCTGCATTCAAGGCTATCAAGACACTGTCCCAATAAAACAACAACAATAGAAACAAGACAAAAATAAGTGGGGTTGGGGTGACAACATGAAATATACAGTTCTCACCTCAAAAGGTCAAAGAGATAGTTTATTCTAGGGCCAAATATGAGTGACTGTGACCCAGGTTCAGGAATTCAGGTGTTCCCAAATTCCACATGCCAACCTGGTAACACTGAGTGATTTTTTTTAGACTTAAAAAGGTTGTGTGTGTGTGTGTGTTTTGTGGTGCTCTTGGAGGCCAGAGGACAGTGACAGACCTCTTGGAGTTTCAAATAACTGAAAGCTACGATGTGGGTGCTGGAAACTGAACCCAGTAGCTCTGGCTGTCCTGGAACTCACTCTGTGGATCAGGCTAGCCTCAATCTCAGAGTTCCGCCTGCCTCTACCTCCCGAGTGTTGGGGTTACAGGTGGGTGTCACCACTGCTAAGCTTGAAGCAAGTACTTTTAAGCACTTGGCCATCTCTCCAACCCATACTTTATTCTAACATATATATATATATATATATTACTATTTATATCCTACATATACATATAAATTAGATAGATAGATAGATAGATAGATAGATAGATAGATAGATAGATAG
>NW_026596234.1:10588191-10663946 GCF_907164565.1 Psammomys obesus | reverse complement strand
TAGATAGATAGATAGATAGATAGATAGATAGATAGATAGATAGATAGATAGATGATAGATGATAGATAGATAGGTAATACAGACAGACAGATATGAATAAAGTATGGGCTGGAGAGATGGCTCAGTGAATAAGGACACTTGCCACCAAAGCTGATGATCTGAATTTGATACCTAGAATCTACATGATAGAGGGAGAGAGTCGACTTCTCCATATTATTTTCTGATCTCCACATATGTGTCGTCCCCGACACATGAAAACACACATAAATAAATAATACAAAAACAACAAAAATAGCTTGGCTTGGAGGCACATTGCCTTTAATGCCGGTGCTTGAGAGACAGAAGCAGACAGAGCTCTATGAGCTCAGTGAAGCCTGCTCTATATAGGGAGTTCCAGGACAGCTGAAATTACATAGTGAGTCTCTGTCTCAATAAATAAATAAAATGAATAAATAAATATTTAAAAAGTGAATTTTTAAAAAGAAAGTCATAAATCAAGACACTTTTCCCCTTTCTTTTTCTTTTTTCTTTTTGAGACATGGTTTCTCTGTGGAGCCCTGGCTGTCCTGGAACTTGCTCTGTAGACCAGGCTGGCCTCAAGCTCAGAGATCTCTTTGCCCCTGCCTCCCGAGTGCTGGGATTAAAGACATGCACCAACTTTTCAAATATAGTTGTGGAAGCATCAAGTAGACCAATGGTCCTCAGCCTTCCTAATGCTGCAGATCTTCGATACAGTTCCTCATGTTGTGGTGACCCCAAACTAAAAAATTATTTTTGTTGCTACTTTATAAGTGCAATTTTGCTGCTGTTATGTATCATAATGTAAAAATCTCATATGCGACCTTCCAAAGGGGTCATGACCCACAGGTTGAGAAGCCCTGAAGCAGGCTGTTGCAGCAAAGCATGTATACCCCCTTTCACAGGCCTCAGATGCGACGGAGGACATTCTTAGCTTTGGGGCTGGTAGAAGCCAGGATTCTCTTAATACATCCCAAGAGCTTTCATGTGACAGCCACAGGACGTTAGGTCAAACACAGATGTGGGCAATGAAGGGCTCTTAAGGTAGCTTATTATGTCCTGAGATAGTTTGGCTCAGGATTTAAAGCGTCCCAGCCTCCCCACAGTCCCTCAAGTTTAATTAGTTAACCATCCTTTGTAGAATTTTTAAATAAGTGCGGTTTATCTCCGGGAGCTTCTCTTCACAGGGATATAACTCAGCCAGTGAATGGTCGCTCGGCATGCGTGAAGCCTTGGCTTCCGTCCCTAGACTGCACAGAATGGTCAGCATGGCACACACCTGTAATACCAGGATGGATCTAGGGTTCAAGGTCATCCTTGGCTACAGTGAAAGACAGGGCAGCCTGGTCTACATGACACCCTGTGTGGACTTTTTAAAGGATTAGGGACTAGAAGATGGCTTCTAGCAGTACTGGCTGCTCCTGCAGAGAACCCAGGTTCGATTCCCAGCACCCACGTGGCTGCTAACAAGCACCTATGAGTCTAAGTTCCAGGGGAATCTGACACCCGCTTCTGACCTCCATGGGCATCAGGTATGCAGAGAAAACATACACACAAAACAAAAATCTGACATCCAAACTTTTCATTATAAGAAAATTATTTTTATTTATTTATTTATGTGTGTGTGTGTTGTGTGACTACAGCTCATATATGGATGGCCATGTGTGGAGGTCAGAGGACAACCTGAGTAGGTTCTTGTTTTCTACCATGTGAATCTCTGAGACCAGCACCTACTGAATCATCTAACCAGCCCAAAATACTGGTTATGTATGTAGTATGTATACACACACTCACGCACGCACTCGAGCATACACACATACACACACACACACACACACACACACACACACACACACACACAAACAATGCTCTGGTAGGCTTGGAATTTCCTCTGTAGACCAGGCTGGCCTGGAACTCACAGATCTACCTGTCTCTGCCCATCAGGTTCTGGGGAGAAGGGTGTATGCCACCATATCTTGTGTTAGATTCTTTTTTCCCTGCTCCCAGAGGATTGAGCCTAAGCTCCCTTGAGTGCTGGTCAATTTCAGTACTTAAAGGTTTTCTTGTAAGGGCTCCATCTTCAGGTGTTTGCCCCACAGGGCACCAGGCTCCAGGCCCCACAGTCCTTCCTGTTAGCTCTTTAGAGACAAGCCACCCAGCCTGAGCATTCAGGGAGACTCCTAGAGGCAGTGGCATTTCTTTTTTTTGTTTGTTTGTTTGTTTTTTATTTTTTTGGTAAAGATTTATTTATTTATTTGACTTTTATGGGCACTCTATCTGCATATATGCCTGGATGCCAGAAGAAGGGTTCAGATCATGTTACAGATGGTTGTGAGCCACCATGTGGTTACTGGGAATTGAACTCAGGACCTCTGGAAAAGAAGCCAGTGCTCCTAACCATTGAGCCATCTCTCCAGCCCCCAGGCAGTGACATTTCAACTGAGACAAGAGAGTCTCTTAATGACAAGGAGGGGAACAGAAAAGTCCAGACAGAAAACAGGCAAGAGAAGTCCCTGAAGCCAGACGGCAGCCTTCTAGGGAGGGGTGCTCTCCAAGCAGCTGCAGGCTAGGACTCTGGCGGTGCCTTGGTTGGTGAGGATGGGAAACAAGGCACCCTGACGCCACCGATGGCTGTGTTCTTCTGACAGTGACCTCTCGGCTTGGCACGGCACACCCTCAAGTTCAATGGCTCTGTTTACCTTGCTGGGGCAATAACCTAGGATAGGTGAGAATAGCCTGGGCCTTGCCCACAGGCCAGAGCTGCACGTTTGTAGCAGCGTGAGGGTTGGCTGAGTATGGCATCAGGCCCAGCAGACCCATGACTGGGAGGCCAATGACCTTCATAAAAACACAGCTCAGCCTTCATTGTAGGACAGTGGGTGGGTAGAGGGGGCAGCCCTCAGGGAATTTCAACTAGGTGGGGCTTTCTGAGACTAGAAAAAGAGTGACCTCAAGCCCACAGTTAACAAGTGTGACCAGCCAGAGTCCCAGTTTCCACCCTCCACTGCTCAGGTGACTAAGCATAGTGCCAAAGGAGGCAAGGAGGCTCTCAGGGCCCCAGTTTGGAGGCAGCCAGGAGCAGCAAAGTCTCAGTCACAATAGTGGCTCGCTGCATGACAGCAGGCAAATGGCTTGTCTTCTGGACATATTAGTATCTGCTGGGGTGACTCATAGGAATTGAGGAAACAGTGGTGCACCTCCATGCCTATAGGAAAGACTCAGTGTCCCGCTGGCCGATCTCAGCCGTTTTTGACAACAGCCCTCAAGGGCCTCAGCAGGTGGAGGGCTGTTTCAGCCACCAGGCCCAACCCTGACTTCAGTCTGCCCCAGGAAACCACCTCTTGCCACCTCTGCCACATCACCTATGTCTATCTGCCATCAGCTCAGTGCAGGTCAAAGCACAGGCCTACTGTTCAGGGACTTTCATACTAGGTCCCCCAGCCCCAGTCAACTTTCCACTAAGCAGCCAAGGCTGCCATTTCTCTTCCAAAGAAAACTCATGACTTTTTTTTTTTTTTTTTTGAGACAGGGTCTCTTTACAAAGCCCTGGCTGTCCTGCAACTCACTATCTAGACCAGGCTGGCCTTGAACTCTGCCTCCCAAGTGCGGGGATTAAAGGCATGTGCCACCACATCTGGCTGACTTCTTTTTCAATTTTTATTTATAGTTGTGTGTGCCTGTGTGTGTGTGCGGCTCAGCAGCAGGAAAAGCTAGGTGCATCCTAAGCCAAGCCTGAAGATTTGAGTGCAGGACTTAGACCCACCTAAAGGCAGGAGAGAAACAACCCCACAAAAGTGTCTTCTGACCACCGAATGCAGGCCCCAGTATATTTTATAATTTCTAAGTTATTCTACTGGTGTGTATAGGTGTTCTGCCTTCATGTACATCTGTGTACTATGGCCGGGCAGTGGCTGCCGAGGCCAGAAGGCAGTGCAGGATCCCTTGGTGCTGGAGCCACAGCTCATTATGAGCCACCTAGCAGTGCTAGCATTCAGACCTAGGTCCTCTGGAAGAGAGCCCAGGGCTCTTACCCACTGAGCCATTTCTCTAGAGTTCTTTATTTATTATTACATTCTGTGGCAGGGTCTCTTATGTAGTCCTGGCTGGCCCTGGGACTCACTACGTAAACCAGGTTGGCCTCAAACTCTGCCTCCAGAGTACTGGGATTAAAGGGAAACACCACCAGTGAGCTGGTCACTGTCTTTTCAAGTTGTTTTTAAAAAAAATTCCACCTAAGTGTGTGTCTTAGAATTTTTATTGCTAAGGGGAAACACCATAAGCAAAAAAATTTGCGGAGGAGAGAGTTTATTTGCCTTCCACTCCCAGATACTGTTCATCATCAAAGGAAGTCAAGACAAGGAACTCAAGTAGGGCAGGAACCTTGCAGCAGGAGCTGAAGCGGGGGTCATAGAGGGGTGCGGCTTACTGGCTTGCTCAGCCTGCTTTCTTATAGAATCCAGGACCACCAGACAGGGCTTGACCCACCCACAATGGCTGGACCCTACCCCATCAATCACTACTTTAAAACAGCAGGATCTTAAGGAGGCATTCTCTCAATTGAAGGTCCCTTCTTTCAGATGACTCTAGCCTGTGTCAAGTCGACATAAAACTATCCAGCACAGTGTAGTGTGTATGTGTCACAGCACATGGACAGAGGTCAGAGGACAATTTGCAGGAGTCAGTTCTTTCCTCCTACCACACGTGTTGGCATAAATGAGGTCCCACTAGCCTAGCAACCTCTGACATCATCAACTACCGCCACCAGATGTGTGCTGAATAAAAAGGACCCACTCACTTTCTCTCTCTCTCTCTTACACTCTCATTTTCTCACCTCTCTCTGCAGGAGTTCCAAACAAGGGACCTTTCCTTCTCCCTTTCTTCACTGGACTCAGATTTTATGACAAAAACCTGGCTAGGCTACATTCAAAGCCCCAAAATTGGCATACCAATTTTTCAAATTCTTACAACCACAGGCAGTTGATTCCCAGATATCTAAACTCTGCTCTATGCCCTCAAAGCCTCTCATCTCTGAGGCTCTACTTCCCAATTCTTAAAAATCTTTTCTCTCTGATTTCTTTGCACTCTGCTCTCAAAAGAAAAATATGTATCTTAAAATTATACTGTGAACTATTATCTAAGAATTTATAATTTGCTTAATGGGCATGGTGTTTAAAACTCTAAGTTCAACTCTCATTTAGGTCAATGTATGTACACATGTATGTATATCTAAGCAGCCATGTTGATCACATGGCTTAGAACCTGCCATAAGATGACCATGTGGTATAAAGCAATAATTATGAAGCCTCTTAGTTCTAAGCCTCTTACCACCTTTTAGACTAAGAAAGCAACAAGTCTCATTTTAAATTGGTATGGATTTTCACAGAAGTTCAAAGTCATGCTTTTACAATATGGTTCAAATGTTCTTTATGTGATGGTGAACTTTCAAGATTATAAAGGTCAATTCAGATTAACAAGCTTTAAAATGCATGTCTTACTTATGTCTTTGCTAGTTCTTGGATGCATAATGAATGCTGTTTCTCCTGCTATCAGCTACTGATGCTTAGGGTTCACCTTTAGGCTTTCTGAACAATGGATTTGGTATACTAAATTCAAAATGTAATTTTAAAGTTATTATATACTGTTCTACTGTATTGTTGACTCTAGAAACAGGTTATTGTTTAACCTTTCTCAGACCCAGTCATGTTGAAAGCTTGTGCTTAGATAATCGTAAACCATGTGACATGATTCCAAAGATATTTTTAAGTTGGAATATATTAATTTTAGAGACATTCAATTGTTTACAATGTTAGAACCTGGGTTATTATGCTCTATCTTCACTCTCAAAAGATTAAAAAATCACTGCTTCAAAGACATGTTGTTTTTACTGATGTTACTAATCTACAATATAGCTATAGCATTTTTTATGAACTAAATCATACAGGAAACTGTTATGCCCTATATTGGCACAAATCAAAAGGTCAAAAATTTCCCGGTCTCTTTATGGTCCATGTTTATGATTTTTAAGGCTCCAACTTAACAGAGATGAAACCTAGTCTTTAATGATTAAGAACTACAAATTAAGTCACCTTACAAATGATCAAATCCTTTAATGTGTCCAGAAACACATTTGTAGTCATGCTAAGAACCACTGTGACTGATTGCAGGATTGAGCTTTATTTAGCACCCTGTACATGTTTTCAAAGCTGAACAGAAAGTAACTAGAAACAACCAAAACTTGTCTATTTAGGTCTGCTTGAGATGGTTCTCAACATTTACCTGTAGAATATGACATTAATTATAGATCGTAACATTCTATATTAGGTTTGCCAGGTATAGTTTAGAGCAGATAACTAAAGGCAGATAAAGACTGTTTAACTCAAATATGCTAGCCCTCAAATCTGCCAGAGACCTGCTGAATATGGCATGTTTAAACTTACCATGATAGAGACTCCCAAATCCTAACAGTGACTCCCACGGTCTTTGAGAAGATTTGGGCACAAGGACAGATGACTTGAACCCTGGATTGTGGTACGATAACTACTGGGCAGACTGTCCCAATGCCTTGCCCACTGCTAGGGCCCAGCCTGAACTGTGGAGGAACTGGACAGCCAGGGGGTTCTTGTCTTACATTGCTGAGAATGAGGTGAGGTCGGCTTCTCCCATGTTCTTCCTCCACAAAAAAAACCCTCTCATCTTCTGTGCCTGATGGCCACAGTGCCTCTGCCCTCCTTGACATGGAGACCCAGGAACCTGGGACAACTGTCATTTTGATTGATACATATATTCATCTAGGTTAAGATTTATCATCTCAGATCTCTGATCACATTGACAGCTAAGCT
The DNA here is from genome assembly GCF_907164565.1 of Psammomys obesus. Taxonomy (NCBI): domain Eukaryota; kingdom Metazoa; phylum Chordata; class Mammalia; order Rodentia; family Muridae; genus Psammomys; species Psammomys obesus. Next base: position 10,657,089 of record NW_026596234.1, on the reverse strand, counting down.
AATGGTAGCTTGACAGCAAGAGAACAGGCAATTAGCTCCTTACCCCAAGATAATATACTATGTTAGTTCATTAGTCAATTCATTAACTAGTTAAAACTACTAAATACTAGATTTCATTTGAATACTAACTACTAATCTCTGATTTGAAAGGCAAACAGGTTTGCCTTGCTCACAGGCCTAGATAGTTAAAAGAAAGTGGCTCATAAAAGGAATGGAAAATGCTTCATATTTCTTCTTGTTGCTATGCTACTGCTGTATTAAGACTGTTCAGAGCTTTGACATTAACTCACTGGAGCTCTGATTTATTAATCTAGCTCTGGTAAAACAAACAACCGAAACATTCCACTATACAAACCAATATCATAGTTCCAAGCTCAAGATTTTAAATTTCCTTTGGTTTGTCCTTTAAGTGTAGACTTAAAATTGTTTCCCATTGTGCTAGACTTACAGACATCCAGTCTTCCGGACAAAGGGAAGAAGTCCCTCTTATGATGTGTAATCACACTGAAAATTAAGATCACGTGAGCTTTTGCCCTTTCTACTTCATGGAGGGCTTCTGCCTTCCCTGAGCTCACCTTAAAAGCGACATCTAAGCATACAGTAGGTCTCTACTCAGAACTTGGGCATGTTAGCTCAGCAGAAGACCACCTGTCTACCATGCATGTTGCCCTAGGTTCCATCCCTGCACAAGAGGAGCAGACAGATGCCTGAGTTGGAGGGGCTGTCCCTCACCCTCAAGTCCCAACTACTCAGAGGCTGAGAAAGAAGGATCCTTTTCTGGGGAGGGAGGGAAACAGAGCTATCGTTTGTTACGATTTATTAAGCTTTATTAAGGGGGAAGGAACTACCCAGGGTGGGAAGGGCGCTGGAAGAGAATACCTAGAAGGTCCCTTAAAGACCTCAGCAGTTCCAGACCAGCTTTAGGCCAATACAGTAAGACTGTCTCAAAAATAAAGTTACCCTCGGTGCTGAAAGCCAAATGGCTGTAAAGCAGTTGCTATGGCAGCGTGAGGACCTGAGTTTGTACTCCCAACACCCACACAAAAGCCAGGAATGGCTGCTGGCATCTGTAACCATAGGGCTAGGGGGGCTGAGAAAGGAGAATTCCTGGAAATTGCTGGCCTGCCACTATGTCATGTCCCCAGCTTCTGTGGAGACTGTCTTTCTAAATTAAGGTGGAGCGTGATTAGGGAAGACATCTGATTAACAACTTCGGGCCACCTCGTTTGGCACCCCCCCCACACATATACACACAGGTTAAAAACAATTTGTTGGGGTGCGGAGACAGGTCAACGAGTACAGGCGCTGCTGCTCAGCCTTACCATCAGAGTTCAACACCAAGGGCCCTCACGGTGGAAGGCGAGAATCTAATCTGTCAAGTTGTTCATCATCAAATAATGAACCAGTGGTGAATGCCCAAACCCTACACCCCCAGCACTCACTTTTATACTAGGGGTGCAATGTCTAGCGCTGCCCGCAGCTGGGGAAACAGGCTGACTGCAGACTCCCTCTGCAGAGCCTCCATTCTTAGCCCACGCGGCGCGGACTTACAGATGAGTCACCCGGATTTCTGAAGGGTTTCCCCCTAAATCTTCCCCGCCCGGTGACCGGAATAAGTGGAGCTGTGCCGAGAACGGACTATCACATGGCTGGCGCGGATCATCCTACTCTTGGACCACCGAGACGCCGGGGCAGAGGGCCGCCCTGAGAATGCCAAGCCCCGCCCCTGCCCGCACAACGGAAGCCGGAAGTAGCCGCAGGCCCCGCTAGCCCCGCCGCACCGAACTCGGTAGTCTCGGAAGCTCGCAAGATTGGGGAGAAGATGGCGGAGGAGGAGTGAGTGCACCGCTCCGGGTAGCGGAAGCGGCAGGGCCGGGCCGGCGGATGACAGGGGTCCTTGGGCGCGCTGGTGGAGAGGCTCAGGCCCCGCTGGCCGGGGCTGGTGGGGGGCGGGATGAGGCCCTGCGGCCTCCCGGAGGTCAGACATTGGCCGCCACGCGTAGGTCCGTAACGTAGCCGGGCGGAAGCCGAGAACATAGTTTCCTCTCCCGGTTTCCGGTTATCTGAGGGTACTCAGGCGCCTCTCCTCCGGGAAGCCCTCCCCAATTGCCACAACCAGCCACTCTCATCCTCCTTAACCATCAGCAACCTTTAGTGTTCGTGTCTGTCCCCAGCAGGTTTCTTTCATTCATTAACTGTTAGTTGTCTTGCTTTCCTCGAAGGAGCCGCCCTCAGGGAACGACCATTCTGCTATAGTGGGGGATTTTGTGTAGACAGGGTGTTTCCTGCCAAATGCTTGGAGGTAAATTAAGTAGTGTGAGGGGTGAGAAACCTGCCCTAGGAGAAAGACGTCTTGTGACAAGAGACTTGAAACCACAGGAGAGATAGGGAAGTAAAGGGGCTGATGATGGGGCTGGTGCCCAATAAGTCCCCAGTTCAGTCCCTAGTCCTTCCAGGAGAGAGAAGGGAGTGGGTGGGTGCTTTAGAGTGACGGAGTTGGCAGGTGGTTGACAGTGGAGAGCGCAACTCATATAATCAGGCCCGCTCCAGCTCTGTCTGGGTATGTTCCACCGTTAGCCCATCTCCAAACTTGGCAGGCCACCGTCTGTTGTGGTGTTAGAAATTTTGTCTTTGAAATGAGCCCCTGAAAATCAACAAGGATTGATAATCAACTTTTACTGGCAGTGTTTAGGGCCACTCAGGTACCAAGTCATTAACTCTGTTACTATGTATCCGTGCTGTCACACTAAAGTAGGCTTCGGCAGTGCAAGACAAAATAGGTAATGTAGAGCGAAATGGTTTGCAGTATGGCTTTGAAGCTTGGTCAAGTTATGAGGTCTGTTGCATAGTTCCTGGAGTGAGGCAGTGCTCAGTAGATGCTGCCTGTCACAGTCACAACTATGTCACTACGCCAGTTCACATACGTAACAACGAGAGCGTGGGACAAAGGCTCGGGTAGAGTGGGGTGTTCCACAGCAGGCAACCTGAGCCTTTTGAAATTCAAGAAGGGCTTAGTTGGTTAGAGCATTCTGGGCAGAACAACTGGGCAAACTCAGCCGACTTCTTCAGTTTATGGCCGTAAGCCCGGAAGGGCTGGAATATAAGTGGTAGAGCCCTTGCCTGATACACCCAAGGCCCTGGGTTCAGTCTGTAGAAACATACACAGAACATCCAGAATCCAAGGAGAATGTAAACAACTAGGAAAGTTAAGGAACCAAGTAACTAAGTAGTACTGAAGTTGGGTTCCACCTTTTTTTTTTTTTCTTTTTTTTTTTTTGACATGGGTTTATGTAGCCCACAGAACTGATCTTGAATTCACTGTGTGTCACTGTGTAGCTCAGGGTGACCTTGACCCTGAACTCTTCATTTTCCTGCTTCTGCCTCCCAAGTACAGGGATTAGATTACAGGCATGGGTTAGCATACCCTGCTACCCTCATTAAGTTCAAGGGACAGACAGTATTCCCTACCCTTTCACCAGGTGAGGTTTCTCTTTGTAGCTCTGGCTGTCCTAGAGCTCACTCTGTAGACCAGGCTGGCCTCGGACTCACAGAGATTCATCTGCCTCTGCCCCGGAATGCTGGAATCACAGGTGTGTGCCACCACCACCCAGCTCATTTCCCCTTCTGTTGTTGATTTTGGTGTGGAGAAAGGGACCTACTGATGATTGACCTTTGGAGTCAGGTGTATGCTGGGCAGGCATTCTATTGTTTGTTTGAGTCAAGGTTTCACTATGCAGTTCTGGTTGGTTTGGAGCTCTACTAGGTCAATAGGCTGTAAACTTGTGATTCTCCCTCTTGGGATTACAGGCATGTGCTACTGTGTCCACTCTTTTACATTTTGAGATGGGGTCTCACTAAGTTGTCTAGCCTGGCATTGAACTTACTAGCTCCCTGCAGGTTTTGAATTTGTGGTCCTCTTACCTAACCAGTTGTTTGGTAACATTAGGCTTTACATTTTTGTTTTGTTAGCCCATGCAAACGTGGGATTTTAGCTGAAAATGCCCTCAAACTCTTGATCTTTCTCCTCTTCCTGTTGCTGGGATTTTAGGCCTGTGCCACGTACACCTGGTTTATGCAGTTCTAAGGATCAAACCCAGGGCGTCCTTTGGCACTACCAGCTGAGCCAAGTCCCTGACCCTAGCCTTTTGTATTTCTTTCTCCACAGACCTGACCTCTGGATAGATGGCCATAGCCAGAGACACTAGAGATCACTGGCACATGTGTGCTATGCAGGCAGGGATTCCTTCCTCTCTCTGCAAGGCCCATCTGCTATTTGTACCAAGTTCTCATTCAGTCAAGGTGTATGTTTTGATCCCTTGACCCATTTCTTTATCTGACTGTAACTTGTATGTCTCCAACAGGTTCTCCAACACAACCCATGAGAACCTCAATTTCACCCTTCACACTACCCTGGGTGTCACCACGAAGCTGGTGCTCCCGACGCCTGCCAAGCCCATCCTTCCGGTGCAGACAGGCGAGCAGGCCCAGCAGGAGGAGCAGTCAAGTGGCATGACCATCTTCTTCAGCCTTCTCGTCCTAGGTGAATAAGCCCAGAGGTGTCTGTTACCAGTCAAAACTTTCTGTGCTTCCTGAAGTCAGAGGCCTAGCAGTTCTAAAAAGTGTAGTCTCTTGGGTTTTGAAAGACAGAATTTTTCTTTCTTTTTAAGACAGTATCTCTCTCTTATGTCCAGCCCTAACTGGCATGCAACTCACTCTGTAGACCAGGATGGCCTCAAAGTCAGAGATCCATCTGCCTTTGCCTCCCACTTGCTGAGATTAAAGGCATGCTTCCAACACCCCAGCAACAGGTAGAGAAGGGGTTAGTGGGAGATGGCCACAGTTCTCCTAGCTGCTTCGTGCTGGTCAGGGCCGTCAGGTTCCTTGGAGCAGTTCAGTCCTTGTTTCAGGAGATCTCCAACTTCTTGTCTCACTGCAACAACAGCAACAGGAGCCACAGGGGTGAAGAAGCAGCAGCCTTGTTTTTTCTTGGAGTTCCCCAACACTCTCTGGGCTCTGGCATTTGTTCTCTCTCCAGAGTCCTCAAATTTAAACTATCTGCAGCTGGCAATGAGCTCCTCTCAGAGCCCATATGAAGCAAATAGTTTGCTGCTGTGGACCATCTGAATCAGTCGCACAGCCCACACCTGGGATTAAAAAAAAAGAGGCTTTGATCTGGACAGGTGTGGTGACTCACACAGTTCTATTGCTGGATGGCAGATCCTGTGGGTTGATTGGAGTTGATTGACAAATAAGTCCACTGAAGCAGTGAGCTCCAGGCTGATTTAGAGACCCTGTTTCAAAGAAAGTGGCTTTACATTTTTGTTTTGTTAGCCCAAGCAAACATGGGGTTTTAGCTGAAAATGCCCTCAAATTTTTGATCTTTCTCCTTTTCCTCCTGAGTGCTGGGATTATAGGCCCAGACTGAGGATAACACCAAAGATATCTTCAGGCCTCCCCAAGCACCTGCCTACACATTGGATTTTTAAAAATGCAGCTGAAGCCACACCAGTACTTTAGATTATCTGGGGAAGAACAGGCTTAGGGGTGTGTCTGAAGTCATGCTTTGTTGGACAGTAAAGCTACATTTACTTCTCTGCTGCTGGTTGGTTCCAAGTTTTTGGAGACAGGGTCTCAGGATGCTCAGGCTGGCCTTGAACTCATTATATAGCAACCAGCCTTCCAAGTGCTGGGATTATGGGCATGTACCACCACCCCTGGCCTTATTTACTACTTACTTTTCTTTGGTGATAGCAGAGTTATCTTTTGGATTAAACCTTTCCAGGAGAATAGAAGGCAAGGCTAGGTTTTGAGTATTTTCTTTCATAAGACAGGGTCTCGTGTAGCCTAGGCTCGCCTCAGCTTTGGTAGCTGAGGATACCTGAACTTCTGATTCTCCCGCCTGTACTGTTCCATTGCTACAGGAGTGTATCACCATGACCTGTGTGAGTATTTCTCTGGTGTCTGTTAGGACTAGGTTTTGAAGATAATTTTCACATTTATATTAATATGGTCAAATAATTGAATACTGTAGTAATGACTCAATGGTTAGTTGGCTGATCTTTTATTTTTCTGAGACAGTCTTGCTTTGTAGCCTAGATTGGCCTCAAACTCTCGACAGTCCCCCTGCCCCTTTCCTCCCAGTGTTGACACAGAGGTGGGCAGGCAGATGCCGCCACATCCTGTCTTTTGTTACAGCCCTAGAACAGCAGGTCTTTATTGAATTAAGTCATCTTTAGTGTATGAAGTTTTCTTTGAGGGTGTTGAGCAAGCATTGAGCTTGCTGTCTGGTCCCTCTGTTAGAGCTATGGAAGACATGCCTGGAAAGGACTTTTGAAGCCCTTTGTTATGGAGGGGTAAGCACAGAGATGTTGAAGGTCACTTTTGGGGTGTGGGCTGTTCAGGATTAGACCTCAGCCTCCAGAATGTGCTTTCTACCCCAGTTTGCAGCTGCTAATCCCTGGAGGTGGAAAGGGCTACACAGTCCCCAAAGGTACCCCTGTTTTCTTGAGTCACTGGTTCCTTTTTTTTTTTTTTTTGTCATTGAGACAGAGTTTCACTCTGTAGCCTCCCCTGCCTTAAACTCTAATAAATAAACTCTAATAAATAGCTGCTTCTGCCTTCTCAAGTGCTGGGATTAAAGTGTTTGACACCATGCTGCGCTCCTAGGATACTTTTGGACTCTTGGGCCTTTTGCCTCCATCTCTCACTACACCTCACTGTAAGGCATGCTTCTTCTGTGTCCCTGTGTATCACCATTCTTGGTATTCAGACAAAGTCAGCCTGATCAGGGGAAACTGTTAATAAGTGACTGGATAACTCAGTGACGCCCCTGTAACCTGCATTGAATTGAGAGCTCGTGCCTAGTGTTGGAGCATTTTCTAGACCTCGAGAATCCCTTTCCAGCCACACAGCTTGTGCTTTGTTTCTGTTTGAGTGAAGTCGTTGGAATTGTAACCTAGTGTTCTCTGAGCTTGTCACAGTAGTCCAGCATGGCCTTTGGCTGAGGAAGAAAGCTTTTACCTTGCTTACCTTGCATTTAACCCTTGCTGAGCTCTTGACTCCACAGAAAACAGTGAGTCAGTATAGTTAACTCTGTCTGGCACAAATGTCCTGTTTAGTGAGTTCTGTATCTTGCTTTTTCTACTTCTATTTTTCTTCCTGGGAGTAATGAAAAACTTATTTTTGGGGTGGACAGGAGACCTCCATGCCTGTAATGCTATCATTGGAGAGGACAGCTCAGGGGTCCAGCCTGGGCTACAGAGTTCGACCCTAACTCAAAACCTTAAGCAAGGGGCCAATGAAAAAGCTCAGCAGGCAAAGGGACTTGCTGCTAAACTTGATGATCTATCTGAGTTCAGTCTCCAGGACCCAGATAGAGGAAGGAGAGACCTAGTCCTTTGACATCCAATTCCATGCCATGGCACGTTAACCCCTCCCCCCTTACAAATTAAACAAAATAAAGCAGCTAAATAAAAACAGAATGTGCTTTTCTGTAAGCTGGTGTAACTTGAATTTGGCCTAATGAAAGGGGAGTCTTGGACCTTCTCACTGTATGTGAAAGAATTTAGTAAACTGCTGAAATGTCTACTCCATTAGGACATCTGGAAGAGTCCAGAGCAGAGAGAAAGAGAAATAGACTGGACATAGTGAGGGCTATCTGGGAGTCAAGGGTGGGGAGGTTGAGTACCTGTGGGTTGTGAAGGGCCAAGAGGCTAGCCTGAGCTTTGATAAAAAAGCCGAGGTGCATGTCAGTGGCGAACCTTGTGTCCCTTCTGACAGAGGCAAGGGAAATAACACTTTTTTTTTTAGGAACTGAACACCTGTTTTACCAGCTCCTGAGGAATGCTGGCTTTTATCTAACCAGCAGAAATCCTATAGTCCAGCTTGAGCTCATTTCTGAATATATGGACTGCCTAAGATCTGATACTCCAGTCTTTTGTTGGTGATAAGGGGCAAAGTAATGTCTGAGTGCTTCAATGCTTGGGGCCAGGAGCTGTCTTTGTGGCACAGACTGGAGTGGAGGGGACATAGGGCTGGGTAGTGGTAGACTTGGGAAATTCCATCAGATGCTTCCGGCTGCTTTGGTAGAGCCTAAAGACACGGGGAACGGTCATTGGCTGGACTGGTTCACACTGGGGAGTTGTTTACATCCACTTTGGGCAAGTCCCAGGCTCACAGATTCAGAAGCAAGACCACCCAAGATGCAAGCATCTTTGGAGCAGTTTGCAGCCCAAAGTTAACTCCTGGATGGTGTCCATCAGCTGAGTGGAAATCTGCTGGACAGATACTGACTAGGGAAGTATTAGCATGATCACTGTTTGAAATCCTTGTAGGAAAAGCAGTTAACAAGGTCTGTAAACAGCTGGAGCAGACTCATGCCTCTGGGCTATAGCAAAACAAAGCCTGAGAAGTTACCACATGATAGAAGTATGAGCTGTTCATTTGTAATCACTCAGAAACTTCCTGGCAGGAAAGAGAACAAAGGGAAGAAGAGCTTGAGGGCCCGAAAGATGGTTCAGGGTTGAAACACAAACACCCAGCCTGGTGTGGTGGCACATGCCTTTAATCCCAGCACTCACAGAGGGCAGAGGCAGGCAGATCAGTATGAGTTTGACGCCAGCCTGTTCTACACAGAGAAACCCTGTCTCAAAAAAACGAAAAAAGTAAAAACTTAAAAAAACAAAAACCTGAACACTCTTCTCTGTCCAGAGGTCTAAATGGATATAGATTGGATAGAGGTGTTTTCAGCACAGTGAGAAACTTAAGTCTTCGTGTAGAAAACAACCAAAGGAAATGAAAGCTTTGTAGCTTCTGTCTTTGGTAACTTGGAGCCTGTGACTGTAGTAACTGCTTATTTGTAAAAAGCTTTTGTAGCCAGTGCTTTTGTAACCAAAACAGATTAACAGTTCATCAGAATCACTGAGTGAACTTGGAAGCATTAACAACATATGATCATCTTTAACTCTTGTTTTTTATATAACTTAAATCACTTTTTCAGACCTTTACAACTTGCATTCATACATCTTAAGTCACTTTCTTTAACAACTTATGTAAACTTTAAGCTTGTTTTTTTTTTTTTTTATTTTCCTTTTATTTGGAAACAGCCAGTCATTTACCGGGAGACACTGCTGCTAGGTAACTGAGAGCAGTTATTGAAAAGCAAGTTGAAAAGTTTTAAATTTGTATCATCAGCAAGCAACATGTCCGTCTTTTGCATTCAAAGTTACTGTAAAGCCTGACTGTTTTAAAGATGAAAACAGACTTTTAGTTATCAGTGGACTGACTGGGCAGTGCGGCCTTTGGGAGGAGCTAAGGGCTAGTTGCTGCTCATAAATTGTCTCGCCATTGACATCATGAGATCTGAGAAGGATTTATCTGAGTTGGAAGTATAGACCAAATGGCCTCTGTATCAGTTAAAATGACGGACATTAACCTACTATCTGGGCAACCTGGGATCCTCCTTGATGGGTCTCCATGGCTTCATTGGGGGCAAAGGTTGTCATCTTTGACTGCCACACAGGGCAGTGTTAAGCCTTTGGTTGCTACACCGCGCAGTATCGATCTTTTGCTGCCAGACCTAGAATATCTGAGAGATTTTCCTGTGGAGGAGGAAGTTGGGGCATTGGCCTTCCTTGGCAAGGTAGTAGCCTATCCAACAGTGGCCACAGTTTGGGTAGGGCCCTGGCCGCAGGTGAGGTGTGGGGCAGTTCTTTGCCTAGCGGACAGTGGTACCACACTTGAAGCAGTGTTGAAGCAGCACCATTTAGAATCTTTGGAGATAAGCCTCAGGACCGCCAGGACGCGGTATTTCTCCTTACAGGCAAGGCCTTTTTCATTAAACACCTTAAGTGCTATAATCAGCAGATCTTTCTGATGTAAAAGTAACTTTTATTTAAATCACTTTGTTTGTTTTTATCAGTTGATTTAATTGTTGTCTCTGAGGCTTTCTGCCTCTGTCTGCTAACCTAGGCTTAGTCCTGGAAGGCTTTAGCTTCTATATAATCTAATCTAGACCTAGAATTTTTTTGGCCTCTGAGACTTAACTGCTCAATAAGCTCACCCTTTCTTGTTCTTTCTGAACTCTGGTTCTACTCAGTGGTTCTGGCTCAAAACTCCTTTCCAAGATGACTGAGTCAATCTGGCTTCTCTCTTGGCTCTGAATTGCTATTTGACCCCAAACTAACTGTAAGCAATCTGTTCTAATCTCCTGGCTGTTTAATTCTCTGGCTGATTCTGTCTTCAACTCAGAGAACCACCTGCTTCTGTCTCCTGAGTGCTGGGATTAAAGGCATGTACTAGCACACCTGGACCTAAACTCTATATCAGGCTGGCTTGAACTCAAATCTGCTTGCCTCTGTCTCCTGAGATGAAAGGCAAGTCTGTATTCCAGCTGGACTGTACAGATCTAGAAGGTATTTGGATATGATCTCTTGCCAGAGCAGCCATGTTCTGAATTAAATTCCTCTACACTCTGAGGGGCTTGTGGGCCATTATCTAATCTATTAAAATTTTAAACAGACTTTACTTGTTTTTAGTTACTGTTTCAGGCTTAACCTTGACAACATATACACAGGCTAAATAAAGCTTGTACCCATAAATGAATTACATTTATCCTTAGCATGACTTACAAACATAGTTCTGAGCACATTAAAGAATCTAATGATTTATAATTTGATCATTAACGTGCATGTCTTAAGTATCTTTAACAGTTTGTAAAAGTTAATAGCTTTTATATAAGATTAGGATTTTACAGTTTTATCCCTCTTAAGTTTGAACCTTAAAATTTTGAATTGAGGATTCAAGTGAAGATTCTTTAGCATCAAAATAAAACCTTAAACTATAAATACAGTCCACAGAGAGACCAGGAACCTGATTTTCTTGATCCTTTCATAGTGTATGATTATTGAGTACCAGTTTCTTCTGTGACTTAGTTTGTCCAGATAGCTAAAGCTTAACCAAATTAACAAAGACAAAGAGGGTAAGTCATTCATCTTTAAGTCAGTTTTTGCCAGCCTGAATGAGCCTTAGGAATGTATAAACCTTATCAAACATATGTTGTTCTTGATCTAAGATTTTTTAGAAGCCTGGTATTGAACACAGTTAACAAAGACGTAAGAGGGCACACATACAGCTCTGTCAGGTTAACGGTGTCTGTTGACCTGGCGTGAGGGTTTCTATCACTGCAAAGAAATACTATGACCAAAAAAAAAAAAAGAGTTGGGGAGAAAAGGGTTTATTTGGCTTACACTTCCACATTGCTGATCATCATCAAAGGAAGGCAGGACAGGAAATTAAATAGGGCAGGAGCCTGGAGGCAGGAGCTGGTGCAGAGGCCATGCAGGGGTGCTGCTTACTGGCTTGAATCCCCTGGCTTGCTCAGCCTGCTTTCTTACAGAACCCAGGACCACCAGCCCAGGGATGGCACCATCCACCCTGAGCTGGGCCCTCCCCCATCTATCCACATTGCAAAAAGTACCTCATAGCCAGATCTTAAGAGATATCTTCTCATCTGAGATTCTCTCTTTTCAGATAATTCTTGTTTGTGTGTCACCTTGACATAAGACTAGCCAGCTCACCTGATTGACCATTATAACTTTAGGAATTTAAAAACTTTAATCATTAAACATACATTATTTTTAAGTCTTATTTTCCATAAGCCCTGTTCATAGTTTTGTCCTTATCTGTTATTTTTCACTTTCATGGCAAAAATTATACAAAAATCTATCTAATCAAAAATATCTTGAAGGGCTGCTGTTGCCTCATGAACAAATGAAAAAATAAACCAAATAATCTTGGAGGCTTTTATGGGTTCAGGATAGCCACACACTGACCACTTGATCACCAGACTGAGATTGATGGAAGTTTATTTAATGCTGAAGAAAAGCTAACTGGTCAGGAACATAATTTGGACTTGGGAGCCAGACTATGACTATGAGCTGGTCTGTTTCTTAAGGAAGTTGTTTTTTTTTTTAATAGAAAAAACTGTAACCAGGTAACATCCAGGTAGCCAGGTGTAGGAAGCAAGGGCAGCATTACGTCATTTTGACTAGCTAAACATATTGTATCTAGGTAGCTAGACAAAGCACTGGAAGCTGTTTGGCTGGGATTTAGGGTAAGGGAGCTCTTGGGGACTGTCTAGCTTTCTGGGAGTAAGGAACATAGTAAGATGTAATTGTATCTCTTAACAGAATGTATATTTATTTTTAACTTAGGCAGAACATATATTTATCATCTATTGTTTTATTCTAAGCAAGTATTGAACATAATTTCACCCTATACAATCCAAATGAAAACTTGGAGGCAAAATGGTTTCTGATATAATAAAGCCATCAGCAGGTGTTAACAGAGGAGCTACAGTTATGCCAAGAACTAAAATAGGTCTCAATGGAGGGGCTGTAGAGTTAAGCAGGTTACAACAGATACCTCCTTAGTCTAAAGTGTTGCCTCCTTAGTCTAAAAAAGGAGATGCGATGGTAACCAAATGGCACAGTGGAACTTGTTTAATTGGTGCTGCCTTAGTTGGTTTCTACCATACCTTAATCAAGATGGTGGTGAAGTCACATGGCATGTCCTCGCTTTAACTTTAGTGAAGATGGCTACCACCCATATGTGGTTGTTTCCATCCTAATAAGATCATCAGTCAAGATGGCAGCAGCCCAAATGGTTGCTGTGTTATCCCCAAGTCTTGCGGACCCCAAAGACCACCAAGGAGCTGATTATGATGCAAACACAGTAGGGTCTTTATTACAAGCTCAGGTCCACACCATCACTGACACAGCAGTTGTGGAGTGCAGAGCCCTGAGCTCAGGGGGAGGGGTTTTTATTTAGGGTTACAGCACTTTTTGGGTAATTCCAGTTTAGCAGTTACATGACTGGGTGATAGTCAACAGAAGCTTGTTACAAAGTGACTAACATAACTGACATTGAGCAAGCTATCTATAGACCTCAGGAACTAGGTACTTCTGTGCCTTGAATGTTCTGCTACAAGGTGGGGGGGGTGCCCAGTACAGATGCCCCAGCCTGAGATAAGACACCTTCCCATTCTTGTGGTTACCTCCAGGCTGTTCCTTGGGTAGGGGATTTTATTGGCTTGTACCTGGAATTGATGACCTATGGCCCAGTTCCTGGGACTGGTGATGTGTGTGTGTGTGTGGGGGGGGGGGGGAGGGGGGGGGGGGGGGTGTCAGGCCTGGTCCTCTCCGGAGGAAACTTAAATAAGCTTGTTTGGATCTGGAGAGGGAGTTCAAGTCTGAGCTCCAGCATCTGCCTTTTCAGTAAAGCAGAACCACAAGTAGCAGTTTGTAATATCCATATCCAGAACACACTTGAATCTCTGTGAAATGGAACTGAGTGATCAGGGGGAGAGACTGGAACAGAGACGCCTCAGAGATAAAAGATTTGAGGACCATCTGCTTGTGTGGTGGCAGAAGTTGTTAGGATCTGTGAAAGTCTGGAAATGCAATGAGCTGATTATCTAATTTATACTGAGGCAAAACCTTTTATCATAAGACATTGAGGCTTTAACAGAATCTCTGAATCCAAGGAGGGAAAGAAATTAGAGGTGGGTGAGGAGTCATGAGTCTCCTTTGGAATGCCAAGAGCCTGTGGTTAGAGACAGGAGCCAGCTGACAGCAAGCAGGAAAGAAGATATTCTTCAGGAGCAGATTGAAGAAGTGGGAGAGGCTGAGTGGAAAGGGTCACAAATAGGAACTCTGCCAGAGGGAGGATCCCAGTCTCCTAGAGCGGAAGAGGGCATAGAGGGCCTGATGTGCCTGCACAGCTTCTGTAGTGCAGACTCCAGGAGCCAAGAGAGACAGAGGCAGCAGGCCCCAGCAAGCCACTCAGAGGGACAGAGCCAGAGCAGGCAGTTCCTAGTGTAAGGCAAAGAAAAACAAATGGTTAGCTGTGGTGTACTCAAAGGTCAATCCTAGGATCAATCCTAGGTTTCAACACCAAATGTAACTGATGGTACAGAGAAATTACTAAACCAGACTACTCCATGGGTAGAAAGGTTTATTGGGGATCCAATTGCCAAAGCTTTTGGAGGTGAGGGGAGGCAGGCAGAGAAGATCAAAGTGGTGGAAAAGCAAGCAGATTTTGACAGTAGAGTGGGGACCTGAGCTGATGTAGGCTGTTGGGATTGACTGGAAACTAGGTACCCTTACCTGAGATAGTTGACCTTCCAGGGAGGTTCCTGACAGACTGGAATTCTGTTTAGGGAGATCAGCTTTTCTGGTAAACAGAAACTTGCCTAAAGGCTTGTTTTCCTGATAACAACCTTCTGTTTACCCATCCCAAGTCCTTGTATAAACTGGTATGACCCTCCATGGTATGTTGAAGAGGGAGGTTTTTATTGTAGTTATGAGAGAAAGCAGCCAGAGGCATCTGGAAAAGTCCAGAGTAGTAAGAGAAGTACGGACATGCCCAAGGCTATCTCATAGCTGGGGCTAGAGAATAGAGAAAATACAGTGAGAATAGTAGGGTTATAAGCTGGTGGGAGGGAAGCCAGGAAGCTAGAGAGTTCAGGGTGAGAAGGGCTAGGATGGATTTTGAAATATGTAGCAGGTACTTGTGACAGTGAGGGAGCCTGCAAGCCAGCATGAGCTTTGATATGCCACTAGGCACCATGTAAGTCCCTTCTGCCTAGTGATAGGGAAATGCCTCCTTTTGGTAGATGGGAACCAGTTTCACAAGTTCCTGCAGAATGTTGGCTTTTATTTATCCACCAGACATGCTCCTAGTCCAAGTTAAACTCGTTGGACTGTCTTTTGGAGTTTGTGGAATTAGAGTTTCTTTTGGACCTAACACTAACCTCCAGAGTATCCCCATTCAGTGATATTTATCATATCTATAGTATTAGACAATCATCCCCACTGTCTGCTTCTAGAAAACTGTCATCACCCCAAGGAAAAACCTCTACTGACAAAATGAGCCAATTCAAGCCAACTTAAAAGTATAAAGGCAGTTTTATTGGGGGCAGCTCTTGGGCGGGTTCACTGATCCCAAAGAACAGGACCAGGAAAGTCATGTATACTGGGAGACAGAACAGTGGAGGGAGGGGCTCGAGGGGGAGAGGAAGAGTTTAAGCATGCAGAGCCAGAGATGTGGAGCGTGGTGGTGGGAGACCAAAATGTCCTCTAAGCTATCTGTCTGCTTCTCAACCAAAATCCCCATAAGTACTTGCACATGCTCTACCTAGGGGGCATCTGCTACGTCAGGCCAGTCCTCAGAGCAAGCTGCTTTTGGCCACATGCCCCTAGTTGCACTAACCCATGGGGACCTGTTCCCTTCTTCCTCCTTCATCTTCCTCGTGGTCTTTCTGTGACCCCACAAGCCCTAGAACTTCACTCTGCCTCCTCTCTTTTCCCAGCCTAGGCTGTAGGCAAATTTATTAGCCAGTCAGGATAATTTGGGAGGAAATTCTCAGTGTCCTTTTGGGTACTTTGCTCATAGGACAGTAAGGATCTTGGGGGATAAGCAGTTAACATTTGAACACATTGTAGCCCTGAGATCCCTCATGGTAAGATGAGAAAACCGACTTCTACAATTGTCCCCTGACCCCTACATACCCCTCCGGCCACTAAATGTCGTAAGAAAAACATTTTAAGAATTTATCTGTGTTACACAAGAATTCATCCCTTGCTGTGGCTGCAGAGTAGTCCAGAGTGTCCAGTACTGAATTTACTCATGACTGTGGGGCGCTTGCTTGGGTCTTCTCTACCTTTGACTATTGTAAACTTGTTGCTGTGAACACTGTGTCAGGTGGTTGTGTGCGTACTTCTGTTTCTTTTCCATGAATGCCTAGGAGGAGAATCAGGCCTGAGTTACTTTAGGGTTTCAGTGTCCACACAAAACCTCTATTTTCATTTATTTATTTATTTATTTATTTATTTATTTATTTATTTATTTATTTATTTATTTATTTATTTATGCCTTTGTTTTGTTTTTGAGTCAGGGCTTCACTATGTAGCCATGGCTAGCCTAGAACTTGCTATGTAGATCAGATTTGCCTGCCTCTGCCTCCAGACTGCTGGAATTACAGGCTTTGCCATCATGTCCTGCTGGGGAGGCAGCCAGGGTTTGTGATTGCCAGCTGGACTGGACTTTCCCCGCTAAGTCACACCCCCAATCCTAGGGAAAGCTTTCTTTCTTCTTTTGCTCTCTCTGCTTGTGCATGTGTGTGTGCATGCTCTTGTCTGTGACTGCAGGTGCACGCCTGCCGCAGCACACCTCTGGAGGTCATGGAGGTCAGAGGCAGCCTTAGTTGTCCAGCATTGCCTTCCAGCAGTGAGGCAGCACCTCTCTGTTGTTCCCTGCTGTGTTTGCCAGCCTCTCTGGCCTCTCGCTGCCAAGTGTTCTGTCTCTGGCTGCTGTCTTCCCAGGTGGAGCACCGGGATTATAACATGTGTGTGCTGCTGCTGTGAATCGTACATGGGATCTGGAGATTTCACCGAAGGTCTCAGGCTTGCATGGCAAGTGCTTTACCTTTGGAGCCATCTCTAGCCCCTAGTAAATGTCACTTAATCTTTAAGAAATTGTGTAATTTTTGTGTGCAGGGGAGTGGTGCACATGCTCGTCCCTGTGTGGAGGTCAGAGGACAAGAGTCACTTTTTCTCTTAACACTTGTGTTCTAGGGATTAAATATATTGTCAGGCAACAAATATTTTTACGCAGAGAACCATCTTACCAGCCCTTAAATTAGTTTTTTTTTTTTTTTAATGATTTACTTTTTATTTTGTGCACATTGGTGTCTGCCTGCATGCACATGGCATCTGTGTGAGAGTCAGATCCCCTAAAACTGGAATTACAGACAGTTGTGAGCTGCATGTTGGTGCTGGAAACTGAACCCGGATCCTTTGGAAGAGCAACCACTGCTCTTAACCACTGAACTATCCCTCCAGCCTCTAAATTCATTTTTTTATTAAATTTTATTTTTTATATTAGCTTATTCACTTTGTATCCCAGCTGTAGCCCCCTCCCTCATTCCCTCCAAATCCTACCCTCCCTCATCTCCCATGCCCCTCTCCAAGTCCACTGATACCGGAGATTCTCCTCCCCTTCATCTTAAATTAACTTTTAAATCTTAGTTTGGAGAGAAATTAAGAGCACTTGTGATCTTCCAGAAACTGAGTTCAGTTCCCAGCACCCACATGGGCCAGCTCATAGCCTCCTAGAACTCCAGCTCCAGGGGATCTCATGCTCTTTTCTGGCCTCTGTGTGCACCCCCATGCCATGTTCAGACAGACAGACACATACACATTAAAACAAAGCCAGCTTCGTACACACAGCTCATGGGCTCATGGTTCCTGCGCTTCCTTGCCTTCTGGCTTAGCAAGAGTGTGTTGGTCACATCCTGTGCTCTGTGTTGGATGCAGGATCTTCTGCTGGGCTAAATATTTACATTGAAACAATAAATTGATAGCTTAGAGTGCAGGACAGGAGGGTGGGACTTGAATTGACAGCTGTTTCTTTTAGCCACCTGGTGCTTTCTGATGGAAAGTCAGTGTGAACTCCGAGTGGCCTGTTAGCAGCTCTGCAGATTCAGGGTTCGCCCTCCTTGTGTGTCTGTCTCTCTGGCTGGCTGAGTATCTATGCATGGGTAGGATGAGTCTAGTATGTGCATATCTGTACATCTGCACATACCTGTGGATGATGGGAGTGCATTACAGGAATCTTCCTCAACTGCTGGAGCCTGCTGGCAGAGTTGAACAGTCCCTGAGACGGGAGTGAGAATGGAAAGAAAAAAAAAAAAGAAAACAAAACACTACAGACAAAGGGCTGCCAGTAGAAACTGTCACATCTGCTTTATTCCACAATTCTTTTTTATAGTCAGAGCAAGCACCTTGATACAATAAAGGGGTTTGTCGAGAAGTCAAACTTGTTTACCTCTACCACTTGCCTGTGTGATCCTCACACAAACAAAAGGAAGTGAACTTGGCAAAACATCCTGCCTATCCCTGTCTCCAGGTGAAGGCCAGGGTGAAAACACGTTTCTCCCTGAGAACTTGATAACAAAGCAGCCTGACAAACAAGCAGCTCCCTGGCTCACAGGTGTATTTTAGACAGGGAAGGTAGGTAGCCAGGCTGGTGGGAGCCCCGTGGATCCTTCCGCCCTCACCTCCCCAATGCTGAGACTGCAGAGATGTGCTCAGCTCAGTGTTCTTGTGAAATGCTGGGGCCCTGAGCTCTCATGCCTCTGTAGCCAGCACTTCACCCCCTGAGGCACCTCTCGCCCCATTTGAGCATTTTCTTTCAAAAGTTATGTGTAAAGTTAGGCATGGTGGCACCTTTCTATAATCCTAATACCTGAGAATCTGCAGGAAGAGAATTGCTGTGAGTTCAAGACTACTGAGGACTATCTAGTGAGAACCAGGCTAGCCTTAGTCACATACCACAACACCTGGTGCTGCTCAGGTGTCCTGTGCTTAGTGAGCTGGAGTGAGGCCTCAGTGCTGAAGGGCTGCACACACTAGCATCTGGACCATGAGATTACATTTACACTGATGCAAATACATAAGAGTGGATATTTTGGACCAGATTTTTAAAATTATTTTTGTTAGTGTCTGTATTTAGGCACATATACACATGTGGCGGTATTTGTTTGTTTAAAGGCTGCAATTTTTGTTTTTTGATTTTTCAAGACAGGGTTTCTCTGTGTAGTCCTGGTTGTCCTGGAACCCACTTTGTAGACTAGGCTGGTCTCAAACTCACAGAGATCCGCCTACTTCTGCCTCCTGAGTGTGGAAACTAAAGGTGTTGCCACTACTGCCCAGTACCTGTTGTATTTTTTTAGACAGGGAAGGTAGGTTGATAAAGTCTTGCCTAACACATGAAACACTGAGTTCAATCCCCAGCATAAACTGGGGACCTGTACACTCTACACAGTTCAAGGTCATCCTCCCATACCCCCGTAGATGGCAAGTATAAAAACTTGGGCTACTTGAAACCATGGCTTTAGAACCACCACCACCACCACCACAACAACAACAACAAAACAAAAAAGGAAGGAAAGAAAACAGGACATTTCTCATAATCAGAAAATGTGAACCATTTAAAGTGGCTGTCAGAGCTTTGTAACTTACGAAGACTATGCTATTGGGGGGCCTACCAGTAGCAGATAGAGGTGCTTGCCATTACAAGCCTGGTGACCTGAGTTTGATCCCCAGGACCCATGTAAAGATCAGAGAACTGTAGCCAGAATTGTACCTTCTATGGCATACCCCAATAACAATTTAAAAAATCAGTGGTGCCCTTCTTTAGTCCCAGCACTCAGGAGGCAGAGGCAGGCAGATCTCTGTGAGTTTGCTGGAAAGATGGCTCAGCAGTTAAGAGCATTGCTGCTCTTGGAAAGGCCCCTTTTTCAAATTCTCAGCACCCACATGTCAAATCTTAGTGGCTTATAGCTTCAGTTCTAGGGGATCTAGTGCTCTCTTCTGGCCTCCACTGGGCACTGCATTTACATACATACATGTATACTCACATAGGAAATAAAAATCTTTTTTCATCACTTCTGTTTATTTGGGTGGGTGGGGGCTTAGATGTACACCCAGAGGTCTGAGAAAACTCTCAGAATTAGTCTCTCCTACATTTTGGTCAAACTCTGCTTGTCAGGTATAGCAGAAAAGTGCCTTTATCCACTGAGCCATCTCACAGGCTCTACAAATAGTCTTTGTTGTTGTTGTTGTTGTTGTTTATAAAAAGGAATCCAGGTGTGGTAGCATACAACTTTAATCCTAGTACTTAGGGAGGCAGGGGCAGGGGGATCTCTGAGTTCAAGGCCAGCCTGCTTTACAAAGTGAGTCCAGGACAGCCATGGCTGCACAGAGGAACCCTGTCTCAACAACAACAACAAAAAGCGGAGGGGGGAGAAAAGAAATAAAAAAGGGAGAAGACAATAAATATCTGACCAGTGTTCACTGTTGGCTTGTCAAATGTCTGTTAGCTTGAGTCCTCAAGATAACCACTGCCCTGAGCCCTCTGTCTTTTACCTGATGGGGCTTTTAAACAGTGTCTGTGCTTCTCATAGCCATCTGCATCATCCTGGTGCACCTGCTGATCCGGTACCGACTGCACTTCCTGCCTGAGAGCGTGGCTGTTGTTTCTCTAGGTGAGTGATACTGGGGTCCATTCTAGAACACTGCACCCATACACAATACTGCTGTCTCCTGCGGCACCTTAGCACCACATCCATAAGAGAGAGATGTGTTACCTTCCCAATTCCTGGCATCCTTTCTGCCGTTTGCCACAGGGCCTGAAGTCCATTTTCCTATGAGGTGACAGGCCCATCTGTCACCCAGAGGCTCTTTGGCCTCCTGCTTCTTACCACCCTCGGTACAGTGACCTACCTGCCAGGCCATGGCAGTGTCCAGCTCTGCTGAAGTTGACGATTAGTATTTAGCTTGCAGAGTCACTGTCACGGCTAGAAGAACTCTGGCTTTACAACTGGAAGATGTCTAAAAGCCCTGTAACACCAGAATCTGACTGCTTGCCCCCACCCCCACCCCTTTTTTTTTTCTCTCTTGGTCTCACTGTGTAACCTTGGCTACCCTGGAACTTACAGAAACTTGCCTGCCTCTGCTTCCCAAATGCTCAGATTAAAGGGTTTTTTTGTTTGTTTTTTGAAATGAACCTCATGTAGCCAAGATTGTTCACGAAGACACTCTGTAGCCAAGGCTGGCCTTCAGCTCCCAGTGCTAGGATTAAAGAAAGGCTTGCACCATCAGATCTGGTACTTTAAATAGCATTGATGCAGGCTGAACTGCAGGCGATGCTGAAAGCACACTCTCTTCAGGCCTTGCTGCCTTGCCTTTGCTGTGCTCTCACTTGCCGCTGATGCTCACCTTTCCTTGTCTTCTCATCATGCTGCTTTGTAAGTTAACTTGCTTTGCCAGTTTGGACTTCTCACCCAGCAGAGCTATGGCCCATGTTGACTATGGAAATGAACATTGAGACTGTTCAGTATCCCAGCCTTCCCTCTCACTTCTGCCTGCCTGCAAGCCCTGCACAGACTCCCTGTATCTTCCTGGACCTTACAGTCATGCTGAGTGTCTAGCCAAGGGGCTTTTCCTGTGGCCATCTTATTTAAGTCCCCCATCCTGCAGGTGACACCATGTTTTAAGAAACAGACACAGGATGGTGTAGGTTGATCTTGAGGACAGAGGAAAGCCTGAGTCTGTCTATTGAGCAGGTCCTTCAGATGCTAATGTCCAACTAGATCGATCTTTGAGCTCTAGGTGGGAGGTCATTCTGAGGCTTTCTTTCTGCTTCCTACTGCAGCAGAAATAACCAGAGAGTTGCAAACACCTAGTACTCTGGGACATCTCAGTAAAGGGTTATAGAGCTGCTTCGGGGAACGTACACTTTAGTGGGTAGTTTTACCATGTAGTAAGAATAAATACTGTGTGGCTAGAGAGATGGCTCAGCAGTTAAGAGCCCAGGCTTCTCTTCTCAAGGATCTAGGGTTGATTTCCGGGTCCCACATAGTGGCTCAAGCTCTCTGTTACTCCAGTTCTAGCAGATCTGACGTTCTCTTCTGGCCCTTTTGGGTCTGCACACATGTGGTACACAGACATATATGAGGACAAAACACTCATTTGCATGAAATAAAGTTAAAAAAAAAAAAGAATAACTAATTTGGTCGGCACATGTCTTTAGGAGACAAAGACAGATAGAGCTGTATGCTTTAGAGGCTAGCCTATTCTAGTGTTAATCCTGAGATTCACCAGAGAAAAACCAGTTCCACAATTTTGAGCCAGATTTGAAGCAAGCTCTAATCAAATGTGACCAGTATAGGCTCTGGTCAGGAACATTCCCTGGAATTTCCAGCTGAGTGGCGACACATTTTGTAGGGGCTATTTAAAGACAAACCCATATGGCCACTACATTTTCCTTTGTGGCCTTGTTATTTTCCAAGAACTACAACTCCCAGCATTCCAGAAAGTTACCTGGTCCTTGGGCCTTACAGGTTAACTTACAGGTCTTAACACTATGTGTGGAGTTCCAGGACACTCAGGGTTACCCTGGGCAGGGGCGGGAATAAAAGAATGAAAATTGGCTCAGGGGTTTAAGAACATTGGTCTGGACTCTAGCACACATATACAGCTCACAACCTCTGTAAGTCTAGTTCTAGGGGATCTGATGCTCTCAGGCAACAGGTATGCATGTGGTGTATAAGACATACATGCAGGCAAAACATCCACACATAATTTTTTTTTTTTTTTTTTAATCTTCAAGAAAAAAATGAAGGGCAGGAGAGGTGACTCAGTGATTTAGTCCCCGGCATCCATATCAGCATCTCCTAGTGGGCATGTGGGCATATACACACATAGACAGCCTGCTGCATGTGGGTGACACCCCCGCCGGCCCTCAAGCTCTCAGCAGACACGGCTGCCAGCAAAAGCCCTTTGCCCCTTGTTTCTTGGAAATAGAACCCTAACTTAGACAGGTGCTAGGCCCCAGGTGCTCTGCCCTTTGAGCTATATTCCCACTTGCCTCTGGAATCCTTATTTTGATCAGGTTTCTTTATGTGGGACTCAAGGAGGAACACAAGTAAAGGGGTTGGTCTTGGCTATTGTGATAATTACACACTTTACTGTGATTGGTTGAGGGGGGTGAGGCAGTGGGACTAAGGGGAAGTATGCTGGGGTTGTGGGGTTCCGAAAGCATTTTCTATCCTGCTAGAATCAAGAGAAGTTACTCTTCTTTTCCTTTGATGCCTGGACCGCTGGTAGCTGTCTTGCAATTACGTGGTTCAAAAACAAAAGCCAGAATATTGAGTATGGCCAAGGGGATGGATGGGAAATCCAGAGTCTTGGTTCTCTCATTGTTTTCTTGACCTGACAGCCCACAATAACCTGCAGTGCTGCCTGTTCCAGGACTAGTAACTGTTCCTAGAGACTGTTTAAATGTCAGCTCCTCCTGCTTGCTGCTAAAAATATCTTGACTGGAGCTGAACTCCTTCTATTAAAGAGATAGAGTCACTTTTAAACTGACTCAGACAAGTGGGAGTGCAGTTGCATACCTCTGGACTCACACAACCAAAAAACCCACAAGTAGGAGGCTTCTGGTCCCACGTCCCCAGTGACCACATCACTCCTGGTCCTGGTGCTTTCTTTCTGCCTTCTGTCAGGCAGGCTGCTTAGTTAGCAGCCCTGCAGCTGCAGTTACCATGAGAAGGCTGCCTCTGCCCTCTGGCTGTAGGCTGCTGCCTGACTGCTACTCAGATTCAGAGTGGGGTAGAACCATTCTTCACTGATGTGCACCATTTCTTCACTGATGGCGGCACAAGCCGCTGTCTGGTGATAAAGAAGGCTTATCTGCGCAGAGGTACAGAGCACACTTGAGTCTGTAGTTTGAGTCTGTAGCACACTGAAGTCCAGAATGTTTCTCATGTGAGGAGTGGTTAGAACTTGAAATGGTGATGGAGTGGACAGAACAGCCTATTTCCTAAATTCCCTGGCCTGGCAAGATGGTTCAGAGGGTAAAGGAGCTTGCTGCTAAGCCTTCAGCCTGAGTGTGAGCTCCTGCTGCCATATGGGGTGGAAGGAAAGAACTGGTGTCTCCACCTTGTCCTCTGAGCTCCATACACTGTAACATAGAAAATGAAAAAACGAGTTTTTAAATGACAACACGGAAAAAAACACCCTCTCCTCCTGGAGCGTGATGTCACAGCGCTGAGGTGGCCACCTCAAGAATGTCCTGTCTGCCCCCTCGCGTAGACTTCCAGTGGTTAGTTCCCTGTGGCCTGCACATGCTTAGCACATATAGTCCTTTTGTGTTAAAGCTAAGTGTTCTAAGAGTAGGAGCTCCAGCCATACTTAAAAGCATGTCCCCTTTCACCTTATTGTGCTTTGAATGAGAGCCTGGCTGTCTTTTCCCTCACTGTAGAGAAGTTTCCGTTGTACTTCTTAAGAGGGTTGCTTGCTCCTTATTCACAGCTTTCTGGATATCTGTATTTTGAGGCATTACTCACAGGAACAGAAATGACTGAAAAACAACTACATCACCCAGAGCCTTCCGTGCAAGGGTGACAGCTCATGGAGGGAAACCTGGAGCGCACTCAGTATGCGGGTGCTCAGCTGACTTCTGCCCCTTCCAGACAGCTCAGAGCTGCTGGGACAGGGAAGGATATGGCCCCTGGTAAAAGACGACACATCCAAGACTAAATATGGGCAGCATATAGGGACGTGATGATTTTGGTTTGGGTTTTTGTATTTTGAGGACAGGGTCTCACAATGTAGCTCCGGCCGTCCTGGAACTCACTCTGCAGACCAGGCTGCCCTTGAACTCAGAGATCTGCCTGCCTCTACCTCCTGAGTGCTGTGGTTAATGATGTGCACCACCACATTATTTAAGTAAAATAAAAATAAAAGGAAAGGACACAAAGTTGGATAACATTGTAGAAAATAAAGGGGGGAGGGAAAAAAAACAGAGGTGAGAGGAACAGAAGTTCAAAGCTGTCCTTAGCTACAAAGTTTGTGGCCAGTCTGGGCTATCTGAGTCTCCAAACTGACCTCTGTTTACTTCAGCCTGCCGTTCATTATAAACCACGCCAACAACTGTATGTTTGTACACTTGCTGTTGTGCATATGCAGAGGTCAAAAGACAGTTTGGGGGTTTGGTTCTCTTTGTAGCAACAAAGATTAGAACTCAGGTCATCAGGTTTGGTGGCAAATGCTTTTACCAACTGAGCCCTCTCACCCACCCACACCACCCCCAGTTTTAAGTGTTGGCAGTAAGGATGAGTAGTGTAGGACACGTCTGCCTTCCAGGCTTCTGCTGCTTTTCATTGAAACTGTGTTACAGGAGGGTGACCATCAGTGAGTCACACACCAGTCAGAGCAGTCCCAAGCAGGCTTTGCTTTTTGCTTTTTTCCTTGGTTTTTCAAGACAGGGTCTCTATGTAACCCTGGCTGTCCTGGAACTCACTCTGTAGACCAGGCTGTCCTCACACTCAGAGATCTGCCTGCCTCTGCCTCTTGAGGGCTGGGGTTAAAGGCGTGTGTGCCACCATCGTTCTTCTCCCCACATAGCTGAGGGGTTGCCATGGTGTGTTCAGCTGAGATGTAAGTGGAAGCCCACTGTGGTTTACACCAGTCCCTTCCTGATCCTTCCTGGGCTTCGTTCTCAGACACAGACTTGCGGAACTCCAGGACACCCTGCTGTAATGGGTACCGCCCGGTCTTTAGAGCCCTGCCCAGTCCTGCCAAGTAGCCTTGGGTTAAGTTTCTACTAAGTTTGCTTTTCCTTCCAGGTATTCTCATGGGAGCAGTTATAAAAATTATAGAGTTTAAAAAGCTGGCAAATTGGAAGGTAGGTTTGACATAATCACAGCTTTTCCTTGTCATTGTGTGTATGTGAATGTGTGTGCACATGTGTGGAGGCCAGAGGTCAGCAGTCTGGATGTCACATGTTCCTCATCCCATTCACCTTATCCTTATTGTTATTGTTGTTTGAGACAGGACTTCTCTGGGTAACCATGGCTGTCCTGGATTCACTTTGTAAACCAGGCTAGCCTTGAACTCACAGTGATCCGCCTGCCTCTGCTTCCCAGAGTGCTGGGATCACAGGTGTTCACCACACCAGGCTCTTTCACCTTATTTTTTGAGATAGGTCTCTCACTAGCCTAAAACTCATCACGTAGGCCATGTACTATAGGCTGTGGAACCCCTGGCACCCTCATGTCTGCCTCCCTGGGTGCTGGGATTCCAAGTGTGCATCCTGTCTTTATGTTTGATTCCTCTGTCCGGAATGCTGAGAATGAAGGAGTTGCTACCAGACTCAGCTGGTTTGTTTTTTTGAAACAAGATTTCTCTATGCTCAGGCTTGCCTAGAATTGTCAATCCTCCTGCCTCTCAAGTAACTGGGACTACAGGTGAATGCCATAGACCCTTCTGTGCAGTCCTTTGTTTAATTTGGTATTGAGGTTGGAGCTCAGGGTCTTGAACATGCTAAGTATGGGCTGCTCAAGAGGCAGTGCCTAGTGCTGTAGCCTGGAATATACACTGAGGTGCTGTGACTACTTGGGGTTTGAAAAGACCCAAGTGGAGTGTGGGTGGAGAGATGGCTGTGGGCAAGAATACTTGCTTGGGCTGGACTGTATTGGCTCATACCTATAATCCCAGCACTTGGGAGGCAGAATCAGGTGTGGCTCTCTGAGGTTGAGGCCTGGACAGTCAGGGCTACACACAGAAATTCTGTCTCTAAAACCAAAAAAAAAAAAAAGGAATGCTTGCTCTGTTGTGAGGACTGGATCCCAGTGCCTATTCTGGGCAGGCAGTTCAAAAACATGAGTTACTACTCCAGGGACCTGACCCCTTCTTCTGTTACACACACACACACACACACACACACACACACACACACACACACACGCCCCTACATTTTGAGATTTATGTTTTTTCTGCATGTATGTCTGTGTACCACATTTGTGCTTAGTATTCACAGAAGCCAGAAGAGGGCATCAGATCCCCTGGAACTAAAGTAACAAATGGTTGTTACCATCTGTATGGGTGCTAGGAATCGAACCTAGATCTGCAAGAGCAACCAATGTTCTTAACCACTGAGGCATCTTTCTAGCACCAGGAACAAATCTTTTTAAGAAAATTAAGAAAGCAGAATTTGGTTTTCTTGTTTTGTTTTGTGACAGTTCTATGTAGTCCTGACTGTCGTAGAGCTAGCTATTTACCAGACTGGCCTTGAACTCCGAGAGATCCTCCTGCCTCTACCTACCAAATCTTTAGATCAAGGGCATTGTACCACCATGCCTGACAAGAAAGCAAAATTTTGAAGGGGGGAAAAGCACTCAGGTTTCTTGATCTGTTGGGTAGTGGTGTGGGACCTATACTGCTCAGGTTGCCTCAGACCACTCTTGGGACATGGCCAAAGGCTCATGGGACCTATTTGTGGGGCCGTCTCTGGATCTCTGTGTCTTTTTCTGACTCAAATGATGCTCTCTTAACTCAGCATAAGGGCCTGGGTTCTATTCCCAGCAGCAAGAAAAACATGAAAGAAAGTGAAACACACTGCTGGTGGGTGTGTGCCCCGTCATCTGCTTCTATCCTGTCCTCACTTCCATTCCTGGGCTGACATTCAAAGGCCCTATTTCCAAGTTAGGTCATGGTCCAAACTTCCCGCTGTACTGGACTGGGGGAACACTGCAACCCCAGCAAAACAGCTCTTCTTTCTCCGGAAGCTCTAGATTTTTACCCTCTGAAGCATCCACATAACTTGCGGAATCCTTCATTTTATGCTTCTGGAAGTCAAACACGGGTCCTCAGCGATGGCAGCCAGAGCCATTTGCTGGTCCTGTGCTGTGTGTCAGATGCAGTTGGTGACACTGTCTCTGCTCTGCTCGTTACCAGGTGGCTGCTTCAGCAGTGTACAGGTCTGCCAAGCAAGGCCCTGAGCACAGGCTTCCTCAGCAGTCCACTGGCTCACAGGTTCTTGGTTCTGCAGTCCAGTTCTCTGAGTGTTCTCCCTTTTTGACTTTACAGGAGGAAGAAATGTTTCGTCCCAATATGTTTTTCCTTCTCTTGCTCCCGCCTATCATCTTCGAGTCGGGATACTCACTACACAAGGTAAGGCTCACCTGGAGTGGTGCCTGTCTATGGGGCAGGCTCCCCAAGAGTTTGGTACACTTTAACAGCAGTAGCCCCTGGGAGCTCAGCATGAGTGTCCTGAGCTTCTGGGTGGGTGTTTTGAAGGCCGTGATGGTTCAGGCAACTACAGAGCAGAAGGCATTTTTTCTTTTTTCCTTTTGAGACAAGATCTCATTGTGTGGCCCTGGCTGGCCTGAACCTCACTGTGTCTTGCTTCCTGCGTGCTAGTATTAAAAACCTATAAAATCATCACTTCTAGCCATAGGACATTGTATTAACTGTTGAGCCATGTCTCTCCCAACCCCACCCAGAGGATACTCTTGAAGTGAACAAGATTCTTGGTCGTTGAAACCCTTAGTGGTGCCTCCTGAGTGGAGTCTGCGAAGTTCTAGTAGCTTCATTTCCTTCATCATGTGGAAATGTGGAAACTGTTTCTGTGCTGCATGGACTCAAATATTTTCTGTCTTGTATGGTTTGGGTTCTTTTGAGATAGGGTAGCCCAGGCTGGCCTGGAACTTCCTGTGTAGCTGAGAAAGACCTTGAACTTCTGATCCTCCTGCTTCTACCTCCTAGGTACTAGGATTACAGGTATGTGGCCCAGCACCTGGTGTATGCCCTGCTGGGGTTGAAGCCAAGGCTTCTTGAAAGCACTCTAGCCACTTAAACCCCGCCTGAGCTGAGCCCTCTGCCTGTCTGTCTGATGATGGATGTTAATACGGCATAAAGGACTTTCTCACTGAAAGAAAATGAGGACATGACTGCTCTTAGGAATGGTTAAGGAGAAGGTCTTTAGTGCACATATGAGGGAGAGAACAACAGAGGCATCTGAAAGGGTCCAGACTGAACATGGCTAGCAGAATAGACCAGGCCATGAGAGGAGAGAGAGAGAGAAGAGAGAGCGGACCAAGGGAGAGCCAAGAGTAGAGCAAAGAGAACCTGTGGCTGAGTTATGTAGGCAAGAGAAACTCGGGGAAGGGAAGGAAGATCAGGGGCTGGAGAGGTTTAGGGTAGAGGATGGGAGTGAGAAGTATTGAGATGAGCCAGAGCTCTGTGATGGATACTTTGAGAGAGCCTAGCAGCTGTTCGCCCCAGGTTTCTTTGGGACCTAACACAGACCATTGTTCTGATCTTTGAACTTAGGAGCCTTTTCAAAATACACCTTTTAATTGAGTATGATAGTGTAGATTTTAGACTGAAACCAAATATGGACAATGGTTGTTACTTTCCACACCTTGTATTAAGCATTGTTCATCTGGCAGATGCCATTGTTCCTGCTGAGCCTTCAGCCTTGTAGATAAAGCAGATGTCAGTCAACTGTACTGAGTGAGAGAGGACAGCCAGCTTCCTCCTGAGTGCTAGCTGGAGGACGAGAAGGGAAGACCTCCCCCCCCACCCATGGAGGAGCTTTAGCATAAGGCACACATCCGGATTTGCCCAGGTAACAAGGCTCCATGCTACCACATGAAGGCACAGGCCTTCCCAGGCTCGGCCAGGCCTGGCAGAGGCAGCACCATCAAATGGAGCTTTTGAAGAAGTCATTCTGGAAGAAGTTGACAGTAGAGGGAAAGGGACTGAGGACAACTGAGACCGGTTAGCTCTTGCCTTGGGTCAAGGTGAGGGACCTGTGAGTCAGAGAAGCTGGGAGTAGTGCAGGGGTTCCAGCCAGCAGTGCAGGGCAGGCAAGGGTGCCCTGACCTTTATGTGAGAGTTCAGCTTTGGAGAGGGCGCAGTTGGATGAAGACGGGTGCAGCCTCCCCAGCTCATCACTTGGCCTCCTGTCCCTCTGCTTCCCTCTCCCAGGGGAACTTCTTTCAGAACATCGGCTCCATCACCCTCTTCGCTGTCTTTGGAACGGCCATCTCTGCTTTTGTAGTAGGCGGAGGAATTTACTTTCTGGGTCAGGTAAGAAAAGCACCCCCAATGACCTTGACAGTCTTCCGTTGGAGGGTAGTGCAGGGTGGGACAGGACCTCCAGGCCTGAAATGCCTGGTAGTGTGTGTCCTCCTAGGAGGAAGTCCCTTCCTGCTCATGCATGTGACGATGGTATCTGGAATTGAAGGGACTGCTATCACCCCAGATACTTGATTTTACTTGCAGTGTTCTCTTCACTTGGAATGCCTCACAGCAGAGGAACATGCATTACCACAGTTTGAGATGGTGCGAGTGGCAATTGTGTTCTCAGGGAGACTGTGGCAGGGCTGAAAGTTGCTCTTGAATGAAGATCTGTATTGAAACCAGAGCTGGCTATGAATCTCTTCACTCAGTTCCCATGGTGCTCCCACCATTGTCGGCCCTTTTCTGAGGCAGTGGCCCATGCTCTGGGCTTTGGGCTTCATATCAGCTTACTTTAGCTGGAATGAATCCCTGGGAAAGTGGCACTCAGACCTCCATGGTGTATGCCCTGCACCACCCATTTGTTGTACCATGTATAGAAAGCTTAGCCACTCCAGTGCAAACTCGGTTTGTGCTGTGAACAAACCAAGCTGAGAGTGCTGGCAGGTTGTGTGTCATGGCTGCTGTTTCTCCTGGTAGCCAGAGCCCACTTGCGCTGATTATGTTACCTTCACTGCCCACTCAGCAGCCAAGATCAAGTCTGCCCTGAAGCTTTCCTAGAGCTTGGCTTCGCCGTGTTCCCTCAGGGCCAAGGGTAGAAACCTTTAGAGCAGAGAACCACAGCTGCCAGACTGAGAGAAGACAACTGTGCCCAAGCTCCTGGCTAGATTCCCACGCATGCTCCCAGCAGCCCATGGGGGGTTCCTTATTTTCAGTGGGGGCTGAAGATAATGTCCTTATTAGTTTATAAGAAAGCACTGATGGACATTTTAATCTTCCTGGCTATTCTCCAGGGAATTTTTTGTGTGTGTCTGTGTGTTTGTGTGTTTTATTTTACAGGCTGATGTAATCTCTAAGCTCAACATGACAGACAGGTAAATCTTTCACACTGTAATTCCCCCATGCAACTGCTGTTCAGGCCTGGGATGTTTTCTGCACGTGGCTTCCTGGGTGTGGGCCTTTCCCTCTCCCCCTGCCTGGCTTGCCAATGTTTCCAGTATAGAATCTATTCTGAATTAATTTGCCTCTGAAATGACTCAAAATTATATTGATACTTTTGAAGACCCTAGTTATAATACTGCTGATTGAACTGATTTTTTTTCACTTAAGCTTTAGAGGAAATAACGAGTCAGTTAGCTTCCCCAACACATCTCCATACCACATCATATAATTCTCGGTCGTTTGTTAAGAATTGTCTTTAGAGCCTGGGGATGGAGGTACATATATAGATCATATATCTAGATACATATATATTTAGATCTAGTGGATAGATACATATATCTAGATCTATAATCTATCTAGATATATATCTGTATATACAAGATGGTGGTGGACATCCTCTCAGTCTGAAGCCACTCCAGTAGACATTATGCAGTGACCTTCTCATCAGCTCTTAGAATCTTAGTCCACTCGGGAGAAGCAACTAAGGCAGCTGTGTGTCGTTCACAAAAGGACCCAGGCCTAGTGCAGCCCGAGAAGTCTACAATGCTGAGCTTGCTCTGTCCTGTGTCCACTCTCTGGTCTTGGGGCTGGTGGGGAGCTGAGGAATAGGGCCAAGGACTCGGTTCCAGATTGTTCCTGTGAACTGAGAGTGTTAGGCTTTAGCTACAGGGTAGCACCTTGGACCAGAACCTCAGAACCTATCATGGGAAATGGGCCACTGATAACAACCTTGACCCACAGTACCCACCCCTTGCCCTCCTCAGGCAGGAATATTGGAGTTTTTGTTGTAGAAAAGTTTTCTTTTTTGTGTGACAGGGTCTTCTCTGTAGCTCAGATTGCTCCCAACCTTGAGGCAGTCCTCCTGCCTCAGCCTTCCAAGTGCTGGGATTACAGATGTGTGAACAGCTCAGGAAGTTTTGATACATAGACAAGCATCCTGAGTCTCCTTGCTTCCTACAACAGAACCAGTTCCTGGTATTTTCTAGGTGTGCTACAGGGGAGGGAAATGCCCAGAGCCTCTTGACATAAAGGAAGTTGTTGGTTTTTGCTTGCTTTGGGAAATATTTGTGAAGAAGCACAGTGTTGATCAATGTCAGGGACAAACTTAAAGCCAGTAGCTGCAGGTTCAGGTGGAGACACGAGTAGCGCTTGTGGCTAAGCGGGAGAGCCCCCAGCCTCACCCTGTGCAGGTGCACTCTTTCTGTAGGAGCTCTGTCTGTTGGATGGGGACCACTGTGTTGGACAGCAGAACCTTAACTGCCCGGGTAAGGAGGTTTGACAGTGGCCACAGGCAAGCGCTGCTGTCACAGATCTCTTGATTGCCATGTGGACGTGTGGCCTGCAATTACTGCAATTTAAAAAGCTGTTTAAAAAGCTTTTCTTATGCTGGGGATGAACTCCAGGATCTCACGCTAGGAAGGCAGATGCTGTATGTATATGCCACTCGTCTGATTTAAAACAATGTGTCTACACTTGTTTTTAGCCAAGAGGCTGGGAATATCCCTCACCCTACACACACACAAGTGGGTATTTTTAAAATCCAAGTTTGTAGATGTTAATGGGGATTTTTCCAATTTTGTTTCAGTTGGTTTCTTTTTGGATGGTTTTTGTTCTTGACATGGTATCTCATGTAGAGCAGGCAAGTCTCAAACCTGCTGTATAACTAAGGATGATCTTGAATTTCTTATCCTCCTCCCTCTACCTTCCTGCTGGAATTAGAAATTTTTACCACCATACCTTACTTCAGTTTTATTGCTTGTTTTTTGAGATAGGGTATCATTCTGCAGCCCTGACTGACCTGGAAATCTCTATATAGAAGGCTGGCCTTGAACTCTTGGAGATCTGCCTGCTTCTATCTCTGACTCTGCCTCCCAAGTGCTGGCATTAATGGTGTGCCATACCCAGCCATTTGCTCCAGTTTTTGAGTGTTGATGACACCATTTTTCCCACAGACCCATAGGCTGCCTGTCGCAGCTTCTACACTTCAGAGAACACAGCCATGATTGGTGGCATGGACCTGGCCACAAATATTTCTGCTGGTGAGGGTTTGCCCTGAGTAGGCTATAGCACCTCACCAGCCAAGTTTTCTCTGTCTCTGTTGCTGTCTCTGTGTGTGTCTCTCTCCCTCCTTCCCTCCCTCCTTTCCTTCTTTCCTTTTTTCTTTTCCCTGTTCCTGCTCCTTCCCAAGTCCCCTGTCCTGTCTTTTCACCTTTTGTTGGTAATACTAACTTTTGAGGGAGAGAATAAAGGAACACATTTTTAGCTTGAGCCAGTTGTTTGAAGTCCTTTAAGAACTGGGTCCTGACAGTGGATGTGGAGCCACTGCTGGCCAGACCTCTTGAAGCCTCAAGTGCCAGCCCAAGGTCAGAAGGGCCCCAGCCAATTGCGTTCCCAGCAGACACCAATGTAATATGCTGGCTTCTCTCCACAAGGCCTGTCCTCAGCCTTGCATTCTTAAGAATGTGTCTTGGACATGGAGACGCTGTGCAGCCTGTGGCCTCCTTCTCAGCTGCATCACCAGCATCTGTGTTAGCTTTCCCTATGTTCGCTTCTCTCCATGCATGCCTGTGACCCTCATCCCAGCTGTGGTCAAGAGGCCGCTGTAACTGTGATAAAGCACTTGGCTTCTCGCTGTACACCTTCAGCCCAGTAGGGACTAACGTAACATAAAAGGGTTGTTGGCTTATAGGCCTGAAGTGCCTGGAACAGGATGGCTCTAGTTTAGCACTCCCTGAGAGGACATGCTCCTTTCGGGGGTCTCAGACCAGCTTTCCCCTTGCTGGTGTCCACTTCCAGTTGTTTATCTCACATGGGGCATAGCCAACTCTAGGCACTCCTCACCAAGGATCAGTCTGCTCCCAGTGACCTGGTAAAGCCAGTCCAAACCTGTGTACTGTGTCTACCCCTTGATACACAAGGATAGAAGGTGGGAGTGTGTGCTGGGCAAGGAGATGGGAGACTGTCTGCCTGATGTACTCTATGCAAAACCTCTGCAGAGCACAGCCCACTGCTCCTGTGGGACACAGTTGAGCCATTAATCTTCCTTGATGTTACTGTGGGTGATGAGGGTGAAGAGGAGGTGGAGCGTCTGGCCCTGGTGGCAGAGTAGAGGTCAAAGCCAATAGTTTCTAGGACTTTTGGCCGAGAAAGCTGGGCACTACACGTTAGGGTAATCAGATTTCTGTGCAACAGTAGCTAGAACAGAGTGCAGCGTTGCTGCTGGGAAACGAGGCATTCTCAGCACTGCTGCTAGGCCTCTCTGCTCCTGTGCAAGGCAGGCAGGGTGGGGGGAGAAGCACACCCTCTCTGTTGGCTCTTCAGCTGCCATCTTGGCATCATATTCGAAGTGCAGCTGTGTGGATCCAGCACCATGCTTTATAGAATCTGCCCTTGTTTCTGTCCTTGCAGTTTTGCATTTGGCTCCCTGATATCTGCTGTCGACCCAGTAGCTACTATTGCAATTTTCAATGCACTGCACGTGGACCCTGTGCTCAACATGCTGGTGTTTGGAGAAAGCATTCTCAACGATGCAGTCTCCAT
The DNA here is from genome assembly GCF_907164565.1 of Psammomys obesus. Classification (NCBI taxonomy): domain Eukaryota; kingdom Metazoa; phylum Chordata; class Mammalia; order Rodentia; family Muridae; genus Psammomys; species Psammomys obesus. Next base: position 10,622,956 of record NW_026596234.1, on the reverse strand, counting down.
TGTTCTAACCAAGTAAGTAGGAGAGAATGGAAGGTTCCGGCAGCACACTGATGCCAGGACACAGGTCCTGGTGATAAGCTCACTACTGCCTCCCTGCATCTTAGCACTCTAACAAGGGGTCTGTGCCGCAGGGGTATGTCACAGCCATGCTGCTACAGGGAGTTGGATGTGTTTTCTGACCTCCATGATTCTCAGCATTAACAGGTCCTCTCAGAGGTGACGTTCCAGTCCCACTGCATAGCCTCTTTTGCAGTGGGTCTGAGTTATACGCCCTGTCGGCCACATGGGGAATTAGTGTTCGGGCAGCAGTGCTAGATTAGTGAATTTAACGTGGGCTAGTGTGAGGGCTTGCTCACCCTGTAAGAATCTGTGGTGCCACATCCAGCTCCACAGAGACAGACGGGCAGACAGGCCCTGTCCTCATTCAGCAGCTGTGGAAAAGATACTTTGGAAGCTGCAAAATTGTTTTATTTTCTTTAAAACAAATCTGTATATTTATTTCGCTGGGCATTGGTGGCATGTGCCTTTAACCCCAGCACAGGGGAGGCAGAGGCAGATCGATCTCTGTGAGTTCTAGGCCAGCCTAGGCTTTCAGAGCTAGTTCAACTAGGGCTAAATAATAAAAATGCCCTGTGTTAAAAAAAAAAAAAAAAAAAAAAAAAGGTGGGAGTAAAAGAAAGATATTTCAAGGTGATCCTTGGCTACATAGTAAATTTGAGGCTAGCCTGGGCTATCTGTATGTGACCCTGATATGTATGATCTTTTCTTGAAGGGGTAATTACAGATAGCAATTTGCTGTTAGCATATGGATACTGTGTTTGGTTGGGTATTGGCTGGGTTTACACCCCAATATTAGGTTGCAACTTTCCCATTGAGCACAGCTAATAAAATTGTCTAAGATAACATCATCAACTGGATATCACAAGAAGGATCTGTAGACCACATACTAAAATTCTTCTCCTCTGAAACCTCTTGAGCCAGGCCTCCACAGTTCAAACCACCTCCAGCACGATTGCTTTTGCTTCTACTAGGATGGCTCATTAAGTAGCACTTAAAGCATTCTACTGTTTTTTTAAACCCAAAGCCCCCAAATCCACATTCCTCCAAGCAAAAGCATAGTCAGGCCTATCACAGCAATACCCCACTCCTGGTACCGACTTCTGTATTAGTTAGGTTTTATTGCTGTGAAGAGACATCATGACCACGGCAACTCTTATAAAGTAAAACATTTAATTGGGGCTGGCTTACATTATCATCATGGCGGGGTGTTAGGATATTTATAAAAATGATGCCATGCATACAACAGATCTTATATGAAAGCTTATTTGGGGGAAGGGAGGCAGAAGAGAGTTAGGGTCTGAGTGAGCCATGAGGTTGCAAAGACAGAAAGACAGAGATAGGGAGAGGGGTTGCCCTGACAGAAACAAAAGCAGAGAGAAAGAGAGAGAGCAAGCACATGTATGAGCGCACAGGTGAGAGTGACAGACTGGTTCTATCTGTCTAGGATACAGGTAATGACATAGGACTTGTCAGGATCCTAAAGGCCCCTAAGGGCAGGCCAGTTGAATTGCCTGCACAACATAACACAGGGAAACATGGCAGTTGGTCCTGGAGGAGAGTTTTACATCTTGCTCCACAGGCAGCAGGAGACTACGGGTCACATTGGGTGTAGCTTGGGCATTTATGACCTCAAAGCCTGCCCTACAGTGACATACTTCCTCCAACAAAGCCACACCTCCTGATAGTACCACTCCTTATAGCCAAGCATTCAAATACTTGAGTCTATGGAGGACATTCCTATCAAACCACCACAAACGCCTTTAAAGCATTGACAGCAACTGTTTTTCTTCTGTAAGCTATTTCCTGAAAGTTTAACTTAGTTGGTGCAGTACTTGCCATCATGTACAAAGCCCTGGGTTCAATCACAGCACCACATACAACTGGGCATTACAGCACATACCTGTAATCCCAGCACTTGGGAAATAGATGCAGGAGGATCAAAAGTTAAAGGCCATCCTCCACTACATAAGGAGTTGGAGGTCAGTCTGGGCGACATGTCACCCTGAGCCCACATAACATTATATTCTGAAAGCTCCTTCGCTCTGGGTTTTGCTTTCATCTCATCTCCTGGTGCACATGGTGTTGTGATGAGGACTTGCCTACTTGGAGGTGATGGCATGAGCTATTTTTATGGTTAGCAGCAGAAACTAAATTGCTCTGCCTCTGATTTCTTTGAAGAAAAATCTGTCAGTAGGAAAATGTCAGCTTTCCCAGGCCCCTGCCACACAGCTGCCAAGATGAAGAGATATTTTTGAAACAAATGGGAAAAGACGTCATCACATATCTACAGGAAGTGGCTTTGAAGGCCACCAGAGACAGTCCTGCAGATGGCTCTGTGGACTGCATGTATGTAGAATGGGCAACCTCCTTTTCCATTGTCATGGCCACCTCCATTACTGCCAAAATCTATGGGTTACAGCACTCTAAGGCCTCCTGCCTGTGCTATGCACATTCCAGTTGGATTTGACTGCTTTTGTCCACAGTGGGCCAAAGAGAAGTAAAGTGCAAGGGTAAAGAGCAGGAATGCCATGGAGGATTCCAGAAAGGCTATCTTATGCCCCAGGCCTGAAGGCCAGTGAGCATTTTTAGAAAGAAACAGGAAGAATGGGAATAGAAGGTTGGTCCCCTTTTCATTGGCCTCTAAACTACCCAGCTGCTCTCCCTCCTAGGTTCTGAGGAGATGCTTGTCCACAGGTCTTTCCAAAGTGGTCAGGCATCTCACCTTTGCAAATGAAGTATGCAGTTCTTCATAGGAATGGAGGAAGGGCCTCCAGTTAGAGGTTGCTGCAAAGTAAAGCCCATTCTGGTTCTTCTTTAACTAGGTTATTTCTACGTTCATTCATTCATTTATTTAATGGTGTGGCAGTTTTGTCATTTGTTTTTGAGACAGTCTTACCAGTCTGGTTTTGAGGTTTCTGCAAAGTAAAGCCCATCCTGGTTCTTTTTTTAATTTATTTATTTGTTTGTTTGTTTATTTAGTGGTATGGCAGTTTTGTCATTTGTTTTTGAGACAGTCTCTCCTGTAAACCAGGCTGGTCTTGAACTCCTGCTCTTTCAATCTCCCAGTTGCTCATTTCTAGCTTTAATTAGCTGCTGTTACACTTTGTTCTTATGTCAGTTGCTGTGAAGGGCCCGACTTAGATCTTGATGGTATAAATCTGTTTTCATTTCTTTAGAGGTCCCAAGCCACCTGCTGGTCCTCAGCTATAACAACCAGTTAGATTTTTTGGCAGGCACCAAATTAGTCTATTCTAGCTGGAAATAAAGAGCTGAACTGCACAGTGAGAGATCTGGAATGGGGTGTGTTCCCGAGGGACACTAAGATGGATCACTAAGGGAATAAGTAGTTTATTGGGGAAGCTATTAACACCATGGACAGAGAAGCAAGCACAGTTAGGGATTCAGGAAACCTGTGTGAAGAGTTCTTACTCATTTTTGTTTTTGTTTGTTTGTTGAGACAGGGTTTTTCTGTGTACCCTTGGCTTTCTTGGAACTTGCTCTGTTGACCAGGCTGGCCTCAAACTCATAGAGATCCACCTGCTTCTGCCTTCTGAATGCTGGGATTAAAGGTGTGCATTACCACTGCCCAGCCAGGAGTTTCTTTAGTGTCCACTTCTGTTTAGTGTGTGTGTGTGTGTGTGTACTTGTACACACAGTCTGAATTTGGATCTCAGAACACTTCTTTCAGCAGTTGACCCTCAGGTTTTGCTGCAGGTGTCTCTGTCTTCTGCTTCATCTTGGTGGCTCCTGAGGACGGGTTTTTGTATTGTGAGACCTCTCAAAACTGTGTCATGTTCCTCCAGCCTGTGAAGCTTACCGGGAATCTGAGGTCACCTGGCCAAGCTGCTCTTTCATCAAAGATCATTCTCCTTGCAGGTGGAATAGCAGTTAGTGAAGCTGAATGGTTCATAGTTCTGTCAACTGGTTCCACAGGCACGTGCTGAGGCTCTTGAAAACCTGGGCTGTGATTAGGCCCAGAACACTCAGTGAATAGGATGGAGAGAGTACCGCTGTAGCCACCTTGCACTCTGAAGGAGAAGCTGTCTTTTAGGGACCTGGAAATGGGTTGGCCTCTGTGACGATCTCAGGAAAAGTGTCTGAGGGAAGAAGGGTACTGTCCCTAGGGACAGGTGAGTTAGCAGAGCCAGGGACGTCAGAGAATGACCTACTGGGAAACACCAGTGTCCATGTAGGCCATCACTGAGAGAAGAGATTGAGCAGAGAGGTCAGAGTAGTGCTGACACTTTGGAGAAGCTGGTACCTTGGCAAGTGTGTGATTTAGGGGATCACTTCGGCTGCTGATACAGTCCTGGCTGGAAGACAGGTGGGCATCCTTAGGGAAGAGGGATGGATCCAGGACAGAGAGCAGGAGACCTTTGAGAGTCTGATTTATCAAGAACAGCTCTTTTTTATTTTAAAAAAATAAGATTTATTTACTTATTTTTATGTATATGAATGTTCTATATGCACGTACACCTGCATGCAAGAAAAGGGCATCAGATGACATAGATGGTTATAAGCCACCATGTGGTTGCTGGGAATTGAACTCAGGTCCTCTGGAAGAGCAGACAGTGCCCTTAACTGCTGACCCATCTCTCCAGCCCAAACAGCTCTTTATTAATAGTGTTCTTCTCTTTGAGGACAAAGCAGTTGCTGACCTGCTTCCCACAGCTGCTTTGCTGGCACAATGAAAGGGAGGATCTTCCAGCTCCTCTCAGGGCTTCCTGAGTCCCCCTCTTAGCCTAAAGCTCTGACTCCTTTCCTAGCATCCGCCCACCCAACTTCCTGCCAGAGCCCCATCTGGAGTTTTACAGTAGGATTTCTATGCTCAGCAGTTGGCAGCTGAGGTCTTTGAGGGTGAACCGCTGACCCTTCCAACCCGCATCCTCCATGTACTTGAATGTTCCCACTCAAGCCTGTAGCCGTGGACACTGTTTCCTCAGCCTAGTAGGCCTCTTGCATGTCTTCATGCCCCTGTATTCTAAATGGAAGTCTAGTCTGTGCCTTGGGAACCTTCCTGGATTGTCCCTAACCCAGTCTGAGTTAGATGCCCACCCTTTTTCACAGCTCTGCCCTTCCCCCTCATTATCCAGGGCAGCTTCTAAGAACAGCCTTTGTCCTGTCCTCTGAGCCCCAGAAACCACTTCAGTGCCTGGACAAGTAGGTGGCCATAGACATCTCTAGTGGCGGGTGGGTTGAATGGTGGGAAAGGGAATTCTGGGAGAGGCAGTAAGTTATGCTCAGCTGATTCTAAGGACTGGGTCTATAGCACTGTTAATTTTCTGTTTCCTTTTCTCCTAGCACGGCTGAAGGTCTAACAAGAAAACATATGTCGGATGTCAGTGGGTGGCAAACATTCTCGCAGGCTCTTGACTACTTTCTCAAAATGTTCTTTGGCTCTGCAGCTCTTGGCACACTGACTGGCTTGATTTCAGCATTGATATCCTTTAAGCACGGGAGCACGAGGCACAGGGGTCACACTTGATGGCATCACTCTCACAGTTTTCTCTGCTTCCTCAGGAGCCCAATTTTAATGTAAAGTTTTGTTGAAGGAAGGTTTTGTGATAAATTGTGGTTTGAGAAATGCTGTAAGCCCAAGGACTCTTATGTATTTAACCTGTGAAGTGTCAGGACAGTTGGATTTCTCAAGACAGAAAGGCCCCTCAGCTGCCCTTGAACTTGGTGTCCTCAGATGACAGGGTTGCCTGTCACACTATAGGGTGCTCTCTCCTTTCTTTGACAGGGTTTCTCCGTGTAGCCCTGGCTGTCCTTCAGCTCACTATATAGATCAGGCTGGCCTCAACTCACAGATTCATCTACCTGCCTCTGCCTCCTGAGTGCTGGGAAAATGGCAAGGATACCAGTTTCAGAGCCACTCTGTTGGGTGGCAGATTTGATCTAGCATTCTGCTGCTGGAGGGTGAGAACCAAGTGCAGGTGACATTATTCCATCACTGTCTTGGTTTTTGCATCTAGAAAACTGGGAATTTTCTTAGAAACAGTAGCTTGTTGCAGATTTATTTTTAATTAGGGAGCAGGTAAGTGCATGTGGTGAGAGCACAGATCCCCTGGAGCTGAGTTGTTAGGAGTGGGGAAGCCTGGTGTGGGGGCGCATGGCTTTAGTCCCTTTAATCTCTGATCTTGAGATCATCCTGGTCTACATAGTAAGCTCCAGGACAGCCAAGGCTATGTAGAGGAACTCTCATTAAAAAAAAAAAAAAAAAAAAAAAAAAGCGGTTGTGATCTGTCTGGTTTGGGTGCTAGGAACTGAGCTTGGTGGGGTGGCTTTTAACCCCAGAGTTAGGCACTTCCCTGAAAGCCTTCCCATCCTTCCAGATAAACTCACCAGGGGAGGGGTTTTCACATTTTTAGGCTAGACAATGTCAGTGCAGTGTTTTCCTAGACGTAAGGCTCAGCAGTTAATTTACTGTCTGCCCTTAGAGAGGACCCAAGTTCAGTTCCCAGTACCCACATGACAGCTCACAACCACCTCAAACTCCAGTTCCAGAGGACCAGACACTTCTTCTGACCTCTGTGGGCACTGTATGTATGTGGTGCACAGACAGGCAGGCAAAACACTCACATACATAGAATGTAGACATTTTAAATTAAATTTTATTTTTTATAATTTATTCACTTTACATCCTGATTTTAGCCCCCCCCCCCCTTTGTCTCCTCCTGGTCACCCTCCCTCCTTCCCTCCCCTAGTCTTCAGAAAGGGGAAGCCCTCCTCCCCTACCATCTGACCCCAGCCTATCAAGTCTCATTAGAACTGCCTGTTTAGAACTTCCTAGGGGGAAGTGACCAAAGAGCTGGCAACTGAGTCCATGTCTGAGACAACCCCTGGTCCCCCTACTGGGAAACCCACATGGAGACTGAGCTGCCTTTTGGCTACATCTGAGCAGGGGCTAGGTCCTCTTCATATGTAAACATTTTTTTATAAAAAGAAAAAACCAAAAGTATGTTGGAGATAGTAATGCATGCCTGTAATCCTAGCATTCAGGAGACAGAGACAGAAGTATTCCTACAAGTTTAAGGTGAGCAAGGCTACATAGTAAGGTCCTGTCTGAGAAAGAGGCAAGAAAAGGAAGAAGGGGCAGAGAATAAAAAAAGAGGCAGCAGAGAGAGTGGGGAAGGATATGTGTCCAGGTTGGTAGTGAACTTGGCTGCCTTCAAGGAGCATATTTTGTAATGAATATTACATGGGAACTCAGCTGTAGTCGGGGCCTGGGAACATTGTCCCTCTGTTCCTAGGGGTGGCATGAGTGGTGTTGTGCAGGGGTAGGAAAGACAGGCCTTTTAGCAGGGCAGTGGGTCCCTGAGAGCAGGAGGTGCAGTGGGCCATGCCTGCAGCCCCAACCCTCTAAGTCAGCATTTCTGACTGTTTTGTCAGATCCTCATTTCTGTAATGAGGAATTTCCCACTGGAACCATGCTACAATCAGCATCTTTTGTGCCACTTGTCTCTGTGTCTGGCCAACGTCCATCTGGGGTCCCTGATCCTTTTTTCCTTGACACCTGTGCCACGTGCTGAAGCACATTGACCTGAGGAAAACGCCTTCCCTGGAGTTTGGCATGATGATCATTTTTGCTTACCTGCCGTACGGGCTGGCAGAGGGGATCTCACTCTCAGGTAAGCACCCAGCATGACGTAAGCACGGCTCAGGGTTTTGCCTGGTGATAGAAGTTTTGTCATGTGAGTTGCTTTCTCTTGGCAGAGACAAAGCACCTTTGTCTCTGATGGTCCCTGTTTTATCACAAGAAAGCAAGAGGTTGAGGAAGAGTATATACACTGTCCAGTGGGGGTAAGGGTTGAGGTGCAGGCAGATGGGTCAGGAATTCAAGCTCATCCTCCACCACATAACATATTCAAGGTTAATCTGGGCTACATGAATTCCTGCCTCAGAAATAAAAGCATGCTCCAGAAATGGTTCAGCAAGTGAAGGCATTTGCCACCAAGACTGAATCTCCATAGTGGAAGGTGAGAACCGATTCCAGAAGCTGCCTTCTGACCTGCCAACACACACACACACACACACACACACACACACACACACACAGATGATATAGATAAAGTAATCCTTTTTAAAAGGCAAGGGCTGGAGAGAGGGCTCGTTAGTAAAGTGCTTGCTGTGAAAGCAGGAGGACATGAGTTTGGATCCCTGTTGCTCAAGTAAAAGCTAGGTGTAGGAGTGTACATATGTCTAATGCCAGTTCTAGGGCGCTGAGACAGGAGGATTTGTTGGCCAGACAGTCTAGCAGAATTGATGAGATCAGTGAGAGACCCTGCATTAAACATGAGATCAGGGAGGAAGAGATCTGATAGCAGCCTCCACCTCCACATACATACCTGTGTGCAGATGCCCACAGAAGTACGAATAGTGTACACCGCACAGACGTGAAACAAAAACACACGTGCTGCTCTCACATCTGGAATTGGAGCAGTGATGTCTTGACTCCTGAACCTGCTTAACCCAACTCCCTCTAGCAAGTTTCTCATGAAACCACACGCTGCAACAAAATGTGGCCGCACCAGAACGTAACGGGGATTCTTAGACACATTAAATATATTGTTTATTTTGCTTTTCAAGATGAGAGTTTCACTAGGTGCCCAGGATAGCTTTGAACTAGAAATAGTCCTGCCTCTGTCCTCCTTGGCTCCAGTTGACTCCTTATTCAGAGTTGCCAGGCAGGTAGTGAGGTTGTGAAATTCAAACAGTGGCTGCCTGCACCCCCAAGGAGAAGGCACATACTTTCCAGCTGCATACGCTGGGTTGTGGTCCCTGACGAGGTGGCCCTGAGCTGTAGGAGAAGAGGCTGTCCACCAAGCACTGGCTTCTTTGGACTCAGCAGCCTCTGTCTGTCAGCTTTCTGCCCCAAGTGGTGTGGCTACTGTGCCCACTCTTTGTCAAGCTGTAAAGGCACCACCTGGATGTGGAGGCTGTGCAGTTCTAGAGCAGACCTCATGCCTTGTCCCCATGTTCAGGTTCAGCTGAATGGGGAGGGCTCTGCTTGATGCCAGGACCCCACCTTTAGTTAAGGGCTGTGTGGGGACCTATTGAGGAAGAGAAGCACCACACAGCCTGGGCTCTGCTATGGGAAAGCTTCTTTCAACTGCACTGGGGCTGGCATCCCTGCTCTAAACAGCCATTATATATGGAGTTCTGACAGGTGCATGTAGTCACATGACCCTTGCCAGATGTAGAGAAGGCTTTGCCCCATACTATTCTCTGTGTCTTCTTCAGGCACCATGTCCTGCATTGTTAATAGTTCTTTCTCAGTGTCACTAGGTAAAATCGTGTGACATGTAGTCATCAGTACCTGATTGACTCTTTGATAGTGGTGGCAGGAAGCACCACCATCTCACCATTCGAGGAGGTGTCAGGCTTTTCCACCTTGGTGTGTGAGAACATTCACAAATGTTTTCGTTTACGTGGGTGAATACTTAAGAATGAGGTTACTAAGCCATATGATACATACCAGTTTTACTTTTATCAGCAACTGCTGAGTATTTGAAAGTGACCTGTTCCACTCTGGGGTAGGGGCCAGGGGGTGGCACATGGTCTTAATCTCAGCACTCAGGAAGCAGAGGCAGGGGGATCTCTGAGTTCCAAGATAGCCAGAGCTACGTAGAGAAACCTTGTCTTTGGGGGAGGGGGCGCGGGGGAAGTGATCAGTTCCTTCTTTTCCAGCAGATCATGGGTATATAAAAATTTTTTTAAAAATTAATTTTTGCAATTTTTTTATGTGTAGCTAATCCATGTCTTCCCAGAAGTGAGCCCAGTAGCACCATTCCTCCCTTTGCTTTCTTTGCTATATAGGTGATGGTTACAGTGTGTTTGTCTGACTCTTGGGTGGTGGTCTGTGTATGGAGAGGGTTCATGGACAGACTCCTGAGCTGTCCCTTGGAGTGCCCATCTGAACTCTCCTATAGCCCCAGAACTGGCCAGGTGTCTATACTCTCCCTTGGTCCAGCCATTTCCCACATTAGGAGTCAAATGCACAAGTGAAAGCTGTTGGTCAAACTCAGCATCCACTTGTTTATCCACACAGAAGAATGGTAAACATTTGCATCAGTCACTCCCATTAGACCTTTAGAAGTTTCTGGTAAGAAACAGATTCCCATCATCTCCGAAGTAAAGACAGGCCTGCCCAGCATGGCTGCATCAGCCTGATGAAGAACTAACTTCATCTGTCCTGTGGCCACTGGTACTCCATATGGAGTGTTCTTGGTTTTCTTACCCCCGGTTCAGTGCACCTTGGCCACCTACTGCCTTTTGCCCAGACTGCCCTCTGCTGGAGCTGAGCAGGGCTGTCCTGGGACAGCTCCCCCCTGAGCCTTTGCTCTCTGGAGCAGGTATTTACAGTCCCTCCTGCCAGTCATAGCAACCACACTAGGATAGCTGGAGTGATGATCTGGCTGATGATGGCATTGTAGCCTGGGATTCTAGTCGGTAACATTCATCAAGATGAGAAGCATGTTGATGGTCCCAATCTAAGCCAGCCTTGTGAGCACTGAAGGAACTGAGAGCCCGAGACTACTGCCTGCTATGCCCTTCCTCCTAGTCCATGTGTGCTTCTTGGGGGTGGTTGCTGCTACAGTACTGGGCATGACATACCAAAGTTGCACCCCTGCCTGCTGTCACTTTTTTGTAAATTTTTTTTCAGCTTTTTAAATTTTGTTTACTGAGAACAGGATCTTTCTGTTATGTAGGTCTGACTGTCTTAAAACTCATCACAGATCCTCCTGCCTCTGTATCCCAAGTGCTGGAACTAAAGGTGCATGCCACCATGCCTGGCTAGATTCTTTCTGCCTTTTTCTTTTTTCTTTCTTTCTTTCTTCTTTCTTTTCTTTCTTCTTTCTTTCTGTATTTTCTTTTTCTCTCTCTTTCCTTTTCTTCCTTCTTTGTCTCTTTCCTTCCTTTCTTCTTTCCTTCTTTCTTCCTTCCTTTCTCTCTCTTTCTTCTTCCTTTTTCTTCCTTTCTTTCTTTTTGCGTGTGATTGTGCAGCACGTGGGTGCCTGGTAGTGGTGGATGGTTGTTAGCTACCATGTGGGTGCTAGGACTCAAATGTCTGGTGTCTGTTGTAGCAAATAAATGGTGTTAGGCTATGTAATGTTTATTACTAGCCCTAAGATGATCATGATGGTATTATTTAACCCACCATCACAAGTAATAAGACACAGACAACTGTTAGATTTTATAATTGCCGGTTTACCTTGGGGCAGGCAGATATTTCATCTCTGCTGGCTCAGAAACCTTACCATCCATCTGCCCCCTTCCAGTGCCATATGCCTCAACTACCCTCATCTGGTCTACCACTCATAGTCCCAAGATACTTGCTTCTATTCTTCATCTGGGCCTTTCTATGCCATTCTTGGAGTTCTTCCTCTCAGCACATGTGTTTTGTTTTTGTTTTTTTTTTCCTCCACAGTAACCCATCATGGCGTCTTCCTTCCTCTTCTCTTCCCATCCATCTGTCTCCTGTGATTCACCTGTCCTCTCTAAACCCCGGAATCTTAGCCATGCCTACCCCATTCTTCCCTGCACAGGTATAGGCCATTTAATCAACCAGTCAGGTTTGTTTTAGGCAGATTTACAAAACAAGGATAGGTGTAACCAGACCTCGAGGGCCAGTAACATGCATCCGACCAACCGCCAACAAGTGTCGGAAACCAGATGCTGACCCCAAGGTGCTGCAAGGCAAATTTTTAATTTTTATGGCTGGGTAGGACATACACAGTCCTTGGGAGCAGAAGAATGAAAGCAGCTCAGACCAGACACAAAAAGGCCTTTTTTATGGCAAATGAGCAAGTGATTAAGAAACAAACAAAGAAACAGAATTTTGCAGTTATTTTTATGATTATAGTAAAGGTACATGTTATGGGTTTATGGTCATACAGTTAACATACCATGAAACATTTTATGGTCAGTTCTCAGAACAATGGAAATAATTTGCAGTATGTAATTCAATTCACAAGATTATTGAGGAAGAACAAATCAAAAAAATACCAAGTTGACCTCTAGCTAAGGACATGATCAAAGTCTAACATTGTTTAACTAAAAAGAAAAATGGAGTCAGCTTTTCTTTAATACAAACCCAGGTCCTTTGCAAGAGTGACAAGTACTCTTAACGGCTGAGCCCTCTCCAGCCTTCTGGTGTTGCCTTGTCTTAACAGCAGGACCAGGGAGGATTGGCTGTCTTGGAGAACAAGGGCACAGAGAACAGGTGACGCTTGGGAGTGCTTTGGGTTGTTTGTCCAATGCAGCAGGGATTGAGTGGGTCCTCAGGCTCTGGGAAGCCTACTTTGTACTCAAGAAGCAAGAGAGCAAGCCCCGTGCCTTCCCTTTGCCCATCTGTTCCAGACTGTCTCCTTGTCTGTCCCCTTTGGTAGGCAAAATGGAAGTATAAAGGAATGTGCTACTTCCTGGGAGGTTGGGGGGTAGAACATTCCAGTCCTCCTGTCATGAACACAGTAGAGCCCTATGAGGATTTCAAAGAACAGGTAGCCTGTTTTGCAGGACCTTGCATGTGGTCAGCTCAGAGACTAGTCTGTGACACAGCTGTGTGGTCTTCGCCTTTTCCAAGTGCAGTTAGCCAGTTAAATGGTTTCTCTAAAATGGTACAAGTGAATTAAAACTTGATTTATAAAGTTTTATTTTCGGTTTATATGTATTGGCTTCTTGTTCAGTGGCTTCTAAAAAAACCTCAGCTTCCCTCTGCCTAGATGGGGCTCTGATAAAAGAACCTGTGTGGAGCCTCCAAGTGGCAAGGGGAGCAGCTGCCAGGCACTGATGGGGGGAAGCCCTGGGGGAGCACAGAGGTCTGAACCCTGGAAGAAACATTCGCTTATCTTCCTGAGTAACAGGTCATTCTTTGTCTGAGAATTAGAGTGAATGTTATGTTTTGTTTTGTTTTGAGACAGGGTTTCTCTGTGTAGCCTTGGCTGTCTTGGACTTGCTTTGTAGACCAGGCTGGCCTTAAACTCACAGATCCACCTGCCTCTACCTCCCTGAGTTCTGGGATTACAGACGTGCACTACCACACCTGGCTGACTGAGTGTTTTAAAGTGTTTTTTATAAAAGAAAAATCCGGGGTTGGAGAGGTGGCTCAGTGGTTAAAAGCACTAACTGTTCTTCGGCCTTCAAATCCCAGCACCTACATGGCAGTTCACGACTGTCTGTAACTTCAAGATCTTATACCCTCACACTGATATACGTGCATGCAGAACACCAATGCACATAAAAATGAAAATAAATAAATTGTTAAAAAAGAAAAATTCCAAACATTTGATTTTACAAATTAAGACTCAGGAGCCTTTCTATTCAGCTTACATCTCAAAAAGCCAAAAGCCCTTTTCCATGATGTCTTCTCTTAATGTTCCTCCTTTTTCATTCCTGTAAGCTGGTTTCTTGTTGAGCTAACTTTATTTAATCGTGTTTACAGAAAGCTTTTGGATTAAAGGTATGTGCTAGAGCTGAGCCACACAACCAGAAACAAGTTTTTACAGTTCACAATCTTGGGGTTGACAAAGGGATCAAATATCCTGCAACATTAAAGGTCCATCCAAAGGCTCTACCCTTTACACCCAGGACCTTGGGCTCTTCACCTCTGGATACAACACCAGCTTCTCATCCCAGCCTTTAAGCTAAGTTCAGTGATGCTCTCAGCTGTTGAGCTGATACTGTGATGTTCAGGTCCCACGGTTCATCTTCCATTCACCCCTGACTGTTGAGGGAGTAGGCACTGCACCTACAGTTGAGGGGAAGCCACCTGGCCAGTGTCACCAGCTGGCAGAGAGAGAAGGGGTCCTGGCCATTTCTCTGTAGCTTCTGGAAGGCCTAAGGTTGTGTATCCACCCCCACTCTCAGTCACCCCTTTCTCCTCCTCTCTCTCCTCCCCCCTTCTGTTCCTTCTCATTCCCCTCCCTCCCATCTTACTCACTTTCTTTGTCTACTCATTTTTGACGTAGAGTTTCATGTAGCCCAGCTGCCCTCAAACTTGCTGTTTAGCCAAATTCTGATCTTCTGACGTCTGGGATTGCAGATGTATGTGCCATCACATCTGGTTTGTGCTTCTCGGGGGGACCCAGGGCTCCTTGCTTGCTAGACAAACAGTCTACCAACTGAAGCTGCATCCTTCTTTCTTTCTGTATTCTTTTTTCCTTGTTACATGTAGTGGGTGTTTGGCCTGAATGTGTGTCTGTGTATGCTGCATACCTGGTGCTCATGGAAGCCAGAATAGGATGTAGAATCCTCTGGAATTTAGTGACATAGTTGAAAGCTGCTTTGTAGGTGCTGGGAAACAAAACGTAGGTGCTCTGGGAGAGCAGCAGTGCTCTTTTCTCTGAAAGATCTTTCAGCCCCTTCCATTTTCTTCCACCCCCTAATACTTGGGGTTTTGTGGATTTGGGGAAGAGTGTTATGGGATTTGCACATCTGTCCCCGTGCTCTGTGTCATGTGTGCTCTCTCCCTCTCTCTCCAGGCATCATGGCCATTCTGTTTTCGGGCATTGTGATGTCACACTACACACACCATAACCTCTCCCCAGTCACCCAGATCCTCATGCAGCAGACCCTCCGGACCGTGGCCTTCCTGTGTGGTGAGTCCCACCTCCGATTTGCCACACAAACTGGGATTCCTGCCCTGCTAGTGTGATGCTAGAATTTTTCCCTGGCATCAGGACCCAGAATCCTCCAAGCCCAAGCCAGTACCTTGCTCCTACCTCTAGGGTTGGCTCCTTTGGCTTTGTGATTTCATAAAAGACATGAAACACCTAAAAATATGGATGTTTGGTGGCTTCAGTTTATGGCCCAAAGTAGAACTGTGGCTAAACATTTCAGGTGTATAATGTGGAAATATCCACAGATATTTCCTGGAAATGATGCTGAGGACGGTTAAGGTAAAGTTTCAATAGCTTTGTGAACTAGGCTTTCCAGCTAGGGCACTGTGAGTTTATAAGCGAGGGTGTCCTGATACCGGGGGGCTCCAGAGCTGCATCCCCTAGCCTGAACATTCGGTATTTTTGTTAAGCTGTAGCAATTGAAGCTTCTTTCTCCTCCATCTTTCTATGAAGCCACGCCTGTTCACACCTGTGTCACCCTCAGACATCCCTCTAAACTTGACACATGCATAGACACCACACCACACCACACCACACCACACCACACACCACACCACACCACACACCACACACCACACACCACACACACACACTGTGGGCTAAGGCTTCAGCTGCAACCTCAGCATCCCCTGGGGGCCCTGTTTCACTTTGGAGCCAGGATGGCAGGGCTGGCTGTGCAAGGCTGGAGAGGCCAAGGAGCCCATTGCTAATGAGCAAGCCAGAAGTACCTGATGGTCATTTGACCCATAGTCCTTACCAGAAAGCCTCAGCCAAAGGTTCTTAACTGGCCCTCACAGGACAGGCACAGAGAACAGCATAGCCCTCAGCTTCTGTTGTGCTCCTGGACCAGCTTTCCTTAGTACTGAGTTCTGGAACTGGGGGCACACACACCATTTCCTCTGAAGCTCTGTCACAGCATCTGCGGGAACTCACCAGGCACTTGGTCTCTTCTGATCAGCTCAGCCATGATAGCCAGTGTACCCGACTGTTCTGATGTAGCTTGCATTGCCAGAAGTAACTTACATGGCCACCCTGAAAGGATCAGTTAAGCCAACCATACATTCCTGCTGCCAGGGAAAAGTGGAGAAGGCCTGAATGCACTGGCTTGGAGGATCACACAGTATTAAGTGAGAAGGCAGCTCAGGGGGGAAGGATGAGCACCCTGTTGGCTGTGAGCCACAACGACAAATACACAATCCACTTCAAACACTGCTGAGTGATTGCAAACAGTGTCGCCAGCTTGTGTTCACATTTCAAAATGTGGTCCCTGTCTCCTTAGGTATTGGGCTATATTTTTGAGCCCCATAGTTTAATCAGGAGCCTGGAAATTTGTGAGGTGCTATTTTCAGCACATACCAGTGACAGCATACCAAGTGCACCCAAGCCTGGAAGTGGGTCCTTCCTGCAAGCCTCTTATTTTATTCCCCTCCCCCCCTTTTTTTTCCCAAGACAGTTTCTCTGTGTAGCCCTGGCAGTCCTGGGCTCACTGTATTGACCAGGCTGGCCTCAAACTCACAGAGATCTGTCTGCCAGTTAGTTGCCTCTTGAACTTATTGGGAAGGAGTTAACTAAATTAGGCCCCTTTCTCGTTTGTCATGTAGCATGTACAGTCATGTGCTCAGAATTTTTGCCACTTTGCTGCCAACAGGATCCTGACTGATGAGTATTCAGCATATGCATGGGTGGGAGCTTGTTTATTTGCATACAATGTCTGACAGTTGACTCATGATGTTGGGAAATTCTTAGTAGCGGGATGGATTGCCTATGTGATAGTAAGAAGAAAGCCGGCCGTGGTGGCTTGCAATCCCAGCTCTGAGACTGCATTTATGGCAAGCCTGGGCCAAACAGCAAGAGCCTATCTCAACCCATCTAATCTTTCCTCTCCTCTCCCAAAAAAAAAGACTTGAGTATAAAGTCTCACCACAGCATGGCTGTTGGTGTGACTTGAGGAATGCTTGCTTAATTTACTACTGAATTGTAAGAAAGGAACTGGGACAAATCATTCATTCTTTGTTGTTTTTTGTTTTTTTGTTTTTTCAGAAACATGTGTGTTTGCATTTCTTGGCCTGTCCATTTTTAGTTTCCCTCACAAGTTTGAAATCTCCTTTGTCATCTGGTGCATAGTAAGTACATTTCTTGTTTTTAATTGAATGGCATATTTTTAGAATAGCAACTACATGGTCTGGAATTATTTATATAATTTAACAGTTCAGAGTCAACAGCTACAGAGACATGCTTCTGTTGAAATTTTCTTTTGTTTAAAAGATCTCAGAAATTAAAAAAAAATAAAATAAAATGAAAATAAAACAGATCCCAGACATAAGAATCTGGACATTTTACATTTTCAGTGGCCATAACTGGTGTAGTTTCCTTTAAATAGTACAGTTTTAGCCAGGGCATGGCAATAGGTACCTGTAACCCTAGCACTTGGGAGATGGAAGCAGGAAGATCAACAGTTTAAGGAGAGGACAGCTGGGTAGCGGTGGTCCTTGGACCCAGCAGATCTCTGAGTCCAAGACTACCCTGGTCTATGTAGCACGTTCCAGACCAACCAGCCACACCGTGAGGCTCTGCCTCAAAAAAGATAATAGAAAGTTTTAACTCCATGGTGAGTTCAAAATCGACATAGCCTTGCACAGCAGAACCCTGACTCAGAAAAGGAAAGGAGAAATTGATCACCTGCAAGTGATCCCAGTTCTCTTGGTCCTTCTGAGTCCCTTCTCCATCCCCAGTGTGACTGACTTCCTTTAGAGTGGCTGCCTGCATCACAGTTCTGTCCTGGGAGTGTAGGTGCAGCTCTCTAGAGAGCCCTGGGAAGGCCGTTCACAGAAATGTATTTTTTTTGTTTTGGATCCAACCCAGGGCCTTGTTCACATGCACACTCAGGCGCTCCGCTCCCAGCCCCTCCCCCACCCCGTGGAGCTGGAGTTGGTTAAAGCTAAGAAGGCTTCAAAGCCTGCACAGCAGCTATGCCCCAAGCAGGCCCAGGACGTGAGCCACCTTTGTGCTCGCCGCCGACGGGCCTCTCTCAGCCCACTCTCCATGTTCTAAGGAGCCAGACCCCAGAGCAGAGGCAGAAGGGACTATCTGCCTTTGCCCCCAGTGGGGAAATTATCCTAAGTCCACCCCACTATGGAGTCCTGGTTGTCTCTTGGCTCACCTCTAAGTACTGCTGGAGCTTGGTGGTGCTCGCCTTTATTCTGGGGCTGTGTGACTAAAGCTTGGTAGTGAGTGACGCTTGTTACTGTCTTCTAGCATTTAAGACAACAGGTCAAACCAAAGCTTCATCAAGGTAGCGCCAGGGCAGCAGTGCACATGTGCATCTCCGCATGTGCTGCTGGAGCCCATTACGGCTGCCTTAATCAGGTGTGCTACCCTCGTGCTCTTGGAGGACGCAGTGGACTCCACTTACACTGGGCACACTGATATTGACAGGTGCTGGTACTGTT
Source organism: Psammomys obesus (assembly GCF_907164565.1). Classification (NCBI taxonomy): domain Eukaryota; kingdom Metazoa; phylum Chordata; class Mammalia; order Rodentia; family Muridae; genus Psammomys; species Psammomys obesus. The sequence continues at coordinate 10,604,826 of NW_026596234.1, read as the reverse complement.
CGGCAGAGCTGTCAACATCTTCCCTCTGTCCTACCTGCTGAACTTCTTCCGTGATCACAAAATCACCCCCAAGATGATGTTCATCATGTGGTTCAGCGGTAAGTGGCCGGGTAGGTGTGGCCTGGGCTTGACACAGGGGCCTTCCAACAGGTGGTACAGATAGCACCTCATCGTGGCACCATGGAGTGGGTGGCTCTTTTCTGTCTCTGTGGTAAGGACACTCAAGTTCCAGGAGGGCAAAGGTCATGCCTAGCATCCAGGGACTCTCTAAGGCAGAGCAAGGACCCTTTGTAGGCCTGTATATGTGGTGTGCTGTGCTGTGATACTAAGGATGGGGATTTGACCCAGGGCCTCCTCATGCTAGGAAGGTACTTAGTACTTGCCCTTTGACCCAGCTGTCATTGTCCCCCATACTGTGCAGGTTATTTCTCCGCTACAGAGCTCTCGTTGCTGCGTCTGAGCATTGCAGCCACTTGTCAGTCACACCTCTACTTTCTCAAGGCTGGATGATTTTGTCAGTCTTCAACTCTAGCAGTACTTTTCTTTTTTTGTTTTTGTTTTGTTTTGCTTTTTTGTTTTTTTCGAGACTGGGTCTTTCTGTGTAACAGTCCTGGCTCTCTTAAAACTCACTCTGTAGACCAGGCTGACCTCAAGCTCAGAGATCCACTTGCCTCTGCCTCCTGGGTGCTGGGATTAAAGGTGTGCGCCACCAGTGCCCAGTCTCCCTTAGGATCTTTAACTTTCTCTACTCCTCTTATTTAAGTTTCATGAGCCAAGTGTGATGGCACATGACTTGGATCTGAGCAGATACAGAGCTCTGTGAGTTCGTGGCTAGCTCTGCTTTTCAAAGCAAGTTCCTGACCAGTCAGCACTACACAGTGAGGCCCTGTCTCAAAAAGTAAAATTATAAAAATAATTGAAGTATTTCCATGTGGACTGGATTACAGCAGCACTTTCTAATGTCTACTGCAATATGCCTCATTCTTTTTTTTTTTTTTTTAAAAGTCCATGTGAAAACTGTGCCAAGTATACTGGCACTTAACTGTAAGGCCAGGTACATGAGAGAATGGGGCAGGAGGATTTCTAGCTCAAGTCCAACCTGGATCCTGTCTCCCATAAATGTGTAGAGGTCTGGCTGACCCAAAACTTGCAGTGTAGACTAGGTTTGAGCTTGCAGCCCTCCTCCTTGTCTCTGCCTCCTGAGTGCTGGAATTAGCATCATTTAAACAGAGTTCCTCCCAGTAAAAACCAGTGCTGCTCCCCCAGCCTCAACTTCTCCCAGCTCTTCACTCTGTCCATGTTTTCTCCACTTGTGCCCCTTCTGCTGTTGAGGTTTCTGCAGCGTCAGCCCTCAGCCTGTGTACCTGCTGGGCTTCGGGATCCCTCTTCCCACTGCTATTGGTAGTATATCGAAGACTCATCCTCCTGGGGCTCCCCAGTCTCCCAGCAGCACTTCCCATACTGACCCCAGACAGTGGCATCCTGGGGCCTGTCCCTACCTCCTTCAGGTTCCTTACGCTGGAGCCCACTGGCTACCTGCTGCTTGGCTTGCCCTCCCTTCTGTGGGAAGCAGCATGGTGGCTTGGTATACATGGCCTCCACCATTGGCACTGGCTGGGCATGTGTGCACAGTGAGCTTATCACAGGTGTTTAGGTTCCCTCATCCTGTGGCCCTGTGAGTTTGGAGGAGCAGAGGAGCTAACCCCTGCTTATGACTCCGGACCCCCCCTCACTCTGGCCCCCCTGCTATCTTAGGTCTGCACTGCTCCAGCAGCCAGGCCCTCTCAGAGGCACGTGTCTGAGCCACCCCATTGTGGTCTCTGTTCCCAGTGAGCCTTCTCCTGGATTTAGTGTTTTGTTCACTGTCTCTCCCAGCTGCTCTGGGACCTTCTGAAGGTGGAGCTTGGGATCATCCCCTGCTCTGTGTGTGTGTTTGCAGATCAAGTGTCTCTCAGCTCTATCCTCTTCACCCTCACTTGATTATTGCCAATAAGATAAGCGAGTCATTAGACAGATCACTCCTTCACTGCCGCCTGTGTCTTCATCATGGCCCTGAGCAGGATATTTCTACTCTAGCCTGATCCCTCTCTTGCGTGCTATGGAGAGTGGTAGCACCTGCTAGGCAGGTTTCTGTGGCAGGCAGCCATAACTGCACAGAGCACCTAATTAGTAGCCTGGGGCACCCAGGGAGGACTCAGCCACCATAGCTGTTACATGACAGATAATGAATCCCCGAATACACCTGCTACATAGCAGCATGTCTATGGTTTCTTGCCTGGAACCAGTCCATGCAGAACATGCAAGGGACTTTGTCGTGGCCACCCTGCCACCTACTCTGGCGCATCCTGGGCCACAATTAGTGGTGCTGAGTTGAAGCCACCCTGGAGCCACTTCCTTCTCTTTCCCCTTCCCCTCCTTCTTGCATCAATTTTTGACATTCACCTTTTGACATTCCCAGGCCTTCGAGGGGCCATCCCCTATGCACTGAGCCTGCACCTGGGCCTGGAGCCCATGGAGAAGCGTCAGCTCATCGGTACCACCACCATTGTCATTGTACTCTTCACCATCTTGCTGCTGGGCGGCAGCACCATGCCTCTCATCCGCCTTGTAGACATCGAAGATGCTCGGGCACGCCGAAGGAGTAAGAAGGATGTCAACCTCAGCAAGACCGAGAAGATGGTTAGTATGGCTGTGGGCCCTGCGGCCTGTTTTCTGGAGAGGGCAGGTTGGAATTCTGGGGGCTGGTGCTTGCACATGGTTTGCTTACCTCAGGGTTGGCAGTGCAAACCTGAGAACAGGTGTGGAACCTGTCTTCTGAAGCGCAGGTCTTTGGGGGAGGGTGAATGCCAGCCTGTGACTTGCTAAAGCCACAGAAGCTGAGAGCTGAGGCCACTTGCAGCTGGTCCTGTGCCAGACTCCTGGGTGCCTCTGCTGCCAGGAGCTGAGCCAGAAGCCAAGTCAGGGACCAAAAGCTTTCAGATTTAGGTACTCCTTAGTGTGCATTTACACTCAGTAGGGACCAAGAGGATGGTGGCTTGTGGGAACTTTGAGCTTAGGCTGGAAGCATGGTGGCATCCTCGAGGACAGAGGGGTTGTAGCTTAGGGTTAGAGGTGTTCAGGGCCCAGCCACCTCCGAGGACAGAGGGGTTAGTGTTAGGGCTAGCGGTGTTCAAGGCCCAGCCACCCTGGAAGCTTATGCTTCTGTGCCCTCTTGCCCACCTCTACTTCCTGCCAGCCGCCTCCTGCTGCCAAGCTACTCTTGCACTTCCTCTCCCACTGCACCAACTCTGACTCCTGACCCTCTTTTCTGCCCCATCCCCCTGCATTCCTGAGATATACTGCCTTTTAATCTTCCTGTTTGAGATGTAACTTGGGTCAGTCATCTGAGTGCTACCTGAGAGTGGGAGTCAGAGCCGTTGGCCCAGGGTCTCTCCTCCAGGCAGCCTCAGCTCTGCAGGTACTTCTCATGCTAAGAGGCCTTTCTTCCCAGCTTCTTGTAGCTAACCAGTTTGCTTGGTGTTGTACTGTGCTCTTTATGTTTTCTGTGTATGTGCATGCCATGGAGTGTGTGTATGAGTGTGTGCATGTGTGTACGCGGACAAGAAGAGAGTATTAGACCCTCCAGAAGTGGAGCTATAAGCAATTGTGAGCCAGCTAACAACAGCACTGGGAACTGAACTCCGGTCCTCTGGAAAAGCAGCAAGCATTCTGAACCACTGAGCTGTCTTTCCAGCCCATCTTCAGGCTTGTCAAACACCAGAGACTGACCAGGCACTTCCTGTGTACTGCAGGCCCAGGTCAGCAGGGCTGTGCAACTTTGGAGACTCCTATGCTTAAATCTTGTTGTCACTGGGCATCCCTGCAGAGGGTAGGCTTTGGGGGCCCAAAAAGGTCTGCCTGTGATCACCTGTACACAGGTAGAGTGTGTTAGAGTGGAATTCTGGCAGGAAGGCAGAATGAGAGCTCCCAGGGAAGGGCTTGCTGACACTGGCAGCTCTTACACAGGGCAATGCCATCGAGTCAGAGCACCTGTCAGAGCTCACCGAAGAGGAGTACGAAGCCCACTACATCAGACAGCAGGACCTCAAAGGCTTCATGTGGCTGGATGCCAAGTACCTGAACCCCTTCTTCACACGGCGGCTGACACAGGAGGTAGGCATGTCAGGGCCCCTCATCTCCCCTCAGCCCTGCAGTGGCTGAGGATAGGGAGGGAAACAGCTGCTGAAGGCTGGGTGAGCAGCCCAGCTCCTTTTCCTTCGCTGCTTTTCCTTCGCTGCACATGGTGGAAGACAGGTGAACACAGTTTGGGCTTCATCTGCCCTTGGGGACATGGGTCGGCTTCTGATGCTCAGCCAAGAAGTCTCAGACAGGCCTATGACCCTGTTCCTCTGGCACAGCAGCTGCCTCCTATGGGGTGGGTTGGCCTCTCATTGCCGGTCTCTCTTTCTTCACAACCTGTTATATAGCACAGCACTTCACACCCCCATGAGCACCATGTCCTCCAGCAGCGAAGCAGCAAAACATGTCCTTTCACTTGACAGCTGGGGAAACCCAGGGAAAGGACATCCCCAACACACACACACAGAGCAACATGTTGCAAAGCTGCCACAGAGCCCAGACTTCTAATTCCAAAGGCCAGGCTTATAACATGGCCATTTTTCTCCCTCTGCCCTGTCAGTCCTCTGCACACCGTCCTTCAACTCATAGTTTCACAGCAGCCTCTTGTCCCCTGACCCTGTCACTGGATAGCCTCCTTATGTATCTCCCTCCAGGACCTCCACCACGGACGCATCCAGATGAAAAGCCTCACCAACAAGTGGTATGAGGAGGTCCGCCAGGGACCATCGGGCTCTGAGGACGATGAGCAGGAGTTGTTCTGAGCCCACAGTGCCCCAGGCCTGGAAGAACATACCTCATGCAGCCTCCTCAAAACACAAGATGGTAGGTCAAGGGCAAGTTTTAGCTAGGAAGCTTCAGGCCTTTGGAGCATGCTGACTTCAGAAATGTGATCGGCCTCCATGACTCATGGAACCAGACCTGCTCCAAGTGTTGTTTCTGGGCTTGCAGAGGATGGTGGCAGCCAGCCTCCTTTCTGCTTCTGTGCCAGGCCATAGAGAAGCTTTGGGAGGCTGCTTGCTCGGCTCACACCGTGCCTGCACCATGCCTTCCTCACACTTCTGGAGCAGCTGCTGGCAGGCACGTCTGCCATTTGTCTATGAGTTGTCAAGGTGCCTTGGTGGCGGCGGCAGCAGCCTCAACCTAGTGCCAAGGCTGAGAGAATTTGAAAGCCTCACAGCCCCTGACCTGTGTCCTGTGCTCCCTAAGAGAAAGGCCAAAGGACCTTTTTTCTTGACAAGGAACCGGCACCTCCTGCCTGCCTTTGTGCAGGCAGCTCTGGCCTTGCTGGAGCACAATGCCTCCCGTTTTAGACTGGACCTGAATTGAGCTTCCCAGAGCCTGCTGAGAGGACTGTTGCACCAGCTCTGAGCGCCAGTAGGCACCTCTGCTCCCTGCTGGGGAATGTGGGCTTAGCATGCTGAGTGCCCAGCCCTCCATGGCCCATGGCCAGGGAACAAAGCACTGGAGGGGATTTTTCAGATGTTTTACTTGAGAAGCAAATTGCTGCCGCCACCTTCTCAGACCTGCTAGGCCTGTTGTATGCGGTGGTGAATGTGTAAATGGTAGATGACCCAGTTATGCTGTGAATTTCAGGTCTAGGCCAGGGACAGGCCAGCTGGTCACACAGAAGGCAGTTCAGAGTAGTAAGGAACATGGGTGCCCTGGGTATCTGGCACTTTAGCCAGTGGGCAGGCCCTACCCTGTATGTCCTGGAAGCCTATCCCTGCAGTGTAGAGAGCCAGTTCTCGGAATCAGTGACCTGCTTTCTACAGTGCTGTGGTCATAGGCACATCCAAACAGCCACATCCAATGTGTTGACAGGCTGAGGGGCTTGGTGTGTGGATTCCTTTCTATGCCATAGAATGCCAAGAGACTGATCAGGGAGCCACCCATCCTAAGGCCTACCAGGCCACATGCCCATGGTAGGTTCTGGGCCAGGCGGCTGCCCAAACCCCTTCTCGCTTAGCTGTGGAGGTGGGTATGGTGGAGGTCAGCTGCTCCCCTCTCAAATGTGAGGAGGATCCAGCTGTCTAACACCCAATAGGCTTCTAAGATGGTGCGTGGAAACGGAAGCCTTCCTCATTCCCTCAGAAATAGCAACTTGTGTTCCCTGCTGGCTGGTGCCCAGGAAACCAGGTCCAAGCAGTAGCATCAAGTCACTGAGTTCCCAGAGGCCCCAGAGCCAGGCTGTTAACTGAAACTGCATGGGAAAACGAGGCAGTGAGAGCTGGGAGAAAGGGCCTTCTAGTGACCCTGCTTCTCACCCTGCCTTTCCATTTGTCCACCCAGTTTCAGAGTGAGGAGGTGCCTGCCTGCCTCACCCAGGCACCGACATACGCAATGGTGGGGGCTGGGGGGGACAGGCCACCCTTGGTGGCTGTGGCCCCTGCTCTAGAGCCATGGTAGCACAGACTGGTGAGTGGTGGAGTCACCCTGCTTCTACAGGGGGAGGCTGAAAGTTCTCCTCACAAGCCTGGGTTCCTTCCTTCTGACAGTGGAGGGTTTTGGAAGTGCTGGTTTCTGTTGTGATTTAGGGAGGCTGGCTGGGAGCCACGTGTTCAAGGTCCCTGGGGCCTTTGCTGCTCCCTGGAGGGGCCTGAGCAGGAGGGAAATGTGTTACCCTTCTGGAGCATCTCTTGTCTGCCTGCCCCCCCCCCACTACTGAATGGGGGTCATATCACTGGTTAGTTAAAATAAAGTACTGCAGAATCAGAGCTACCCTCTGTTGTGTCAAGTGACTTTACAAACCTGGATTTGCATAGTCCTGTAGGTCCCCACAGCTCTCCAGGACAGCAGCGGGCAAGTTCCAAGTTCAATGGTTAAGAGTAGACAGCCTCTGGCCCTTGTTCTCCTCCTGCCTGGGGGCTTTCTCAGGCTGTCAGGAGGGGCAGGAGACGAGAAGCTGCCTGGAAGAGCTAGTTAGAACAAGTACGGGGGATACCACGCCCCAGGGAGCAGCTGATGGCTAGTTCAACTTTAATTCCAGAGAACAAAGGCTATATACCCCTAGAGGAGTGGGTGGGGGCTCCAAGAATAGGTGTACATAATTGGTTGGAACTAGGCACTTCAAGGATGCTTGATTTGCATTATATAGCACACTCCTATCTTAAGAGTAGAAGGTCAGTGCTAATTAACATATAGATAAGCACAGGGAGGGGAGAGCTGGCAGGGAGCTGTGTCAGAGGCCAGATATCAAGTGGGATTAGGGGAGTCTGTGTCTAGAGACCCTTTCCAGATGAAGTTAGGCAGAGAGCAGGGGATCCCACTGTGGGGAGGGAACAATAGACCAAGTTCTCAGGATGCCCTGGCCTTGAGGATGGCTAGGAGTTTTTCTGAGTAGTGTCAGCCTGAAAGGGCTCAATCCCACTGAAAGACATGCCCAGCTACAGAGAAAAACCTCAAGGTAGAAGGGGAAACAGGAATAAATCCCTCAGGGGTCAGAAAGCTGTGGAGAAAATTGTCTTAGAGCCCTTAACCCACCCCATCATGGAACTCAATCTGAGAAAGACATTTTAGTGCACACTAAAAATATGCCATATGCTTGGCCTACAATGCAAGTCCCAAACCATCCAGGGTGAGATCACCCTGTCTTAAAAAATACCACTCGTGGGCTGGAGAGATGGCTCAGAGGTTACCACTGGCCAGCCTTCCAAAGGTCCTGAGTTCAATTCCCAGCAGCCACATGGTGGCTCACAACCATCTACAATGAGATTTATGGCATGCAGGTGACATGTAGGCAGAACACTATATATACTAAATAAAACTATTTTAAAATTATAATAAATTTAAATAAATCTTTTTAAAATAAAAACACATGCAAGCCAGGTAGCACATGCCTTTAATTCCAGTACTTGGGAGACAGAGGCAGTGATTTTGAGGCCAACCTGGTCTACAAAAAGTTCAGAACAGTCAGGGCTTCACAGAGAAATCCTGTCTTGAAAAACATAGAAAAATAATAGTAAAATAACACTAGGCACAGTGTTGTGCACTCATAATCCTAACACTGAGGCTGAGACAGGAAGACGGCTCAAGCCAGCCTGGACTAACTATAAAGTAAGACTGACTTTGTTGGGCGTAGTGGTACACACCTTTAATCTTAATGCTTGGAAGGCAGAGGCAGGTAGATCTCTGTGAGTTCAGGACCAGCCTGGTCTACAGAGTGAGTCCAGGATAAGCCAGGGCTACACAGAGAAGCCCTGTCTCAAAACAAACAAAAAACAGGAGAATAAAAAGATAACATATATTGCCAACCAACACAGTTGAGTTCTCTATGTTGTCCACCAGGGCACTACAATCAGGCCCTTGTTGAAGAAAAGGTCTGTAACCCAGCATGGCAAATGCAAGCAGCACCTTGGGGAGCTGGCTGGGCTTTCTCTTAACATGCAGGTATGAAACCTGGACCTGCTGCCACTATTCCAAGGCCTAGAGGGGAGACAGGGCTTCCCAAGGATGGCAGAGCAGAAAGCCTGGTTGATTTTTTTAGACAGGGTTTCTCTCTGTAGCTCTGGCTGTCCTGGAATTCACTGGGTAGACCAGGCTACCCTCAAACCCAAATCTGACTGTCTTCTGCCTGAATGCTGGGATTAAAGAAGTGGGCCACTAGGAGCAGGAATCACAGGCCCACCTAAACAGGCCAAGCTAGGAAACAAGCTCTTCTGAGATCAGCAAGCACTCTCCACCACTGAGCACATCTAGCATTTCAGTGTGGGTTCTTGGGGAACAAACTGGGTTCTTGTGAGGCAAACATTTAATCAATGAGCCATCTCCCCAGACCAATTTTAGTTTCACATGAAGCTAAGGCAATGGCGGTATGTAACAGTCTAAGCATTTGGGAGGCTGAGGCAAGAGGATTGCTTCAGGTTTGAGACCAGCCTGGGCTCCTTGGTAAACATCAGCCAAAAACTAGAAATTCTCATAAAACCAGAAAAAAGAATTTTGTGGTACATGGATTCCCTCAGTTCTGTGTGAATTTTCACGTCTAGAGCCACACTGCCACACAGAAGACCTTTTATAAAAGTGATAGAAATGATCCTGTTGCTACACGAACAGAACTGGAGTGCACCCATGTTAGTTCGAGTGAAATAACAGCCAAGTAGGAAATAGAGGCCTCAATAGCTATGACTGCCAGGGGGCAGCACCCCCACATGCAGGCTCAAGTAGTCTGTTTCTCATGTGTGCTGAGCTATGCCAGAGAGCCACAGTGCACGGGTAACACCCCATAGTAACAGGAGGGAAGACAAAAACTACGGCTACTTTGATTGATACATACATACATACGGCCAAGTTCCAGAGGCTGCCATAAGGAAAGCACTCAGCAAACCAAGACTGAGGGTGTGCCTCAGCACAGAAAGGACTAGTATGTGTTTTTTTGGGTTTTCTGTTCTTGCTTTGTCAACTTGATGCAAGCTACTATCAATTGGTAAAATGCCCCCACCAGACTGGCCGGTGGACAAGCCTATGAGGGCATTTTTTGTTTGTATCTCAGAACAGGGTCTCTGTGTAGCCCTGGCTGTCGTGGAACTCATTCTGTAGACCAGGCTGGACTCCAGCTCAGAGATCTGCCTCTTGAGTGCTGGAATTTGTTTTTTGAAACAGGGTTTCTCTTTGTAACAGCCCTGGTTGTCCTGGAACTCTGTTTGTAGACCAGGCTGGCCTTGAACTCACAGGGATCCACCTGCCTCTGCCAGAATTAAAGGTGTGTACCACCATGCCCAGCTTTTTTTTTGTTTATATATATATTTTTTATTGAGTGCTAGAATTAGAAGTATGTGGCACCACCACAACCCACTAGCCTATGGGGCACTTCCATGATGATCTGTGAGGGCTCAGCCCACTGTGGGTAGTGCCACCCTTGGGAGGTGGTTCTAGGTGCTTCATACTTGAAGCACACCAGTGAGCCACATTCCTCAGTAGCCAGCACTCAGTGGCCATGCAGGAGGATCACAAGTTTCAAGACCAGCCTCAATTATTAAGACCTTGTCGCAAACTCCTCATATACACATATGAGCAGCACTAACTGGACTCAGGGCTTTTTAAAAAGAAATAAGAGGACATGGAGTTGGGAAGGACATGATGGAGAGATTCTGGGGGAGGCGTAATACGATCAAAATACACTATGGGACTGGGCAGTGGTGGCCCAGACCTTTAATTCAGCACCTGGGTGGCAGAGTCGGGTGATCTCGGAGTTCAAGACCAGACTGCTCTACAGAGGGAGTTGCAGGACAGCCAGAAAAACTGTCTCAAAACAAAACAAAAACAACTGAAAAACAGACCCTACCCAATGGGACTAAAGAGATGGGTCAATGGTTAGGAGCATTGGCTGCTCTTGCAGAGAACTGGGTTCCATTCCCAGCACCACATGGAGGTTCTCAACCATCTATAACTCCAGTTCAGGGGATTCCACACCCTCTTCTGGCCTGCATGCATACAGTGCACAAATGTGCACAGGCAAAACAGCCATACATATAAGTTTGTTTTTGTTTTTTTAGAGACAAACAGACTTAAATACATACATTACAACTCGGCCCCTGCATGGCCCACCACGCAGGCATAATGTGTCCCAACTGGGCCAGGCCTTTCTCATGTGTTGAGCTCCCAACTGTGAGGATCTGCCTTCAGCCCACAGTGGTACCTTGAAACAGAACATGCAGATAGGAAGAGGAGAAGCAGCCAATTCTTAGGAAATCAGGAGGCTAGAACACGTGACAAAGCAGGACTAGAGTAAGCAAAGCTCAGGCCCTGGCAAACCAGCTTCTATGAAAGTCACTGTATCCATGAACTCTGGGTTTAACCAAGGTCCTGCCCAGTGAAGGGCTTTCATACATGAACACGCATACACAGAACAGAACTGCTCTGCAGGGCAGCCTTGGTAACAGGCGGTGGCAACTTGAAGACCGTCCGTCTACCTGGGACAGACGACTTCAGTGGCACGCCACTTGTGTAGCTTACACAAGGCCCAGGAATCATTCCCCCATGTGCCCCGAATCAGCATCCTGCACTGTAGGGGCCTTGAGCTTGATGCAAACACACACACAAAGTAATTTTTAAATTTTGTGTGTGGGCATTTTGCCTGCTTGGATGGATCTATACCATGCCTGTGCCTAGTGCCTACAGAGGCCAGAAGGTTGCTGGATCCCCTAGAACTGGGGAGCCACCGTGTGGGTGCTAGGAACTGCCCCTGGGTGCTTGGAAGAGCAGCCAGTGTTCTTAACCATTGTGACATCTCACCACCGGTCAAGTTTTGGGGTTTTGTTTTGTTTTTAAGTTTAAAAAAAAAAAATCTTTGGCCAGGTATGGTACAACATGCCTTTAATGAGAAAAATCAGAAGGCAGGAAAAAAAGGGGGGGCATCTTTAATAATCTCTGCAGCCACCAATTATTTCTCCCAGAGAACACAGCCTGCTTTGAGGAAATGGGCAGCTTGACCTTTCGGCCTAGTTCCCATCTCCTCCAGATGAGCAGGCAGTAACTGAGTCTTGTCACCTGAACTAACTATAGCATCTAGGCCAGAAGTGCTACAAATGAGGGAAGCCAGAGAAGGCTGTACACCATCAACACTTCATTTAACAATGGAAGACACTTTATTTAGTTTTTTTTTTTTTAATCTCCCAACATTTCAACTCTGTAGAAATCAAATGCAAAATATGTGCATTTTTAAATTAGCATATACTCAACTCTCCAGATCACAGCAATCTCCTATAGTGAGACACACCTAGGTGTGAGGCCTTGCTAGTCTGTACACAGGATTTCCTGGTAGAAAGCACACTGCACTTCCTCAGGCGACCTGTCCGTCCACCTTGAGAGTCCCTGCAATGCTGGAGTAACTGGAATGGAAAACTAGAGCTCTCAGGAGTGGGCCAGGTATCATCAGTTCTGAAGTGTGGAAGGAACATCAAAGACAGCTGCCCAGGAGGCCAGTCTCTAATAAAATTTCCCAATTCGGCTATATGTACACCTATCTACATGTGAGCTCTCAGCTAGAGATAAAAAAGAACCATGTTAAGATTTGGAAAACCTTAAAATCACTCCAGTAAGTTAGAAGAACACCAGCAAATTCACAGTGGCTCAGGGTTTGGCCAGAATCAAGCCTGCTCCAGAGCTTGATTGCCTTTCTTTGGGAAAACCCCACTTGCACATAGATCCCAAACAACAGATAGCACAACTGTCTATGGCTGAAGTGTGTTAACAGTTCACAAGGAAGTGAGTTACAAATTCCCGCTCGGCTCCCCATAAAGGAGAATCCAGAGGTGGGTAATTTATAACAGGAAGCAAGGAAACTAGCTGAGAGGCATCTCTCTGATGGGCACACACCTTTGCCCACTAGTGCAAAACGACTTGAGAGCCGCTGCTTACAGCCCTGGGAACCAGTGAGGAAGGCTAGATGGGGGTGGAGAGAACCCCACCTGAACTCCTTCTAAAAAAAGACTCGAGGTTTGGGGTACGAGATTCATGCTCAGCAGGCATCAAGACCAGAGCTACAGATGTGAGGGCTGAGGTCCCCACCTTGTCACTGGGGTCACTGCAGACCTCAGCACCAAGCTAACCCCCGAGTGCACACTGGAGGTAGGTGTATATTTACTTAGGGAAGACAGCAGCTCTCTACTGCCATGGGAGGAACATGGGCTTTGTCAGTCCCCTACTTTGAGGCTCTCTCCACCGTAGCAAGTGGAAGAAACACTGGGAAAGGGCATTCGGCCCCCTTGGAAGACTAAAGGACCCAGGGCACCTTTATAAATACCGTATCATAAATTTCTTTCACCATGTTGAAACACACAGCAAGTTGAATACTCATTTAAAAATAAACCTCAAACTCTGTATGTATAGTACAGTAAGGGGTGGTATGCAAACAGGACGGGACATCGGTCCTGCTGTGGAGTCCACTTTCCCATTGCCAAGCAGAGCTCACCAACACTGTGGGCTGACTGTGGAGCTGACAAGATGGCATTCAGCTAATACTGGACTTGGTTCCCCTTTGATACCTGTTGTAGGGGCAAGGGATCCTTGTATCAGGGGAGCAGGAAAAGAGGCGAGCTATCAGAGAGGCCCAGTGTGGCAGGAGGGCTCATTTCACAAGCCAGCAGGCCTCCAGCTCGCCACTCCTGGTGGGCATTTGAAGAGGATCCAAACAAAGGCTCCTTCCCAGTCCAAGCTGGCTTTGCAGTGGGTGTGGCAGGTGTGGCGAGAGTCCCCGAGACAGAGGCTTTCTTTCAAGGGAACCAGAACCAAAACCCAAACCCAAAGTAGCTGAGCAGGGAGTGGAGAGGTCAGTGAAATGACTGAATGGAAATGCCGTCCTGTCCCACAGACCACACAGCAGTCTCTGGGTGAAGTGTGAAATGGGAAGTGAACTCCTATGTGACAGAGCAATGACCCTGCTGCTTCCATGGTCAAGCTCAGGTCTGCACTTCTGGTGCTGCTCTGCCACCTCGACAGGACCAAGCCAGGTCAGAGGTGTAGCCCTTGTAGCGAAAGGTGGGGACGGGGCCTATCTGTACACAAGATGGGAGAACTGGGTGGATTTGTAGCTTAGCTGGTTGTTGGGCGTGAACTTGTGCAGCTCCCTCTTTCCGCAGCAGGGGTCGCAGTGGTAGGCGCCGAGGCAGGCATCGCAGGAAACTTTTGAACACTGGGTGCAGGTGTTGGTGGCACCTGCACGGTTACAGAAGCCACAGCGGGAGGTGGCTGTGGTGGAGGGCTTGGGCTTTGAGTGGACAGGTGGCAACCGGTCAAGGCCCTGAGTCTGGCCCACATACTTCTCCCGCAGAGGTGCCCCATGGACCAGGCTGTCGTGAGCAGAGGCCTTGCTGGGAAAAGCACTGGGCTTGGAGGCCGAAGGACAGACTAGAACACTGTCACAGCGCTGACAGAGGGGGGAGCTGCAGGACAGACCACAATTTTGGCACTTGGAGAGGGCAGACTCTTTGGTGGGGGGTGACCGCTTGTGGTAGATGGGGTGGGCATCATTTTTGACCAGCCATACATCCGGCCGCAGAGCATCCTGCCTCCGGTAGGTGGCCCTGGGTTCCGAGTCCGTATATAGGTCCATGTCATCCTGAGTGGGAAAGTACGTACTGCGAAGCAGGCTGAGGCCATTGATGGGAGAGATGGAGGGAAGGTCATCAGGGCTACCATGGGGGGAGCTGGACATGGCCAACAATGAGGGGGACGGGCGGCTGATCTCGTCCTTCAGGTCATCCCCTACATCCACAACCAGGGGCTCCTTGCGCAGACTCAGTGAGGCCTTTGAGGGGGGCTTCCTGCTCTCCCAGTAGCTGTCATAGGCATCCACCGACCTGGAAGGTTTGGTCACTCGGGGCTTGTAGTAGTCCTTGGCTGCCCGCTCACTGGCTGACTTCTGGAGTGCCACACGGGCCATGGAAGTGGTCAGGTGCTCCCTACTCTCCGCCCGCCGCCGCAGAGCATCTGAGCAACCACGCGCATCCTCTGTGCTGTTCTTGCGCTCAGTAACCACATCCAGCTCCGAGTAGCCCTTATCCTTTACCCGTGAGTGGATCCCCAGCATCTGCTCACACTCGACCTTGGCCAGGAAGAGCTCAAAGGAGACCATTTTCACCTGGAGGGACTCCACAAGCTCTTTGAGTTTGTACGAAGTCCCCAACTCAGGCTCGTAGCCTAGGAACTTCAGAATGGCTCGGATGTCGTCCTCCAGCAATGTAGACTTGACATAGTAAACAAAAGGGCCCGTGTAGGTCTAGGGAGAAAGTGGGCAGAAAAGAGGCATGCTACAGACTGGCCTGTTCAAACCAAATGTAGAGCGAGACCAGCAGGGAGAGATGGGGAGCTTCTGCCTTAGACCAGAGGTGAGAGCACACTAAATGCGCATCACCGCAAGGGGCGCCTGTGGTCCCTATGAGGCCAATGAGCCCATCAGCTTTCTGTGTAGGTGTGAGGCTCTGTTCCACATTTGGAAGCACAGGGGATGCATTTTCAGGGAATGTGACACTAAGCCCTGAGAATGTCCTTTGTGACAAACGTCTGTCAAAGTTTCAAGAACACACCAGGGCTGGGGATGTAATGCTCTGGGATAGAGCATGTACCACAGGTTAAATCCCCAGCACTACAATAAACAAACAAACACACAAACAAATGGAACAAGCCAGGATTCCAGCCTGGTTTGGTGCAGTCTCTACACCCACTCCCACCCCCGTTCCCAGGCAGAATCTTCTCTCAAACTAGACCCCCCATACACACCCATCCCCCAACTGGCCTTTGGTCCACCCCAGTTCCCGGCTACTTGGAGCCCACAGACTGAGAACAGGGGCACATGCACTCAGCAGGGAGCAGAAGGGGGAGGCGGCCACCCCACCTCACCTTGATGCTGCGGAACTCCTTCTTCCAGGGGAACAGGAAGAGGTTGATGGCCACCGTCTCCAGCATGCTGAAGGCGCAGTGCAGAGCGCTCAGGCTGGAGCTGCTCAGTGAGCGGAGGGAGCTCTCCACCACTTCATAAAACTGGATCAGCCGAAATCGATACAAGGGGTCCACATTGTGCAGGCTGAGCAGGGTGGCCGCTGCCATTCGCAGGTACTCATCGCTGCCAGGCTGCTGCTTGCCGGGGGTGGGGTCCACTTTGCCCTCATGGAACTGCACGTACTTCCGAAATAAGTCATCCTTGTACTTCGTATCCATTGAACTGGGCTTCCCCAATCAAACCTAAGGGCTACCTCATCTCCCTCGTGGCTCTGGGACTGGAGGCTGGCACATCACATGAAGAACTGGCATGGTGCCCATGGACCAGCGCATGCTCTGAAAAGGAGGGAAAAGGAAACCATCATCCACCTGATAGTCCCTATTCCAACTTCAGAATGCTAAGAAGAGTAAAGCCCAGAGCTGGCCCGGGCTATGCTGGTTCTTTAGCCCAGTTGGTCCCTGTGTGCTCTCCACCCGGCAGATTCAGAAATACATACTTGGTGCAAGGTGTAAACAAACCAGGCCCAGACTCTGCAGCTCACCAGCTCACAGGAATGACTAATGCCCCTGAGGGCAGGGTTCAGGGAGGGTAAGCACTTGGCCCTGGTGTCACAGGAGGAGGAGTTTGGGAAAGCCCCGAGGCAGAGTTAGACCTGAAGTACTGCCAGGCTAAGGGTGTGATGCTGGAGGCAGCAGGGTGACACTGAGCAGGCACTACAGAGCATTCCCAGGTACTAAGTCCCTTACTGCTGAGTTTACCGTGGCCCCTGAAGACAGGCAGCTATTGAGAAAATCACCCAGGGTCACAAAACTCCCAAGGTGGAGCTAAGATCAGAGTCCAGGACCAGCCACCACACCCTCTTTTCCTGGAGCAGGAAAGAGCTTGGCACCAACAGAAAGGAGGCTGCTAAAGACCAGGCGACAGAGATGGGTGGCACTGGGGTGGGGGTGAGGAGTGGGGAGGGGAGGACACACCAACTGCTGCCCCTGATGGGGGAAGCTGGAGTGCACTGCTCGGAGTGAGAGAGCCTGGGTCTAACCCAGCAGAACACACAGCCAGGGTTTCTGTGAAAGGCAACGGGAGTC
>NW_026596234.1:10539309-10588181 GCF_907164565.1 Psammomys obesus | reverse complement strand
CCCTTTGTCCACTTTAGAGGGGGCCACAGCCAGCTGGACAAAGAAAACGTGAGCCCAGCAGCTCACAGGCGACCTCTGTAAACACAGCGACACTCTCAGTGTCACACACTGTAGAAAAACATGGCTCATGAGGGCACACCAGCAACAATGAGGCAACAACGCATGGGCTTGAAGCCTGAGTTCAGAGCCCTTTGGTTCCTTTTTCTCAGGAATCCAGATCAGCACACAAAGCTCTGCATGATGTGGCTAAGTAAGGAAGGCCCTGACAGCCTTTGCTGCCCTGGCAAGGAATCCACCCTCAAGATACCAGGCTTTCTCAAGAAGGCTCCTGGGAGCTGGGTGTGAACTGACCTGACACTGCTGGCCAGCGCTCCACAGTATGGCTCGTGAGCAAATCTGCACCTTGCTTAGGTGGGGCTGACAGCTCATTGGCATCACTAAGAGTGGGTAGGGTAGGGTAAGGGGATGGGCTGCACCCTGGGGTTCTGGGGCTGGCCTGTGGGGTCCTCTAGTATATCTGTGCTTTGGCTACAAATCACAGGGTCCACAGAACTACCTGGCCTCAGTAAGCCACAGCCCAGGGTCTCCAGTTTGGGGAGATGAGTAGCAGCATCAACAGTGGGGTGAGGTAGAACATGCAGCAAAATGGGAGGCACTCACTGGTATAGTTCCAACACTCAGGAGAAAGGGCATAACTGCCTGGAGTCCATGACAGCTTTGGAAACAGTTTAGGTCAGAACACACAACCACGGACTAGAAAGACACCCCTTCTTTCACCCACCCAACACTTCAGAAACAAATGGACCTGGGGGACACAGAAGGGTCATGACTACGGCCAGAGGCCGTGAGGTCACACTCCCTCTCACAGCAGTCTTAGCTTCCCTCTAAGCAACAGCCATTCAATCCCTTGCTCCTCAACTGTGCCGGGCTGATTCTGTACCAGGACCTTGGCTTACGCATTGTTTGTAACTCTTTCTTTGACTGTTGGATGACTGGCTTGCTGCACCTGGAGGTTTCAGCTCCAACACGAAGACCTCCTGCTGTGTCATGTTGAGTAAATCCCACCTTCCCAGCCCCTCACTGTTTCCTTGGGATAGCCACAAATGGAAATGACTGACTTTCAGTATTCTTTTCCTAGCTTACTCTCAGCATCTCCCAATTGCCTGTAATTCCTACACTAAGCACTGACGCACCTATGCCACCGGCAGAATTGATGTAAAGAATGCATGCACACACAGTGACCTTACAGTCTTCAGTGGGGCCACAAGATCAGCTGAACAATGAGTTGCAAAAATGCTTATCATGTACCCTGCAACACACAGTGAGCCTGTGCCCCTTGACAACACCGAGGCCCATGTGCCCCAAGTATTTTACTAAGTACCCACCTTCTGCCTGGTCTGGTTATGGTGGGGGACAGGACAGCACTGGCCCTCAGTGACGAAGACAGGCTTAGACCAGTTCTAGCTGAACAGCTCAGCAGCTACCCAAGCATGCAAATCCTCTCAGTACAAACTTACCGCCAGCCAAAGAGGATACACACAGCTACTCCTGATCTTACAGAAGCTTCCCTCCTGCTTCAGAAGCAGGAACTGGTCTTTGCTAAGTCTGAAAACCAAAAAGTCCTAGAGGTGTCTTGGTGCTGGAGTACCTACCTAGCATGCATGAAACCCTGGATTCCATCCCACTGGTAAGCAAAGACGGGAGGATCCTGAGGGCTTGATGAACAGCCATCCTAGCAAGAATAGGTAAGCTCCAGACTCAGTGAGAGATCCTGACTCAAAATACAAAACGAAAAGCTAGGCACTAAAGGCACACATCTCCAATCCCAGCACTCAGGCAGCAGAGGCATATGGATCTTTGAGTTCAAGTCCAGCCTGATCTACATAGTGAATTTCAGGACAGGGCTATACAGTAATACCCTGTCTCATAAAATAATAATAATAATAATAATATTTAAAAATGGAAAGAAAAGGAGGAGGAAAAGAGGTGGGAGATAGTGGTGGCTGGAGAGAGGGCTCAGTGGTTAAAAACACCTGTTCCTGCAGAGAACCTGCCTTTGATTCCCAGCACCCATATGATGTCTCACAACTGTCCATAATTCCAGTTCCAGAGGATCCAACACCCTCTTCTGACTTCTGTGGGCACCCAGCATGCCCAATGTACACAGACATACATTCAAGGAGAATACACACATTAAATAAAAAAGAAAAAAAAAAAAGGTGGGGAGAGGGACGGGAGAGATGGCTCAGTGGTTAAAAGCACTGGCTGCTTTTCCAGAGTACCTAGATTTAGTTCCCAGAACCCACATGGCGGCTCACAACATTCTGTTACTCCAGTTCCAGAGGATCTGAAAGCCTCATTGGGAGACAAAGATATGCACATCGTCTAGATATACATGAAAGTAAAACAAGCCACATAAAATAAAAATAATGAAAAACAAAAAAAACAAAAAAAAAACAAAGGTGGAGTGATAAAAGAGTCTGCGACCTCTGGCTTCCTCTGAGGCTGCATTCACAGGCGTGAATACATGAACATACCACACACGATGGGGCGAGAGAATGAAACAAAGACTGGGGGCCCACTGCGTTTCAGGTGACATGACAGGCTCCTCACTTTAATCACATCTCCCATCTCATCCTCTCAGCAGCTGAGGAGTCGGAAGCTCAGCTGCAGTTACTGTCTCCAAACAGGGGCTGGAGAGATGGCCCAGAGTTTAAGAGCACTGGCTGCTCTTCCAAAGGTCCTGAGTTCAAGCCCCAGCAACCATATGGTGGAGCAGAACCATCTGTAATGAGATCTGGTACCCTCTTTGGAATTCGGGTGTACATGCAAGCAGAGTATTGTATAAATAATAAAAATAAATCTTAAAAAAGGGGGGAACAGATCCCAAGGCCTAGCTTTCCTCCTTCAGTGCACTCATTTCTGGCTACAATTGGTCCCAATTACAAAAGGATCAGCACATGCAGGTCCCTGTGCCAGCCGTTCAAAAATCAGTAAGATCAACCGCAATATTAAAGAGGAAACGGAGCGCAGAGAGTCAGCTCACTTGTCCGAAGTCAAAGGGCCACCAGAAAGAAATGGATCTAACCCTGGGCAAAAGCCATCTTCTGGGTGGGCTCCCTGAAAGGCTTTGTCAGTCAAAACGCCCTGCGTCCAGGAAGCAGTCTGGTAGTAGCAAAACTGCCATCTTCCCACACCAAATAGGCTGGGAGAGCCACCAACCTCTTTATGATGTAAGCTCAAGAGCCCAGGAGAGAGGCTGGCCAGAAACCAGCCAGCGGCGAGGCAGTTACATCATCTCTGCTGAATACATTTCCTAAGAATACATGCTGTCTTGTGGCTGGCCCTAACTGGTGTCTTTTCTGAGCACAGAGCCAGCAATTTATACCCAGCACTCTTGAAAGCACAACAAAAACACGTTCTCTGCTAAACACAGCCTGGTTACAGAAGAGCAAGACAGACCAGCGACAGAAGCTGTGAATTTCTCCAAGCAACCCAAAGACTGGAATGCCAACCCATACCAGGCTGGCAGGGGAAAACACAGAGCTCTGTGAATATCCGGAACAGAGAAGCAGAAGGATGCCTAGTGCCGCCGGCTCTGGGTAGCACCTCCTGCACCCACAATCTGGGCAAGTCAGTGAAGGCAAAGCTGGCGCCTAGGCGCCTTATCAACCATTATTCTTTAAAACGCCCAATGTGGAAACCCGAGTGCGTTTAAAATTCGGCTGAAGAGGACCAAATGAATCGGGGAAGTAGACCACTGGTTCGGCTTTCCCTCCGCGGGCCCATTCAAGAACAATGCGCCTCGGGGCACTGAAAGCCATTCCCTCCCTAAGCTGGCAGGGGCTATTTGGATCCCAGTTCTCCAGTCTACACGTTTACATACCCCTGGTCCAGCTGCCGCGTCCAAACAGGATCAGGGATGCGCCTCTACCTCCGTTCTTTCTGACCAACCTCTACGCATTCATTCTCAGCAAGAGGCTCCCAGGCCCACCCGCCGCCTCTCCTGCTGGCTGTAAAATACAGGGTCCCCACACCCCTGCTAGCCTCCACAAACACTGCCACGGGGGACTTCCAACGCTCTGAAAACAACCTAAGCAGTGTTGGAGTCTGGTTTCCCTCTGCGCAGCCGCCGCTCTCCGGGATTCTGAAGGGAGCCATGGCCCCCTTTCTGCAGGGGACGTAAACACCTGCCGCAGCTACTCCCTGCGTTGTGAGCCGCCTGTCTCTGACCGCCATAGCAGCGGGGAAAACACCCAGGCTTAAAGGCAGGAGTGTCCACTCGCAGGGTCTTTTGTCGGTGATGCTGGGGACTGGGGACGGAACCCAAGGCATCGCACACGCTGGGCATGCTCTCGCTAACGCCCCTCGGTCTGCCAATGAAATACCGGGACCTGTCATTAGACACCTGCTCTACTCCGACACCGTGCAACGCCCGCGTCCTCTCATTCCACGCCCACCGCGGCCCCGGAAGGCCGCCACATCTCTCCTCACAGACCCTCACAGACCAAGGCTCCCGAGGCGCAGCGGCTCAACCAAGGTCACTCGGTGAGTGCAAAGCCAGGTCAGCCTTCCCTCCCGGCTGCGAGCCGCAGCGCGGGCCCTGCCTCCGAGAGCGCCGGGCGCGCGTACGCTGTGGCCCCGGAGCGAGTGCTGCGGCCGGTCGTCCAGGGCAGCCGCGGCCTCGGGGACTGAGCTGAGGGTCTGGCCCGCCACAGCGCCTGCCCCGCACTCACCCGCCGCTGCCCGCCGGAGAAGCGAGCGCCGCCGAAGCACGGCCCCGCGCGGCCCTGCACACCCCAGCCGCTCCCGCCGGCTCCGAGAACCGAGAAGAGTACCGGAGCTGCAGCAGCCCGGAAGCACTCGGCCCGGAAGTGACGCACGGAGGCGGGCCCCGAGAGAGGCCGGCTCGCGGCTGCGCGCTGGGCCCGGGAAGCAGAGGTGGAAGCCAGAGGCGAGCAGGTGAGACCGAGGAACGGAGAGGAGGCGGCAGGAGGCGGCGGACTGGCGCTTCTTCGCCGAACTCGCCCTCACTCTTAGGGATCCTCGAGGAGGCACTAGCGGAACCCGGAAGCAAATGATCTGGAAGTGACGCGCGGCGGTCCGCCGGCCGACGCTGGGTGGCCAGGTTGTCATGGAAACAGGTTCCAGAGCGGGGAGATTGTTTTTTTCCACCTCGCTGACTTTCTCTTGGCGGGACAGTGCTCAAGAACCCGGACTAACGTGGTGACCCGCGATCCCATTTCAAAGACGGAACCGTGGAGGGTAGAGAGCGAAAGCAGAGGCAGAGGCCCCTCGAGACTGGAGAGGGCCGTGGGTGTTGCTGCTGGCGGGTTAAGATGCGGATGGGGCAGGGGTTGGGGCGCTCAGGAGAGGGCCCAGCAGTTAGGAGCACTGGTTGCTTGAAGAGGACCTGGCTTCCGTTCCCAGTACCCACGTGGCGGCTTCCAGCCATCCATAACACCAATCCCGGAGGTCAGTCAGCCCTCTCTGACCTCCACGGGTACCAGGCACACACCTAGTGCACATACATAGATGCAGGCAACACACTCATCCAGGCATAGCGAAACTGCGTCTCCAGTAATAATAATGGGAATCCGTTATTCCCGTTAGTCCATAGCCGACCTCATTGCGCTTTTCTGTAATCCTAACTATTCGGAAGGCTGAGCCAGGAGGAGTGTGAGTCTAAGGCTAGCGTAAATAACATACGGAGCTCCTGCCTCAAAAATAATAAAAGGCCGGGGCTCAGTTCTAGCTCAGTCCTAGAACCCTTACATAGCCTGAATAATACATTCTGCGTTCGATTCCAAACAAGGAAAAAAGAGGGCGGGGAGACTCCCAGTGTTGACTTCACTGATTACTAGTGGTATAAACTACATAGAAATTGCTTAATACTCAGTGGGCACAGACTAAGGAGTTGTCTGAGACAGATAGCCTAGGCTAGTCTAGAGATCCGTATGTAATCCTGGTGGCCTGGAACGCATTTGTAGCGGGAGCTGCTCTCCAGCGTGTGGAAATCGGCCTGCCTCTGTCTCCTGAATGAAGCTGGTTTCTTATTTCCCTTAGTTCCCTCTAATCATGGAAACCAGAGGGCCAAGAACAATCCTCCCTGGTTTCCCCGCAAGACCCGTACAGTCTACACTAGCTTAAGTCTTGACACCTTGCCGCTTGACTCTTCATAGATTTCTCTACACTTCCGTTTCTTACATTTACCTGCAGTCCCTGAGATGGACCTCCAGACTAAACTACGTGCCAGTCCCAGAGAATTAGACGCCCTCTCCTGGCCTCTTCGGGCATTGCACACATGTGGTACACAGGCCAAAACAAAACACTCATGCATGAAATAAAAAATTTTTTAAACTGAGATATACTCTGATTTGCAGTAGAATCCCTAGTGTTGGCCACGTTCCAGGCACATTCCTAAGACATGGAGCATCCTTTGTCATTGGCTGAACTTTCTGTTTTTTTTTTTTTTTTCAAGACGGTCTCACTGTGTAGCCCTGGCTGTTCTGGAACTCACTGTGTAGACCATGCTGGCCTCAAGCTTACAGAGACCCACCTGCCTCTCCCACCTGAGTGCTGGGATTAAAGATGGACTACTATACCTTGCTTTTTCACCCCTCTTGTCTCTCCTCATCCTGACGTCTGGATCTGAGTGCCCTTCCCAACACCTCTTCCTTTACCTGTCTTGCTTGCTGTTGTCCAGCTCCAGTTCGGTCTTGTTTTCTTTCTGGAGTTTAGGACCTTTGTCTTCTTTTACAAGATTACAAGAGTGTCCCCACAACACTCTTGTAATCTTATCTCAGCTCTCAACCCAAAGGTCATATATGTATTCACCTGATGTCTGCACCAGGCCCCATGTTCCTTTTTGTCTATATTCCCCAGGATCTCTGCGCATGTCTGATCAGGAGCTGTCCAACTGGTGTTGTTTGATGGTAGGGTCATCCCTGGAACCATGGGGACACAAACAAAATAACACCAGTGGCTTGTCAGAAGCTTGGTATAATCCACATACAAGTTTGGGCAGAGCGTGTTCTGCTTTTTCAGATGATCCAATCCGTTCTTTGCTCCCACATTAGGCTTCTCATGACCATAACTCAGACTCCAAGGGATCCAACACTGTTCTGCCTTTGCCTCTGAGGGCACTAGCACACATCCTCATCATTTAAAGGCAGACACATCCTCATCATTTTAAAAAGTAAATCAACTTTTTAAGAGTCCAGGCCGTGGTGGTGCACCCCTTTAATCCCAGCACTCGGGAGGCACACCCAGGTGGATCTCTGTGAGTTTGAGACCATCCTGGTCTACAGAGTTCCAGGACAATCAGGGCTACACAGAGAAACCCTATCTCAAAAAACCAAAATATATCTCTATATTCACGTCCGTGTAAATAATAGTAATTTAAAAGAATCCTTTTAAGAGCTAGAGTGGTGGTACATCCACCTGTAACCTCAGAGCTTAGGAGGTAGAAGCCAGTGAGTCAGAAATTCAAGGCTGTCCTTCCCTGCACAATTGAGGCTGGCCTGAGTTACGTGAGACCCTGTCTCACCTTTCCAAACAGTTCTGACTTTTCTCGAAGAAAAAAAAAATTCAGCAAGTCTGACAAGCTTGCATTTCCACTAAGAGAAAGGGGCTGCCAAAAGAGTTCCTTCTACCTATGTGTTCTGTGACAGGTAAGAGGGAAGCCCTGGTGGTGGAAATGCCTGACATTTCCCTTCAGAAAGACCCAAGGTTTCCAGAGAGGCACATTTTTCATATTTTATACAAACAAAGACTTGTGTGCTTGGTATCCAGACTTCATTATATAATGATTAGCAGGTTACATAACGGTCATGTGGCAACAATCCGGCGCCCTCACTTTCCAGGAGCCAACACTCTACCTACCTCTTTCTGTTTGTCTATTTTTATAAATCACCAAAGTAGCATGCAGAACAAAAACTGAAAGAGGAGCTACCCTGTGACCCAGCAGTGGGCTTTCTTGGCCTCTGAAAGAGAAACACAAGTTCAGGAAGCCACCTGATTACAATAGCAAACAAAGGGGTCAGTTCTGAACAGCAGCAGGTGAGTGGTGTGGCTGTCTAACCATCCTGGACCAGCAGAGGATGATGGCACTCTGCACAGTGCCCCAAAACACACTGTGCGTGTAACAACAAAAGGCCAGCGTCAGTGACTAGCCAAAGCCAAGCAGACATAGGAAGATGGGTCAGATGCCTCTTTCCCCAGTCATTCTAGACCTAGCATTTGGGAGGCTGAGGCTGGAGGATGGCTGTGAGTTCAGTACCAGTCAGTCTGAGACCTACATAGTGAGAAGTGGTCTGGTCTAAGGGCCAGGGAGGCACTCAGCAATTAAGAACCCGTGCTGTTCTTTTGGAGGACCAAGTTCAGTTCCTGTAATTCCTGTTCCAGGGATCTGATATCCAGCTGCACATAAAGAATAAATTACATCTGTAATCCTAGCACTCAAGAAGGCAGAGGCAGGTGAATCTCTGTGAGTTCTAGGTATCTGGTGAGTCCAGGACAGCCAAAGCTACACAAAAACAAAAACAAACAAAAAACCCTGTCTTGAAAAAATCTTGTTTTAAAGCTGGTTGTGGTGGCGTGTGCCTGTAATCTCAGCACTCAGGGAGGCAGAGGCAGGTGGATCTCTGAGTTTGAGGCTAGCCTGGTCTTAAAAGTGAGTTCAGGACAATCGAGGCTACAGAAAAAAAAAAAAACCTGCCTTGAAAACAAAACAAAACAAAAAAACAGCTTGTTTGAAATTATAATTATGGGTGTTTTGTCTGCATGTGTGTCAGTGCACCACATGTGTGCAGTACCCACAGAGGCCAGAAGAGGGCAGGGTGTTCAGATTACCTAGAACTGGAGTTATTGACAGTTGTGAATCTGCATGCTGGTGCTTGGAACCAAACCCGATTCCTTTGGAACAGCAGCCAGCATTCTTTTTGTTGTTTTTTAAGACAGGGTTTCTCTGTGTAGCTAGCTCTGTCTTTCCTGCTGGAACTCACTCTGTAGACCAGGCTGGCCCTGAACTCACAGTGATCTACCTGCCTCTGCCTCCAGAGTGCTAACATTTAAGGCATGCACCACCAGCACTCAGTCAATATTTTTATGTGTGTGCCTGACTGTAAGTCTGTGTGCAGTGCTGGCAGAGGCCAGAAGAGGTCATATGCAGGCCCTCTTAAACTGGAGTTACAAATCATTGCTAGCTTCCAAGTGCTAGGAATTGAACCTGAGCCCTCTGAAAGAAAAACCAGTGCTTGTAACCACTAAGCTCTCTAGCCTTACAGCCAGCATTCTTAACTGCTTAGCCATCTCTCCAGACCCAATAAAAATAACTCTTTATAGAAAAAAGAAGGGACTTGCTGAGTACTGTGATGTGTGTGCTTGTAATCCCCGCACTCAGGAGGCAGGGCGTAAGGATGGCCAGAAGTTCTAGGACAGGGAGGACTGCATGGTAAGACCCTGTCCCAAAACCAAAACCAGCTGGGCGGTGGTGGCACACTCCTGTGATCCCAGCATTCCGGAAGCAGAGGCAGGTGGATCTCTGTGAGTTTGAGGCAGCCTGGTCTACAAAGTGAGCTCCAGGACAGCCAAGGATACACAGAGAAACCCTGTCTACAAAGACGAAAATAGGGCTAGGGCTGTGGCTCCGCAGTGGAGTACTCTTCTCACAGCATGAGGCCCCAGGTTCAGTGCCCAGTACTGCAAGTAGTAAATTCCATAGTTTTTTGGTTGGATTTTGAGCATGTGGATAGGTCTTCCGGAGGGAAGAAGTCAGACAAGAAAGAACCGGGAGATGAAGACTCAGCTGCTAACTAGCACACAACTAGGTGCTAAGGTGGTAGAGCCTACCACACGCTGTGCTGGATGAACTAAGAATGGCACCTTCCAGAGTGCTAGCTCAGTGCTAGCTCAGGGAGCCCTAGAAAGCCTGAAGCCTTCCTGCCTCAGGCTCCTCACGTGTCAGTTTCCAGATGATAAAAGCACCGCCAGATATGGGTGACATGGTTCACACAGTCACTTGACCAAGCACCCCGACAGTAGCTACCATTATTGGGGGTCGGTTGTTAACAGCCCTTGCTTGCCTGAAACCTGCTGTATAGCCCAGGCTGGCCTAGAACTCTGCCTCCACTTCCTAGGTGATGGGATTACAGGTGTAATCCTTCCCCCTTGTCATTTTTTTGTTTTTAAATTTAATTACTGTTTGTTGGGGGAGGGGTGAGTGCGTGCTAAAGCACCTAGGTAGAGGTCAGGGGACGATGATGGAGTCAGTTCCCACCTTCTGCCGCTGTGGCCCTGGGGAGTTAAATTAGCCCTTCGTCTGTCTTTATTCCCGTACCTGCACAAGAGCCTGGAGCAGCTGCCCTCAGCTGTGAGTCAATCCCTCAGCTGTCCTGCATGTCAGATATTCACATTCTGATGTGCACATCAGGTATCCATAACAGTAGCAAAATTACAGTTATGAGGGACCAATGAAATGACTTTGTGGTTGGGGTCTCCACAACATGGGGGACTGTATTAAAGGGTCACAGTATTAGGAAGGTTGATAACCCCTGGCCTAGAGTCCTTCTCCCATGCCCACGCTTGTTACATTCCATTTTCCTTTTTTTTTTTTTTCTTTCTTCAGAGTTCTACACTGTAACCAAGACTCAGTACTCACTATATAGCACCATGCTGACCCTGAACTCAAGGCAATTCTCCTGCCTCTGCTGGTGCCTCTGCCTGCTTAGCTTGTGGGTGTGGGTCCTAGAACTTGACCATCCGTTTTGTTTGAATGGAATATCCCTGACACATCTTCCAAAGGCCCTCCCCCTCGACAGTAAGCCTTTTATTTTTATTTTTATTTTTTTAATTTCTTTAAAGGGGCTGGAGGGATAGATCAGAGGTTAAGAGCGCTGGCTGCTCTTCCAAGGGTCCTGAATTCAATTCCCAGCAACCACATGGTGGCTCATAACCATCTATAATGAGATCTGGTGCCCTCTTCTGGCCTGCAGGCACACATACAGGCAGAATACTGCATGTATAATAAATACATTTAAAGGTTTAAAATTTTTTAAAGTTGTGTTTGTTTTGTTTGCTGTGTGTTTTGCCTGCATGTGTGTATGTGCACTGCGTGTGTGCTTGGTGCCCATGGAAGTCAGAAGAGAGCATTGGATCCCCTGGAACTGGAGGTAAGGACAATTGGAGGCCAGCATGTGAGTGCTGGGAACTGAACCAGAGCCCTTTTGCAGGAGCAATAGTGGCTCTTCTGAGCCATCTCTCCAGCCCCTAATTAAAAAAAAAAAATTACCTTAATTTTATGTGTATGGGTGTTTTGCCTGCATGTGCCTACAGAGGATAGAAGAGGGGCTCAGCTCCCCTGGAGTTAAAGTTGGTTGTGAGCCTCTAGGAACCCAACTCAGGACCTCTGGAAGAGCAGTGAATGCTGAGCCATCTGTCCAGATTATTGAGCCTATTGCTTTTTGTTTGTTTGCTTTGTTTTGTTTTTGTTTGTTTAGTTGGTTTGGTATGGAATCATCTCCCCAAACCTCAGTTTTAGTTATTGTTTTGTTTTGTTTTTTGAGGCAGGGTTTCTCTGTGTAGCCTTGGCTGTCCTGGATTTGATTTGTAGACCAGGCTGGCCTTGAACTCAGTGATCCGAGTGCCTCTGCCTGATTCAAAACTTTAATTTTTTAACCTGCATTTATAGTCTCTTCCTCAAGGTTATCTTGGTTTAGTTTGATTTGATTTCATTTTTGCAGACAGGATGTCATGTCCTATATCCCAGGCTGGCCTATAGCTTGCTGCACAGACAAGCATGACCTTTAACACCTGACTTTCCTGCCTTTACCTCCCCATAGCTGGAATTAGAGAAGTGCAGCATCTTGCCTATGAGCTATCATAGGAAAGAACTTCACCTCAGCCTCAAAGGGAGGGATGGAATCTGCAACAGGTTTTACCCTGGGAGGTTTTGCACTAGTACAGCCTGAATTTGCTGGCGCTCAGGAGGCCACCTGCTTCCTGGATTGAGCACTCATTGCCTTGGAGGAGGCTGTGACCCCAAAGTGGGCACAAGTGTTCTCTAGCTCCTTCACAGTCCATAAGAAAAGCTTCCTTCCCCTCTTCTCCCTGCATAAAACTGACTGCCAGTGCTTCCAAGTCCTCATGGCACCCACAAGCCAGGAACTGCTGGCTAAGAGCTCTTATTACTGGGGACCCACCCTGCCCAACCCACTTCCAGGGAGACACAGCTCAGAGAGCTGGGTGTCAGTCTCATGTGGGTGCTGCTTAATTGCTCTGAAAACAGTCCCCAGAGGTCATGGCTTTCAGTGTGTACTGTACAGCACTTCAAACACTGGCCTTCAAAGGGCCATTTGCAGAAAGCCAGCATCTTTGCCCTTTGAAGCAAGCAAGGATACTTTCGTGTCCTTGGCAGGAAGAAAGGCGAGGTAGGGGGCTGGAGCGATGACTCAGCAGTCAGGAATAGTTGCAGCTGAGGAACAGGTGATGATAGTTCAGATCCCAGCACCCTCGTGGGATGGCCGCACATTGCCAGTAATTCCAGCTCCGGGTGATACAACACCTTCTTTTGGTCTCTGGAGGCACCTGCACACACAGGTGCACGCACACATGTGAATAAAAAAATAAATCTTTAAAAAGAAGGGGGGAAAAGGAAGGAAAGCAGGCAGGCACAATACAAGTACAGTAGGCTCTGGAGACCAAAGGCCTCAATCCAGATCCCAGGTCTGCCACTCTCCAACTGTGTGACCGTGGACGAGCCAAGTAGCCACCCTGGGCCTCCATTCCATAGGTAAAGCGAGATTAACTGTGTCCTCAAGAATGCCTCCAAGAAGCGAAATCCAATATGTGATGTCAAGTGGGTCCCGAGCATTCTCCCCGAGCCAGCTATCATTCGTGCTGAAGTACAGCCTCATACTCAACTTTTTAGAAGCACCTTCTGTGTTTGTTGCTTTGGCTTTTGAGACTGGGTCTCCCAAAGCAACCCAGGCTGACCTCAAAGCTCGGAAAGTTACAGGTAAATGCATCATGGATGGCCTTGAACTTCTGATCCTACTGCCTTCATTTCTCAAGTGCTGGGTATTATGAGAGTGCGCTATCATACCAGCATATACAGTGCTAGGGACGGAACCCAGGAGCCCGTGTGCATGCTAGGCAAGAACACTATTAGGACACGTCCCAGCCCTAGACACAGTACTTTCTCAGTAATCAACCTCTTGTTGACCATGGACTCAATCACTACCAATACCCAACGCCTAGTCATTGGCTGATCATTCACATTCCTGTCATAACTCCTTCCAGACCAAGCCTCTGTCCTGTTTTAGTTTATTTTTCCCGGCTAAATACAGGCCACAGGAAACAGGCAAGATTAAGGGAGGCCATGTCTACCTACAGGGCAGGTGAGTCTGTGAGATAACACATGTATCCCCTTAGGGGTACAGGCAGGAAACCCCGCCTCCTCCTTTCCAGTCAGGAAAAACTTGGAGAAATAGATCAAATCATCGGGCTACACCGGGCAAGCCCTCAACTCCTAACTTGGTAGGCTGAGGCAGGAGGATGGAAAGCCCAAACCCCGCCTGGGCAAGTTGGGGCGTTAGCTAAGGTCAACTGCGCAGTAACAGTACACGTTCACGGTCTGAGTGGCTGTGGGGGCGAGATGTGGGCACGTTGCGGCTGGGTCAAATCATCTGGCTCTCACCAGGCTGCCTCCCACACACCTGCGTGGGTGGCGGCTATCCAGCTGTTACAGGTTGTAGGCTCCGCCCACTTCCACCCTCGCGCGTGCGCAGACGGCGGCGGTCGCGCCCCCAGCTCCACCCCCCCCACCTCGCCCCACCCCCAGCGGCTCTTTCTCTCTCTCAGCGCAACGTTCCTCAGCGGCAAGATGGCGGCGGCGCAACAGCAACCGCGCGACGGAGCCGCGCAGGTGGCGAGGCCGGCGTCGGACACCGACCCCCTGAGCCGCTTCACGTGTCCCGTGTGCCTGGAAGTGTTCGAGAAGCCGGTGCAGGTGCCCTGCGGACACATGTAAGCGGCGGGCACCCGACGGGGAGGGGGCGCGGAGCGCGAGCGGCCGGCGGGGGAGCCCGGGCGGCCAGTCGGGCCCCTCGAGCCTCGGCGTCGCGCCCCGCCGGGCCGCGGGCTGTGCGTCCGGAGTGCGCGGGAGACCGCGGGACGCTGGAGCGGGGCGGACGTGGGGGGGGGGCGGGCGCTCGCGGAGGCAGGCGCGCCCCGCTCGGCCCTCATCCAGCTTCCGTGGGCCCGAAGCCCGGGGTCGCGGCTACTGCCGTCAGCTCAGGAGTCGAGCGAGGTGCTGCGACTCTGGAGCGGGATTTGAGTTCCACCCCGAGGCCGACGAGACCGGGGATGCACGACCGCCTGCTTCGTTTGCTCTGTGGCCCCGCGCACTGGCTGTCACCTGAGCATCGGTCTTCCTGACACACACACGCAACGCTAGGACCCTTTGGGACCCGCTCCCACTGCCGGCCTGTGCACGCCAGCCGTTTTTCAGCTGAATAAACTTGGGAGCGTCAGGGCGCCCTTGGGGCAGCCTCACCTGCCAGACCAGCCCTAGGTTGCCGAGCTCAGGTCTAATCCAGAACCGCTGCCCTGCGTCAGGGCCGTCCCCGCAGCGTGGGCCGCTTGTTGTCTCCACCTGGGGCTCGGGGACAGGTAACCTGGACGGGTCACCTCCTGCCGCTAACTCAAGCTTCACATTCTGGCTTGGTTGACCTCCCTCTCCTCTCTGCTGGCGCTGCTAGCTTTTTCATTACACAGACCAGCATGTAGGGACACATGAAGAGAGTACCCTGCCCTTGTTCCTTCTGTAAATCGGTGCCCGGCACAGTGAGCACCCCCGGACCTCTGGGTTGTCTGCAGGTGTTGCTTGGCTTTGGGCTAGAGTAAGGCGGCGACTTGGCCCTCAGGTTTACAGTCCAGGAAGTTGATGGCCAGAGAGAGGGCTCAGAAGGTGAGGACTCTTGTTTGTCACCACACCTGATGACTTCAGTTCTCTGCTGGGGGGCCCACATGGTAGAAGAATTGACTCCCGAAAGCTGCCTCTGATGTCCAGGTGTCCTCAGCAGCACACATATTCAAACAGTTTTTAAAAGTACTGATGACTGTTAAAACTATGGTATAGATTAACTGTGCGGTAGGAGAGCATTACAGGAGTGGCGTGGGGAGGGGGCTGTTAACATTTGTGAGAAAAGTTGGCCTGATTGGAAAGCAAGAGACTTTGAGGCTTCCTTGACTTTTCCCTAGGTCAGAAGGCAAGGAACAGTACCGGCATAGAAAATGTTACCGGCCTTGTACTCAGCACTTGAGTAC
This sequence comes from Psammomys obesus, assembly GCF_907164565.1. Taxonomy (NCBI): domain Eukaryota; kingdom Metazoa; phylum Chordata; class Mammalia; order Rodentia; family Muridae; genus Psammomys; species Psammomys obesus. The sequence continues at coordinate 10,572,854 of NW_026596234.1, read as the reverse complement.
TGAAGTCAAGTACACCTTGGTGAGGGTAGCTGAAGTCTCCTAGCCGCCTCCAAAGAATCCTCTGCTCTACCTAGTTAATTTTTAATGTTTGCCTTTGAAGCTGGAGAGTCCCACAGCTGTGGTTGAGGCATTTGATTTTATGAAATTCTGGTCAGGCCCTGTGGCTACACCCTTCCTGGTCTGAGGCACAGATGGCTAGATGCTGACAGAGAACTGACAGAAAGGCTGAAGTACAGATGTGCCCATTTCTAGGAAGTAGAAACTGAAAGTCAGCTCAAGTCACAGGCAGCTTGGACGCGGTCTCCTTGTTGGGGTATACCACTCAGGCATACCAACGCTGGTAAGCAGCTGGCAGACCATTAAAAACACTTGTATCTGTGTGCTGGCTTAGTTCCCTCAGTAGGCTTGAGTTATGTCGAGACAGGCTTTTGCAAAGGCTCTGCCTGCCCTGCCTTGCCTTTTCACCAAGTGATCTGCCACATCACCGCCCCCAAATCAGCTGTCTGCACTTGACACACTCCATGGGGTCATCTCTGTGGCACTCTCTGCATCCAGGTTTTTGTGGCCTGCCATTCAGTGTCACCTCAGAGGTGCTTCCTGTGTTCACCCTGCTGGGTTCCCTGTTGTACTATCCTTGCTCTTCATCACCATATGAAATTACTATGTTTTCTTCAGTTTAAGAATATAGCATTAGAAGCCAGGCGTGGTGTAATCCCAGCACTCTGGGAAGAAAAGACAGGTGGATCTCTGTGAGGTCAAGGCCAGCCTGGTCTACAAAGTGAGTCCAGGACAGCCAAAGGTACACAGAGAAAACCCTGTCTCAAAGAAAAACAAAGAATATAACATCATGCCAGGCAACGGTGGTACACACCTTTAATCCCCATGCTCAGGGGGCAGAGGCGGGTGAATCTCTGAGTTGAGACCAGCCTGTTCTACAGAGCAGGTTCCAGGACAGCCAGAGCTATACAGAGAAACCCTGTCTCAAACAAAAAAGAATATAGTTAGCATCGTAAAGAGATTTGGAGTGTCTCTATGCTGCTCTCAGGTAAATAACTAGTTACCTCTAGCCTAGGCTAGAATTTTGCCTAACAGAAATGATAAAGATTTCGTAAAGTGTAAAAATAGGCCAGTTCTGCTGTATATGCATATATCCTGGGCTTTTCAGGTAGATTTAGTTAATGTAACCATAAAATCTGTCAGAGTGGGTAAGCAGTGCAGTGTCCTGTGCCTTAGTAGCCGGTCTTGTTCTGTGAGCCAGCAGCTGCTACCTTGCTCTGGATTATGGTGTTTGGGTTCCTTGACTACATGAGCATTTTCAGCCTGGTGCCCTCCCCTTTCCCCAGTAGCTTCTCATCTGCATGGTCTGCACGGTTTACTTTGCCTGCCTGTGAGTCAAGTTCCCTTGACACTTTCGAATTTGGGGTTTGTTTTTTGATACAGGATCCCTCTATGTAGCTCTGGATGTTCTGGAACTTGCTATGTAAACCAAGCTGGCCTGAAACTCAGAGAGAATCTCCTGCCTCTGCCTCCTGAGTGCTGGGATTACAGAAATATGCCATCATGCACAAACTGGAAAAAAAAAAAAAAAAAAAAAAAAAAAACCTTTTTAGTTTGAGGGCATGGAGTATTCTTCCCTTGTCTGCCTCAGGGACAAAAGCTGATCCAGAGGCTGCCTCAGGTCTGATCAGCCCTGTTTTAGAGTTATAACTAGCTCCACTTGGGTTTGTGACTTCCCATAATGTTTTACTTTGACCTCTGATAGTGATAGTAACAGTTCTACTTACTGTTTCAACGAGTGCTAGACACCAAGTTAAATGTTTGCTATACGTAGTCTATTCTCCAGCAATCCTTCGGGTGGAGATGAATGTCTTCCTTTACACACACACAAATACGGGCCTCAGGAAACCCCACCAAGACTCCCTAGTGACAAATTAAGCTTTAAAGGCTCAAGCATCATACCTTTCTCTGAATAGCAGAATAGTTTGTGTGTGTGTTCTCCAAAGTGTCCCCAACTCCAGCTACAGGTTTTTTTTTGTTTTGTTTTGTTTCTGTTTCTGTGTTGGAAGGGTGTAGTATTTTATTTGAATAAGAATCCATTATTCATTAGTTGTCTTTTAAAAAGTTGATCCACTTTTGTTGTCTTGTCTCTTTGCATGACAGAGGTTCTCTGTATGTCTTGTTCTAGCTTTTGCTCTGCATGCCTGCAGGAATGTCTGAAGCCGAAGAAACCTGTCTGTGGGGTGTGTCGCAGCGCTCTGGCACCTGGCGTCCGAGCTCTGGAGCTCGAGCGGCAGATCGAGAGCACAGAAACTTCTTGCCATGGCTGCCGTAAGAATGTATGTGGACCTAACGTGGAGAGTCCTTGTTTGTCGGTGATGAGATGGTAAAAGAACTAGTGCAAGTGTCTGAAGCACTGGCTGACAGCACAAGTGCATGCCTGCTGTGTGTGGTGGCTGTGCTGCGGGGGCGTTGTTGGTAGTGGTTTTCTTCACAGACTGGCTGGGTTTTATATTTTCATGAGTTGGTTTAGTGAATTATACATTTTACCATAGAAGTAAATCTCTACCCCCCAAAAGACCATCTTCAGCTGCGGAATGGTGCATACCTCTAATCTAAGCACTTGGATATGGAAGCTGCAAAGCTGGGATCCCTAAATCAGCCTGGGCTACCAAAGCTCTACCTCAGAAAGTATAACTTCCATATGTGCTTTCTATTTTAATTAGAATATCAGGATAGTTCATGATTTTTAAGATACATATATGCATAATGAAGTTAGTGACTCACAACATCTGGGGTTAGAAGTGTAGCTCAGAGTGCTTGCCTATCATGCGAGAAGCCCTGGGTCCCATCCCCAGCACCCTTTCCACCACACAGACTTGGTGGGCAACCCCTCTGATCCCAGCATGCTGTGTGTGGTAGCAGGAGGATCTGAAATTTAGGGCCAAATTGCTATGCTGAGACTGAGGGGGGGAGGAGAGAAAAGAAATCTGTACTCAGCTTTTCACTTCATAGTCTGTCACTAGAGGTATAGAATTTGCTGGTTCTGCTTGTTAACCCTTGAGAGATCTTGAGTCTGGGGTGCGAGGTGGAGGGTGCACTCAAAGTGTCTAGCGACCAGTGGAACGTGCCCATACTGTGCACTTACACAGGGCTGCGTCACAGTGCAGTGTGCATGCTTACGCTGCTCACTGCTGCTGGGAGCACAGGTAACTAGTGCTTTCTCTTCCTTACTGGTTTTTGAATCATTACAATTTTTGATTCCAGACAGTAAAAAGATATAAAACAGCACTGTGTTTTCCTCCACAGAGCCCTCTGGAAAGGTGGGCCAGTGGTGTTGCACACTGGGCACCCTGGCACTCAGGATGGGGGAAGGGTAGCTTTACGTTTAAAAAGCAGCTCAGCCATTTCTACCTTTAGACAAACATTGATGTAAATGTTTACACACATACAACACAGCAGAGTTGTTTCACTTACTAAATAGCTTTGTATGTCATTTTCTTTGTTATTTTTATTTTTGTTGGTGTTTTTAGACAAGATCTCACTTTATAGTTCTGGCTGGCTCAGAACCTGTTATATATAGACTAGGCTGACCTTGACCTCAGAGTTCCACCTGCCTCTGCTCCCAAGTGCTGCAATTACAGGCATGAGTCACCTCAACCAGCTGAGCCTCACTGTCTTTTGTGTTTATTTTGACAGTCTCAGGGCATATCCCTGGCAGACTCGTTAGTTGAGTTCATCTGGTCTTTTTGGAGGTATTTTGTTTTGTTTTTGTTGCTTTTTATTTTGTTGAGACAAGATTTCTCTATGTGATCCTAATTGCCCTGGAGCTAGATACCAGGACTCATGGAGAGCTTTCTGAGTGCTGGGATCAAAGGTGTGTGACATTACACCCAGCCTGGTGATTTTTTTTTTTTTTTTTTTTTTTAGAAAACAAAACAAAATAGGGGCTCAAAGTATGGCCAAAGTTGGCCTTACACTGATCTTCCTGCCTCCTCCTCTGAAGTGCTGGGATTACAAATATGAGTAATAATACCTAGCAACTTTGTTTTCCTCCCCCTTTTTTATATTTTTAAGATTTATTTATTTTTATGTGCATTGGTGGTTTGCCTGCATGTATGTCTGTGTGATGGTACCAGATCCCTTGTCTGTAACTATAGATAGTTGTGAGCTGCTGTCTGGGTGCTGGGAATTGGACCTGGGTCCTCTGGAAGAGCAGCCAGTGCTCATAACCGTGGAGCCATTTCTCCAGCCCCCCTTTTTTTCTTTTACTCAGTCACATGCAGCCTCAGTTGGTCTCAGGTTCAGTAAATCTGGGAATGACCTAACACTTTGAACTTTGAGCATCATAATGTAGATGGCCATAGAATAAGTAGATGTATTTTCTCCCCTCCATCTTCTCAGAGGGGCTTAACACTGGAGTGCAGTGAGACTTATAGTCGGCCCAGGTTTGTTTCCTTTAATTCAGGCTCCTAAGTGGATAGCTGAGTCTAGGCTGGGTGTGCTCCTAGGTTGGTTGAGTCGGTTTGCTCTGGCAGGTGCCTACAGCTCTAGGAATGGAACCTTCATCTCCTCACACTTTATTTCATTTCAAATCTCAACAAACTGGCCTCAGTCTTTGTCTTTTTTCATGCACACTTTTCTCTGTGCTTTAATTTTCTCCATTTTCAAAGTTAGTAAAGCTGTGTGTTATTAGCACATACCAGTAATACCAGCGCTGGGAAGGTGAAGGCAGGAGGATAGAAAGTTCAAAGCCAGCCTGGCGTATATTAGACCCTGTCATAAAACAATAAAAATTGGTGGTTGTACAGTAGGCACCCCCTATAATCTCCCTCCTCCTCTGTTCATTTTGTATAATTTTTGTAAGAGTTCCCAACCAAGTGTGTTAGTGTGTGCCTGTAAGGCTCTACTGGGAAGGCTGAGAGTTTCTTCAGGCCAACTTGGGTAACAAATCAAGACACTGTTGCAAAACAACAAAAATACAGCTGGAGGCAGACCAAAGTACTATTCCATCTTTGTGTGGATTAGGCTAATTTGAAACTCTTGGTGGTAGTCCTGCCTTACCCTCCCCCTGCCTTAACCCTCCCAGAATCACTGCGATCACAGGTGTGCACCACCATGCCTGGGTAAATATAAGTATAGGGCCAGCAAGATGACTTTGCAGGTAATAGTGCTTGCTGCCTATTCCTGAGGACCTGAGACCTGAGTGCAGAACCCGTGTAAAAAGATGGAGTAGAAGAGGCTCGTGGGCCATCCAGCCTAGCTTACCTACCTGTGAAAGGTAGAAAATCAAGGATCAACACCTTGGGGTGTCCCCAGCCTCAACACACACAAATTACACACACATAATAGAGAAGAGTATGCAATATTTTACATCACTTGGGAAATGGTGGCAAGCAGAGAGCAGATGACAGGAGAGGGACCTCACGTGGAAGCAGACAGAGGCAAATAAAACAGCAGTCAGGCATAATGAATAACTACAGCAGCCTCGACTCTGCCCACTGACATAGTCAGGAGTGATTCGATTGTTCAGCTCAGTGTGTGGGTCTAGTTTTCTTGCCCTTGGTTTGGGATCAGTTCTTACGAGCTCCTCACTAACTCTTGGTCCCACTCTTTCTATTCAAGTTTATCCTTTCTAAGATCCGGGCCCATGTGGCTTCATGTTCCAAATATCAGAATTACATCATGGAAGGTGTGAAGGCCACCACCAAGGATGCCTCCCTTCAGCCAAGGTAATGACTTACTGTCCCCAGAAAGATGTGGGATGCTTGTGGTGTTGGAGGGTTTTAGGTGTGTGAATTTGGGGACTTGGAGGTGTGGACAGGTTGGGAGTGGGGTTCATGTGTTAGCTGTGCAACTGGTATCAAAACACCAATTCTTGGTTGTTTGGAGATGGTGTGGAAAGGCTCTTAGGGTGCTCTTTATCTTACCTCTCAGAAATGTCCCAAACCGGTACACTTTTCCTTGTCCATACTGTCCTGAGAAGAACTTTGATCAGGAAGGACTTGTGGAGCATTGCAAACTAACTCACAGCACGGATACCAAGTCTGTGGTAAGAATTAGCTTTTCTTTTTTTGACTAGATAAAAAGTCTAACTTACAGAAAATGACCAGATGGTATAGTGAAGTCTTACCCTTCATCTAACTTAACATTTTGCCAAATTTGCTTAACCATGTTCTATGTATGTATGGTTTTCTGATGAGCAATTTAGGAAGAAGTTCAGATACTATGACCTTTTCCCCTCTAAGTACTTCAGCCATATATCTTAACATTTTCTTTAAAAATCACTTTAACAGACCAAAAAAACAACAAAGAGTCTCATACAGGCTCTGCTGGCCTCAAACTCACCATGTAGCCAGTAGTGATTTTGAATTTCTGATCCTTCTCCTTTACCTTCCAAGTGCCTGGATTACAGGCCTGAGCCACCATGCACAGCTCTAGATACCAGGATGGGGGATAGGGGTGGTTGTTATTTTTGTGCTGGGGGTTGAACCTAGGGCCTTACCTATTATGGGCAAGTACTCTACCATTAAGCCACATCACCTGCCCAGAAGCTGTCAAGGTAAGTGAGTGCTGTCAGAACCAAGCTCCTACCCCTTTTCAAGATTGGGTATTCTTGGTCAGTCAGAAGGGAAGGGAAATGGGAGAACATATACTGCTTCCTTGTCTAGTAGGCTCTCAGTTAACGGCTCCTGCCTTGACAATCCCAATGTCTACCAGGGGTCTGCAGTTGCTTAAAAGGAGGCCAAGTCCAGCTTAAGGAGTGTCTTCAGGTTCTGCAGTAAAAGGTGACCTCTGAAAGGCCTAAGTTGGGTGGCCACAGCCTCAGTTAAGGCAAAGGAATATGTGAACTTGGGGAGCAAAAATGGAGTTGGTGACTTGGATTCAAGGAGATAAAGTTAAGCTTGTTGAGTTTAAGGAAGCTGTGTTTGCCTCCTGGATTCAGGAGGAAGCTGGGATGGTCTGCAGGTGAGGAAGGTTGCTGCCCATTGAGTCCATGAACTGAGCAGAGGAGGGAATCAAGTAGGGCAGAGGGAGCTGTGCCACCTAATGTCCTGGTGCTGCTTCACTCTCACCTGAGCCAGGACAGCATGTGCTGAGGGTCTGCTCTGCCATTGCTCCTAAATCACTCCTGAAAGCCCAGGCTGCCCTTAACCTCCCTGCCTCCTTCCTCTGCCTCCCAGTGCTGAGATTATAGGCATGTGCCCCGTGTCTGTTCAGATTGGCTATTTTTTTTTCCCCTGAGACAGGATTTCTCCATGTAGTCCTGACTATCCTGGATTTGGATTCACTTTGTAGACCAGGCTGGCCTTGAACTCACAGAGATCTGCCTGCCTCTGCCTACCTGAGTGCTGGGATTACAGGTGTGCACCACTACACCTGGCCAGATTGGCTTTTTTTGTATGTACTTCAGGCCTCATACCTGTCTCTGGGCCTTTGCTTTGTTGTTGTTCATGTAAAGCTGGATTTTATCTTGTTGGGAGTCAGTCATCTGTCATTTACGAGCCTGTACCCAAATCTCACATGTCGTTTGAATTGAATAAACTCAGTGTTTTCTGGGCGCTCAGGCATCATATTGCAGTATCTTGCTTCCTCTTGACAGGTTTGTCCCATATGTGCCTCAATGCCCTGGGGAGACCCCAGCTACCGCAGCGCCAACTTCATGGAGCATATCCAGCGTCGCCACCGCTTTTCCTATGACACTTTTGTGGTGAGTCTGCACCCACCCCAGGGGACAGGACTGCTGCTCAGTTTTCTGGAAGGGGGTTGTCTGGAACCCTATTATGGATTGAGCTCTCGGGCCCAGAGAGAAGCTGCACAATGTCTTTTTGTAGGCAGGTGGGTGGGTACCAGAGTGAGACTTTAGATACCTGACAGTTTTCTAGCTGTGCAACTTCCCCCTTTTTTCCCCCTGCCTCCCAGTTTTGCCCACTTTTGTTGCTTGTGATTTTCCCCTTTAGAGAACTTAGTTGGATTCCACCTAGATCAGCTGCCCCTAGTACAAGGCAATGGATGGAAATAGCCCTACCTCGTGGACCTTTACGAGCTGACAGGGTATGCATCTCCAACTGATGGTTACTACCTGGAAGTACAAGTGTGTCCTTGGGGTGTAGCTTAGTAGTAGCCTTTGCCCTCGTGGGAGACATCCTGGGTTCTATCCCCAGCATTGTAAAGACAGTAACACAAACCAGGGCTAGGTTAGAAAGTGGCAGTAGTGAAGAGCACATTGTACATAAGCAGAGGACCCAGGTTCCCCTTCCAGCACGCCTGTATCTCTGGCTGTGGAGATCTATCACCCTCTTCAGGATTCTGCAGGCACCTGCACACGGCATTCTCCTTCCACACATAACACATTACTGAAAATAAGTCTTTTTAAAAGATAGCATACCTAAGCTTGCTGGCACACTCTTGTTTTCACGGCACTTGGAGAGTGGGAGCAGTAATTGAAGACCAGCCCAGGCTACATGAGACTTGTTTCAGAAGGGGAAAAACACAAACATTTATTCTCGCTCTGATAATACTTGGAACAGACATCAAGACTGAAAGACTGACCTTTCACTAACTGTAGAGGTGAATGTCTTTACTAAAACTGCTCAAGCACAATTTTGCCTCACTGAAGATGGGTGTTTGACTCTAGTGTCTATTGTACCTCTTTGCCTTCAAAAGCCCTGTTCACGTTTGGGCACTGAAGCCTGTTAGGAGTAGCACCTCCTTTGAGTTGTGTCTTGTCTGCATGTGTTTCTGTACCCATGAGCTGTGTCAGCATTTGAGTATTTGGTCTGTGCCAGATTTGTATACTGTCTGCACCACTTAGTTGCCATTAAGGAAGGAATGTTGACCAGGCAGAGGTGGTGCACGCCTTTAATCCCAGCACTTGGGAGTCAGAAGCAGAATGGATCTCTGTGAGTTCGAGGCCAGCCTGGTCTACAAAGTGAGTTACAGGACAGCCAGGACTGTTACACAGAGAAACCCTGTCTCAAGGGTTGGAGAGATGGCTCAGCCACTAAAAGCTAGGCTTACAACCAAAAATATAAGAGAAACCGGGGGGGGGGGGGGGGATTTTGTTTTGGTGTGGTGTGGTGTGTGTATGTGTATTCATGTTCACATGGAATCTGTGCATGCATGGATAGAAGCTAGGTATCAACATCAGAAGTCTTTTATCACTCGCCACTCTATTTGAAATAGGGTGTCTCCACTTGGGCTAGACTGGTTGTGGGACGGCGCAAGTCCTGTGATCTGTGTCTCCAGTGTAGAACACTGGGATTACAGGTGTGCAACCCAGTACCCTCTTTTTACATGAGTGGTAGAGATCTGAACTCGGGTTCCTGTGCTTGATACTGCAAGCACTTCAGCAACTGAGTCATCTCTGCAGCCCCAGGAACTATTACTTTTTATTTTTCATTTTATTTTTCTCATTGTTCTCTTTTGTTTGAAATCTGAGCCAGTCTTGAGCCACTCTTAAACCTGCAAGGAATGCCTTGAAAAGTAGCAGGGAACTGAACCCTGGACTCTCAGATTCAGGCTCAGGAGCCTTATCAATCAAGCTGTCCACGTCTCCCTATTAATTTATTTTTATTTTATGAGTGTTTACCTAAATGTGTCTGTATACCACATGTGTGCAAAGCCTGCCAAGGCCAGAAGGTGTTGGATCCTCTGGGACTGGAGTTAACGGCAGTTGTGGTCCGCCGTGGATGATGGAATTTGTGAACCTGGGTCCTCTGGAAAAGCAGCCAGTGCTCCTAACCACTGAGCTGTCTCTGCAGCCCTAAACTGTTACTTTAATTTTGGAGAAAATGTTTTCCCAGTTCCACAGCACCTAGACAGTGGCCTAGGGTTCTTAGCAGCCCTCTCCAGATCTTCTTGCCAGGCTCCTGCTGACGATGAATCTTGTTGGTGTGAACAGATACTTAGGCTGCTGTTTTTTCTGCCCTCAGGATTATGATGTTGATGAAGATGACATGATGAACCAGGTGTTGCAACGCTCCATCATCGACCAATGAATGGGGTCCTCACTGTCCACCTCATTCTAGAGCTTCCATTACACACTAGGTGTGAGCCCTTGACTCCTGCACCTCACATGTAATGCAGATCTGGAAATGAGCCATGGCACTGGACAGGCCCACTTCTCCCAGGGCAGAGCCCTATTTCCTTTGGGCTCTTGCAGCATTGTCTTCACTGATAACCTTGTTTGCCCTGTGTCTGCTTTCACTTGGCTACTGCTTCCTTTAAGAAGAGTCCAGCTTCTCTCACATGTTCATGTTTCACATTCATCATTGTCCAGTGTTCATCTCTCAGGTCCTCCCAGCCTGCCAGGACCTTCTCTGGGCCATGAATAGCACAAAACAGGGACTCCTTTCCTTGGCCCTAAGGTGACTGGGTTTTGCAGTGTACTGGACCAGGGCTGCGCTCCTCTCTTCCTGGGTGACATTGGGGTTGCGCACTTTGATGGTGGAGGTTTTGGTTACTGTTGTTTTTCTACACCTCCTGCACGTTCGTACAACTGACTGGCTTCTGTCTTAAATGCCGGACGGTGCCTTTTAGGATAAGGTTATCACCATAGAATTGTAGTGGAAATTTTGGATAGCAAAGGTGGAGTGCGTTCATCTACAAGTGGGGAAAGGTGGGGGTGTGTGGCTTTTGGTTTTCTTTCATGCTGATGAGTGTTCCCAGGTAGCTGGGTCATGTGTTCCTCTGTTCGGTGTCTGCTGGCATTCTTGCTCTCAAGTGTGAAAGAGCCCTCTGGTGATAGAGGAGGGGAGGGCATTGCCTGTTGGTTGTGCTGCTTGGTAACATGGTGAACCTGAGCAGTGCTCCTGTCATGGGGTCTTTTTGCACAAGTGTGTGTTTTAAACCCTGCCTTTCAGTGCAGGGGCTGTGACAAAACCAGGGCCATACCCACTTGTCTCTTCCAAAGCCCCTGTTGGAAGGTTAAGAAACTTAGGCCCCTGCCACAGTTGAGAGAGGTAGTCTGCTGGAGGCTCCCTTGAGCAGTGGCTCTAAAAGCTGGAAATCTAGCACGTTTTAAAAAGTACAAGGATGGGCACCACCAGGCTAATGTGCAGGACAGACCCACAGCATGGGCAGTCTTTTTTCCCCCGTCATGTGGCTCTGGTCCTGCTGGGACTGCATGCAATAGTGTGCTTTTGATGTGGTACCCTGCAGTGGCGCCTCTGCCTGTCAGGGAAAAGCTAGCTCAAATGCCTCATAACCAGCAGAGTCTGGCAGGATCGTTTTCCAAGTGTTACTGTTCGGAAGAGCCCAGATATTACCACTTTTTCAGTGGGCCCTCGGCAAGGTTTGCTCAGGAGATGTGTGGAGAGAAGTTGGACAAGACCTTGACCTGAGGAGCTGAGAAAGGCCCGCTGTGCCACAGTGCAGCAGGGACCTCTTGTCCTGCATCACACTCACTGTTTCTAACAGAACGACTTTCCAGAAAGTATGGTTATGTTCTAGCTTTTACAGGGTGAAATATCAATAAATTTCATAATTTATCCAACCAGCAAGATGTAATGTTTTCATTTAAACAGATTTTCTGAAGTCTGGCCCAGCAGCCACCAGAAGGTTGTTACTTCCAAGGGAGCATTCTTGTCTGTCCCTGAGTCAGCCTGGCTTCTGGTCAATGCTGAGACTTCAGTAGCTAGGCCTCAAGTGTCTGTGTTCTCTGAAAAAAATGAGCAGAAGCCTATCCCCATCTTCAGAGTGGGGAATTCACAGTAGCAGGCTGGCCTCTAGACCTGAAGCTACAGTTACTTAGCTGTGACAAGGGGTTCCAGATGACTTGAGGTCCTTGTGTGGGTGTGCTGTGCCAGCTGCTGACCCCTTATGAACTGAGGTCATGGTATCTAGGGAACCTGTGAGCAAATGGTCTGACTTTTGAGGCCAGCCTGGTCTACAAAAATGAGTTCTAGGCTAGCCAGGGCTACATAGTGAGACTCAGATTTGAACTGAGACCTGAACTCAGTTCATAGCTGAGTCCAGAGGCCTAAGGTAACAGCATGTTATTTACCCACAAGGTACTATGGCCAAGGGTTGACAGAATGGATAGGAAGCAGGTTAGAGGGCCCATTGGCTGAGACCAGAGCATTGGAGGTTCTGATGGCCATGGCCCAGCTTAGGTGCACATGAGGTCCCTTGACACGTGGAGATGACCAAGAGCAGCCACTGAAGTAGTCACAGCTGGTGGTCCCGTCGGGTTAGGTGGAAGATGTAGTCTGAATGCAAGAAGCGGGGAGTGACCCCACGGCCGGCCTCTGAAGGTAAGTAGAGGTGAGCGTGCAACTGTCTCCAGCATCTGAGAGTCCCCCACTCTCATCAGCCATCCTCAACTGCCCACAGACCCTCTCTCCATGACTGGCCACACAGCCCAAAGGGTCCTCCCGAAATCCACGTGATAGCCATACTGGCCTTGAACATGTAGCAGAGAAAGATTTTTATTTTATGTACATTGGGGTTTTACATGTGTGCTTGTGGGAGGGTTGTTAGATCCCTTGGAACTGGAGTTACAGATAGTTGTGAGCTGCCATGTAGGTTCTAGGAATTGAACCTGGATGCTCTGGAAGAGCAGACAGCGCTCTTAACCACTGAGCTGTCTCTCCAGCCTGTGTCTCAAGAGTCTTTTAGGTACACATCCTACAGACCAATATAGGTGGGGCCAGACTCTCAGGAACAAACAGCCTGTTTCTGGAGAGCAAAGTGGAGCTCGGCCATGGCTACTGGGTTCCTGAGTGTCGATGCTCTGTGTGTGTGATAGGTAAGTGTGAGTACAGGTGCTTATATGGATGTCAGAGGACAACTTGCCACCCATTCTCTTCTGAGTCCAGAAATTAAAGTCAGGTAGTCAGGCTGGGCTGTGGTGATGGCACACGCCTTTAATCCCAGGGAGGCAGAGGCAAGCAGATCCATGTGAGTTTGAGGCCAGCCTGGTCTACAAATTGAGTCCAGGACAACCAAGGCTACACAGAGAAACCCTGTCTCGAAAAAAACAAAACAGATTAATTATTTAACTCAGTGAACCATCTCGCTGTTGTCCAGGAGTGTTTCTTTCTGGTTTTCTTCTAGTTTGATTGCTTTGAGGGTCTCATGTAGCCCAGCCTGACACTGATCTTCTCTTCACCTTCTGGCTTCCACCTTCCAAGTTCTGGGGTTACAAGTGCGTGCCACTTGTAAAAATGATTTCTTTTACTTCCCACCCTTCCACCCCTACTTAAAACAACATCTCGCTCTATAGCCTATCCTAGCGCTTACTGCACAGCCCAGGCTGGCCATCTGCCTCCACCTCCCAAGAGCTTCGATTACAAGTGTAAGCCATGACCCTGTTGGAACCAGTTTCCAAATAGATCCCAAGATTTAACAAAGGAAACTATGGGAGCCCCCAGTTAAATCTGAAGTTCAGCTAAGCTGTCCTCTGTAGTCTTATGCTAAGAACTTCCTTCTCTAAATTCTAAATTCATTATGAAATTCTAATTCAACTTGTGCATCAACTGTGCTGTATCTGGCAAATCTAGCTCCAAGGTAAATAGTGGAAGGTGAAGTTAGGTTCCTCCTGGTGAGGGGAGGACCACCCGAAGCTGCACAGCCCTTTCAGGTGCAGGTCTCGGAGCTGGCTCCATCCCTACCATTTCAACAGGGTGTGATAGCACACACACCGGCTCTCCCAGCACTTTGGATGTAGAAACTGGGCCAGAAGTTCAAGGTTCTCAGCTGAAGAGCCCAGCCTCAGAACTCAGGGCTCCTGGGCCCTCTGCCCTCAGCCCCAAAGCCTTGATGTCTGGAACATTCTTTTTGGTAACAGCCACCTGGCCCAAGGCATTATAATCTCATCACCTGGCCCAGCCACAGGCTTCTAAAGGCTACCCACACCTTGGCAGGGCTTGCCTGCTTTATCACCACACTCCAGCCTCTCAGCCAGGTTTGTTGCTTGGAGGTGACATTAGCATCCCTGAGCTGTTTGTCCACTGGGAAAATCTGTGAGCCCAGCAAAGGCCTGTGAACAGGAACAGGATAAGGGTCAGCTTTGGGAACAGGTCTGGTGGCCTGAGCAGGGTCCCGATTGAGTCCAAAAGGAAGAGCCAATTGTGACCTTGGAAAATCAGCTTCCCATGAGAGGCCAGAGGAAGGAGATGAAAGAAGATAATGTGTGTGTGTGTGGGGGTAATCAAAATACATTTATATATATATATATATATATATATATATATATATATATATATATATATATATATATATGAAATAACACATTTAAAAAAAGAAAACCACTGGCTATTTCCCCCATCTTTTCTCCTTCCCTTCCTTCCTTCTAGAGTTTTTTTCTTTAAGGAAGAGTTTTGCTATGTAGCCCAAGCTAGCCTTGAACTTTGGCAATCCTGCGTCAGCTTCCCTGTGTGCTGGGATTACACTACCTCTTTCAGCTTTATTTTTAAATTGTGTGTGTGTGTGTGCACGCCCGTGCGTTTGTGAGTGCAGGAGCCCACAAAGCCTAGACCAGATCCCCCTGGAGCTGGAGTTACAGGTGGTATGAGCTGCCAAAAAATGGTTACGGGAAAAGAAAAACTCTGGTCTTGGGGCTGGAGAGATGGCTCAGCAGTTAAGAGACCTGACCGCTCTTCCAGAGGAACTGAGTTCAATTCCCAGTACCCACATGGCAGCTCACAACTGTCTGTAACTCCAAAATCTGATGCTCAGAGGAACCAGCAATGCACATAAAATAAAAACTATTAAAAAAAAAAAAAAAAAAAAGCTCTGGTCCTTCATCTCTCCGAAGCCCTCTACCCTTTGAGACAGGTCAGGGTCTGGCTGTATCGTCCAGGCTTGTCCTAAACTCCTAGGCCCAAACATATTTCATGTTTATCCCATTGATGCCTTATGGAAAGGTGGAGTTCAGGGATCGATTTCAAGGACTTGTGCTTAAATCCTTGCTCTTTCCCAGTATCCCGCATCCCTTCCTGGACCAGTGCTCTTGCCCTCTCGGGTTCAGAGTTGTTCAAAGATCTAGAAATAAGCTATGGGCATGTGGGGGAAGAAGGAAATCCCAGAATGATTCAGTCTGCTGTCAGAGTTGGGGTGGCTCTCCAGCCCCGGGGGAGGCCCAAAGGGCCCATGCGCATCTTGGAGGTTTGAGATAGCACGGCTGAGTGAGCGCCAGGCAGAGGACTGACTTCAATCTCTGGGGCACCTGCAAAGACCCATAAAATACAAAGTCTATAAGCAGGACTGCCCTCTGTCTCTCTGTGGGTGGCTTCTTGGGGCTCCTGGGATCCCCAGGGTCCTGCTGCACAACAGCCCAGGGTGTAGCTGCCACTTGAGAAGCCACTTGGTTCATTCATCTGCTGTAACCCAGACTTTGTTCAGGACATACAGCCCAGCAAAGGTGAGAATACACTGTCCTTGTGGAGCATCAGATGGGGTGGGGCATCAGCTGTGGGTTTTATTTAATTTTTAAGAGTTTAACATTTTTTGTGTGTATGAGTGTTTTCCCTGCATGTATGTCAGTATATTATGTACATGCAGTGCCAGGTTTTTGTTTGATTTTTTGTTTGTTTGTTTTTTTTGAGACATAGTCTCTTGTAGCCCAGGTTGTCCCAGGGTGATCCTTACTCTGCTACTTAAATTGCTCTGATTACAAATGTGTGCTTGCCTGGCTTGTGGCTCAAGTCATCGAATTCTTTCCTGGAGGTTAGTATTAATTGGCTTACCTGGTAATTAGGGTTTTGAATTCAGATAATCCTTAAACCCACCAACAGGGACTGTCTGTAAGAGGCATTTCAGCTGGAGGGCCACGCAGCAACCAACCTTGGGGCAAACTTGGCTGGAGATTATCAGCTGCTGCTCTAAATTGTGATACCAAAGTAAGTAAAGCCTAGAAAGGGTCGATGGTGAGGCAGTGAGGAGAGCAGGTAGGGAGAGGGAGGGCGGAAGGTTGGTGCCTGCCTTGCTGCAGAGGTGAACCCCTTGATTTGGGGACGCTCACTGTACAGAAGCCCTAGTGTTCCTCATGCCATCTATGTCCCATTGACAGGGGCCTCATGGCAGTACCTATAGGGCCTTTGGAGATGGGAGTGGGGCAGCTTCACACACAAGAAGGGTATCAAGGGTCAACAGCCAGGAGAGAGTGCGTCGAACACCTGTTGCTTATTTTAAAGCGCATTTACTGTGATTGCATTTGTGTGTGATGTGTGTGCTGGCTGGCATGGGCCACAGCACTTGTGGAGGGCCCTGGGCAACTTTGCGGCGTCGGTTCTCTCCTTCCACCTGTAGCTCGGGGCATCAGGCACCATTTCCCGGCCCTGGACTTCCCACTTAAAAATCAACACCACACCATGAAGGGGCTGCTCTTGCAGAGGATCCGAGTTCGGTTCCCAGCACCCACATGGGTGACTCACAACTGACTGTAACTCCAGCTCAAGGGGAGCAGATGCCTTTGGCCTGCACTGGCCCCTGATCTCACATGCACGTACGCACGCACATGCACGCACACACGCACATGCACGCACACATGCGCGCGCACACACACACAGTGTGGAAATAAGCATGTTTTGGTTTTGATCCCAGGTGTGGGATGTGCGACCGACTTAGGTGGTCCACAGCAGCAGACTATTTGCCTCATCTGGGCTCTGAGAGGAGCTCTTTGCCAGCTGCATATAGTGTAAATCTGGGGACTCTGGAGCCCAGAGAAGGTTGGGGAGCTCTGAGAAAGAACAAGGCTGCTGCTGCTTCTCCCCCTTCAGCTTCTGCTTGCTGTTGATGCAGTGAGACAAGAAGCTGGAGATCTCCTGAAAGGAGGCCTGGACTGCCTCCAAGGAAGCCGACGACCCTGACCAGCAGGAAGCAGCTAAGAAAGAACTGTGCCCCCTCTCCGAATGCAAATAAGTCTTTAAAAAGTGTGCCGACACACATACACAATTAAAAACTAAATCTTTTGAGGCAGGCTGGAGAGAAGGCTCAGGAGTTAGAGCGCTGCTGCTCGTGTAGAGGACAGGGGTTCAATTCCCAGCACCCACGTGGCGGCTCATGACCATCCATAGCTCCAGTCTCAGGGCATCTGAGGCGCTCGTCTGACCTCTGATAGCGGCAGGTGTGCACGTGGCAAGCATACATATGCCCAGGTAAAACACTCATGTACATAAAATAAATCAAAAATATTTTAAGTAAGTCTTTTAAAAGATAAAAGTAAATAAATGACTTCATGAATACTTGCAAATGATAACACCACCACCAACAGGAAAACACACACACACACAGGTAGCTGAGGCTGTAGCTCAAAGGCAGAAGTCTTGCCCAGTGTGCGCTCCACCCTGCCCTCCCTCCCTAGAGACAACTTCCCCAGGTTCTGGTCCCTGTCTATCCGAAAGCCTTCTGGGTCTCTAACTGCCTCACAATTTCTCCTTCTCCTATGCAAATGACCCATTGTGCTGGGATCTCCTAGGCTGAGGCCCTGCACCTCCCTCTGGAACCTCTTTCTGCCTGGCTGTAGGGTAGATGGCTCTGGTTCTCCTGTGGGCCAGCTTGCTCTCAGGACGCAGCTGGGAACTGCCAGAGCCTGGTCCCTGCAGATGCTCCACTGTTGTTAACAAGAAGCCTGGAATGAGCTCCCCGCTCTGGGCCTGGCTCGAAGGACTGAACCCTGACTCAGAGGCCTCCCTCCAAAGCAGTCTGTATCCATGGTCAGGGACTCACTGGTTTGCTTTCAGGCAGGTAGGCAGAGTCTGTTTTCTTTTTGTTGTTGTTTTGTTCAAGACAGAGACAAGGTCTCTCTGTGTAGCCCTGGCTGTCTTGGAACTCCGTGGAACTAAGCTGGCCTCTAACTCAGAGGTCCGCCTGCCTCTGCCTCCTGAGTGCTGGGATTAAAGGCTCGCACCCTCGCTTCCTTTAGGAGGGTCTGCTTTCTAATGATGGTAATAGAAGTTGAGGCTGAACTCTGCCCTCTCACTGTCCCCATTGTCCTTCCAGTCAATGTCAGCTCTGCCCCATCTATTCTTCTATCTAATCAGTCGTCCAGTTAATCAGTCAGCAGCACTCTGGGAAATCAGAAGTTCCTGGCCTGGGCTGGTAGTGGGACAAAATCCCAGGGACTCCAAAGACTCTTTAAGGCAGATCAAAGGTCAAGGTCAGCCTAAGCAACTTAGATGGTGAGAACTTTCCCATAATAAAAAGTGAGAGGAAGGGCCTGGGAAATGGAGCAGCCACTAGAGGTACCCATCACCTGAGATCCATCTCCAGAGGGAAGTCAGTGTGGAGGGACACACGCCACGTGGCTCACACACTTGCAGGAACATAAGAATAAAGGAAAAGGTTGGAAGTGTAAGTCAGAGACGCCTGGCTTTAAGCCCCAGTTCTACTGGGGGAAATTTTTTTTTTTTTTTTTTTAATGCAAAGGCAGGCTGATCTTTCTGATTTCTAAACCAGCCTGATCTACATACCAAGTTCCAGGCCAGCCATGGCTGCATAGCGAGACCTTGTCTATACATAAATAAGATGAAAAAGAAGTCATCAACTTGAAAAGTAGCTTAGAATACAAAGACATAGAAATAGCTTTGGATGTAAATACCCCAGTTGAGTCAGACAGACCCCCCCGATAGAAGTAAAAACCGATGTGTACAGTGTGAGGCCCTAATCTCAGGCCGTGGAGATAAAAGGGAGGAGACAATAGCCAGTGTAGGCCAAGTTTTGCAAAGGAATCTTCCACTCCCTGCTGAAGGGCCTACTTCATCTTAACCTTTTGGGAGGACATTTAGGCAGATGTCAAGTTTTTACAGCGCACACCGGCTGTATCTGCAGTGCAGCGGTAGGTGGAGAGGCCCGGCCATCCACTGAAATTGCTCGGTTATTTGTAACAGCAAATAAACTAACAGGTGCTGGATGGTGGTGGCATATGCCTTTAATCTCAGCACTCGGGAGGCAGAAGCAGGTGGGTCTCTGTGAGTTCAAGGCCAGCCTGGGTCTACGGAGACAGTTTCCAGGACAGCCAGGACCACACAGTGGGACCTTGTCTCAAAAAACAGACAAACAAAAAGTCATCCCCCCTGGGTTCCCTTGTTAAACAAACTGTCAGTTCAGCAAAATCCACAGAATAGAAAGTTTGGAGTTCGGCCTCATGGTGCAAGCTGTAATCCCAGACACTTGGGAAGTTGAGGCAGAAGGATCACGGGTTCAAGGAACCCAGATCTTGTTTCAAAGTAAAAATGTGAGATGGCTCAGAAAGAAAGAAAGAAAGAAAAAAAGCATTTACCAAGCAAGCCTGGCCATCTGAGTTCAATTCTCAGAACCTGTGTAAAAGGGTAAGGGGAGAAGTGGGTCCACAAGGGGTCCTCTGACCAACACATGCAGGAAGCAGCACGCATGCACGCACGCACACACGACTGCCTGGCAGTAATGCAAAATCGGCTGGAAGTATAGTTCAGTGGTATGGTCATTCTCAGGAGCCCGTGAGTTCAGTCTTCAGCACAAAAACAAGCGAGCAGAACAAGCTCCCTGCGATGGCACAGGCCTGTAATGCCAGCACTCAGAAGGCCAGGTGTTTGAAGCCAGCCTCAGCTACACAGTGAATTCAAGGCCAGCCTGGCCTATGTTAGCTATTTCAAAACGACAAAAAAAGGGGTATTATGATGGCCTCTAGCATGGAGGCGGGCATCAGGGAGGACAAAGTGTATTAATAAACACTTGTGTGTGTGTAACCATCCCCTCGTCTCTTACAGAGGTCGCCTCTGGAGGTTTAAGTTGGAGGAAGATTTTGGTTGGTTGTAAATCACGGTTTTAGCGAGGTACGCCTGAAGAAATGCAACCATATATTCAAATTTATCCTCCTCCCCAGATGCTTTTCCTGGTAACATTCCTAGGACGGCGAGCTGCAGGGAGGCACTTTGGCCAGCAGAGGGCGAAGGAGGACTGCGCCCCCACCGAGGGGCGGGGTTAGCCGACAAGGAGCTTTTTGGAAGACTAGCACAGGTCAAAAGATGCAGTCCCTGCACCCAGGAGGCTGGGACAGGAGAACAGCGAGCAAGGGACTAGTCTGCTAATTAAATTTCCAGGCAGTGGTGGCACGCACCTTTAATCTCAGCGATCGGGAGGCGGAGAGGCAGGGGGATCCATGTCTAGCCTTACCTGCAAGGAGAGTGCCAGGATATCCAAAAGCTGCACAGAGGAACCCTTTCTGGAAAAACAAAAATCCAAATGAAATTGCTGGGTGTGGTGGCACACCTTTAATCCCAGCACTAGGGATCCACTAGCAGGTGGATCTCTGTGAGTTCAAGGCCAGCCTGGTCTACAAAAGAAGGTGTTCCTGGACAGCAAGGGCTACACAGAGAAACCTTGTCTGGACTCCCTCCACCATCACCCCCCCCAAAAAAAAAAACAATTTAAAAACAAACAAATAAACATAAAACAAACAAACAAAGAAAAACCAAACCGAAGTTACCTGGACTGCTTTGCAAGAAGGCCCAGGCTGCCCTGGGAGCTGGCTCCTGCTCCCTGGGCCTGGCCTCGATTGTGGTCTCTCCTCCTGCAGGGGGAGGGGGGGGAGGTCTCCACTTCAGTCTCCAGCAGGGACTGTGAGAACTGCGTTGAGGACACCCAGGAAGGTCCACTCAGGCCTAAGCCTGGTGGGAAAGCCCGCTTCTTCTCCCTTTGCAGCTCTTCCTGGGGCTCAGGTACCCCAAGGAGGACTGGAGAGGAGTGGACAGCCAAGTCCAGGGAGGTGCCCAGCACCTGTTCTAACCTCTTCAAGAGACAGCAGGGTCTCTTGTAGCCCAGGTTGGCCTTGGACTCTGTGTGTAGATAGGCTAACTGGGTGCCCTGTGTCCACCCATAATCCCACTGCTGGCATGCACTGCCACCCCAGGCTAGCCACCTGGTTTTATGGGTGAGGCTGTTGGAGGCTAGGTAACGTCCAACTGGAGTTGGGGTCATTCACACAGTGCTAGGCCTGGGCCCTGCGCCCAGCTCTGACCACAGGATGTGAGGGAGGACTCAGGGTGGGGGTGAGTTCTGTTAGCAGCTTCTCTGGAGGCCATGAGACTTTTTTGGGGGTGGGGTGGATATTTGACCTGGGGCCTCCCGAATGTTAGATTTTTTAAAAGATTCAGGCTAGGGGTATGGTAGCATGGTGGTGCACACCTTTCCTCCCAGCGCTAGGGAGGCGGAGGCAGGTGGATCTCTGTGAGTTCAAGGTTGGTCTGGTCTCCATAGCAAGTTCTAGGCAGCCATGACCACACAGAGAGCCTCTTTCTCTCTAAAAGTGTGTGTATGTATACGTATGTATATGCATATATATAAGTGTATATATATGTATGTATTACTGTATATACTTACATGTATGGCTGTTTTTACCTGCATGTACATCTGTGCTCCAGGCCCATGCAGTGCCTGAGGAGGCCAGAAGACAACGCAGGATCCCCTGGATCCAGATTTCCAGATGGCTGTGAGCTGTCATGTGGGTGCCTGAACCCAGATCCTCTGCAAGAGCAGTCAGGGCTCTCGACAACCGAGCTATCCCCTCAGTTCCCTGCTTATTAATATATCTATATTTAAATATGTCAGTCTAAGGCTGGTTGTACGGCTGGCTCATTTGGCCAGTGTTTGCCTGCTAGCACAGGAAGCCCTGGGTTTGGTTCCCAATACTGCATAAAACCGGGTGTGGTGGTACACACCTGTAATCCCAGCACATAAGAGTCGGAGGCAGGAGGGTCAGGAGTTCAAGCCTATTGTAAGCTACAGATCAAGTTGGAGGGCAGCCTGAGCTACATGATACCTGTCAGTTATCATCAGCCATAGACAAAGGCTTTGAACTGTCTAGTTGAAGTTCCAAGGCTACTCGGCTGGGAAAGGAAACTTACTTCCTCTCTGATAGTCAAATAACCTTTCCTTCCTGTGGCCTCCAGTGACCTGCGAAGAGGGAGGGAGAGCATCAGGGGCTGGAAGGTCATCCCTGGTTACGTAGTAGTGAGTTTGAGACCAGCCTGAGCCTGTCTGAAAAATATCCAAAAGAGCAGCAAAAGAATGAGGAGGCCCAGGCTTTGCTCCTCAGGAACGCATACTCTGGATATGAGGTTCATGCATGTACTCTCAGCACTGGGGAGGTGGAGGCAGGAGGACCTGGAATTCAAGGAGATTCTATCTCAGTAAAAAGGAAGAAAAGGCGTGGTAGTGCATGCATTTAATCCCAGCACTCAGGGAGGCAGAGGCAGGCGGATCTCTGTCTGTTCCAGGCCAGCCTGGACTACAGCAACTAAGAGCACCAGCTCCAACAGAGGACCTGGGTTTGGTTCCCAGCACCCCCATGGTGGCTCACAAACACCTGTGACTCAAATGCCAGGGGAGCCTGGCCTCTGAGGGCACCTGCACTGGGCCTGGTACTCACTCACATACACATAAGTAAAAGTATAGGTGGGCAGTGCTGGGCACACTTTTAATATTCTCTGTGAGTTTAAGGACAGCCTGGTGAGTTCCAGGACAGCCAGCTCTACAATAGAAACCAACAATAGAGCGATAACAATTTTTTAATAACTTATTTAATTTATGCGCACTGGTTTGAGGGTGTCAGACCACCTTGAACTGGAGTTACAGACAGTTATGTACTGCCATGTGGGTGCTGGGAGTTGAACCTAGGTCCTTTGGAAGAGCAGACAGTGCTCTTAACCACTGAGCCATCTCTCCAGCCCCCAGACAGATAACATTTTTAAAAGAAAAAAAAAAAAAAAAAGAATCAGTATTTAACATTTTCCTGACTTTCATTCTGGAAGTGGTGGATCCCAGAATAAACCCACTCTTCAGTTTGCCTGCTTTTGACCATCTCCGGCTAACTGCAGACCTGTTCAGGGCTTCTGCTCATTACTGTGGTCTGGGAATCATTCTGTTGTCGCATGGAACTGTTCACACTCTAATTTTCCGTCACTCTTATCTTCCTTCCTTTTTCCGACAGGCTTCCACTGTTTATCCAAGGCTCGCCTTAAACCCCTAGGCTTCCTGTCTGTCCCTCCAAAGTGAATGGATGAGGTGTGTCCCCTACCCTACCTGGCTGAGGTTATTTTCATCGCTGTCTGGTCGTCCACTGTAGGCGTGCAGTCTGATTAGTTCTCGTTATTAATCCAGTCTACTGTTGGTAGACCTCTGAGTATTCTGTTTTGTTTGGGAGTTTTGGTCTTTTTTTTTTTTTTCCCCTCTCTCTCCCTTTTTCGTTTTGATATTAAGTGCACAGGTGTCAGCCAGGAGGGGTGGTGCACACCTTTAATCCCAGCACTTGGGAGGTAGAGTCAGGTGGATCTCTGAGATTGAGGCCAACCTGGTCTACAGATCAACTTCCAGGACAGCTAAGGCTGGGGGGTGGGGTGGGGGAGGTCTGGGTTTGAGGCCAGCCACGGCTTCTTAGCTTTGGTTACTCTTTAGAGAGTTACTCTTTCCAGGCATGCAGTAGTCTGGTCGTTTTAAATGCTGATGCCAACAACCCCGCCCTAGATAATTAAATCAGGATGTGTCTGCAGGTGAGGGCAGGGCCCGGCTTAGGTGTTTTCAGGCACTCCGGAGGATAAAGCTTGGCTGAAAAGCCCTGGGTGGCAGTCGGCCTAGGAAGGAGGCTTCCTGGGAGTGGAGAGTCACCTGTCACCTGTCAGGGGCTGAGTCACACCTTTTCTAAGTAGCATGCCAGCATCCATAAACACTTGACCAAGTTTTACTTTCAGGTCTCTGGCAGGTGTGAGGGTGTGAACGCCCCCCCACTCCCTGCGGGCTTCATTTGCTTTTCTCTTTTTCCTCTTTTCCCTCCTTACTAAGGAGGCTGGGGTGGGTTGTGGCTGAGGGGGAGGGGGAGGGAGGGAGTTGCTGCTGAAACAATGGATGAAAGGAAGCCTAGCCAGGTGTAGATATGGAACAGAAAACGGGAATGGAGGTTGGAAGGCAGGTGCCAAGGTCCTGTGGTAGGAAAACCCCATCCATTGACCATAGGGAAGAGAGAAAGGTGAAGCCCCAGTCAGCTGACTTGTCAGTTGGGACGTGGGAGGCGAGAGGGCTCAGTGTTCTCCCTCTGGACTCAAGCGGAGATTCGGAGATTCGTGGGTGAACTAAATTTACCCAGAGGGCAGAGGGTTTGACACCCTGGTTGCCTGTTGCCTACCCCCTACCAGTGCAGCGTGGGGCCCCAGAGCTTTCCACAGCCCCTCCATTTCACAGGTGTTTGTAACCCCACACTACAGGCTGTGGCCTTGCTTTTCCGGGGCCACCCTTCCCTCCAACACGATTTTCTCAGCCCGGGCTACGCTACCTCCGCCTCGCACCTGCCCTCACCGGTGTTTCACAACGCGGCTCTCCAAACAGGTCCCCCTCCTCAGCTGAAAGCCCTTCCGCGGCTCTTCGGTGGCCCCTAAGGCAAAGTCCAAACTCCTCCAAGAACCCGAGGCCAGCAAATCTGACCCCTCGGGGCCTGCCCACCCCACCCCCACCCCGGGGAGCTGCTCTCAAAAGCTGGGCAGCCCGACGTGACGGACTCTCACCTCGGGCCTTTCCCCTCTACGCTCCTGCACCTCCTCTGGGAAGTCATAGACAGCCCCCCCCCCACCCGTCAGGTGACCGTCCACCGACTGTCACGGCCGTCCCTCCCCAGCTCCCTTCATCAAAGCACACCTCCCTCTGCCTTCGAATCGTCGGTTGACTCCGTCTGCCTCCCGCCTTCGGTTCGCCTCCGGCTCGGAGGGTTCCGTTCAGGACCGTCTGTGCGGGCGGCTCCAGGGACCCTAAGCAGAAGCGAAAGGGGGCGGGATCACCGGCTCTTCTGGCCGGCGATCTGCGGCGCCCAAAGGTCAGCTACCCCCGGGGAGTCGGGGAGTTGGACGGGAGGCAGGCGTGGCCAGCAGGGGTCGCCCGAGACGCTCGCGCGCCGCGCGGTGGGGTCCGGGAGGAGCCCGAGCCGAAGCTCAGCGCCACGCGGCGGGAGCCCCTCCGGCCCCGGCGCACCTGCTCCCGTCGCGGAGTCCGGCCGCGCCGCCGCCAGCCATTGGCTCAGCCTTGACAAAGGGGCGTGGTCGGCGCCGCGGCCCCGCCCCTCCCAGCTCCGGTACTTAAAGGAATTTGGCTCTCGCAGGGAATCAGAGTGGCGCTGCCCGGCCTCGCGAGCGGAGTTACCTACCGACCTTGCGCGACCCGGTGACCCCGGCTGCCTAGGTCGCCCCGGCCACCATGCCGCGCTCCTTCCTAGTCAGGAAGCCGTCCGACCCCCGCCGGAAGCCCAACTATAGCGAACTGCAGGACGCGTGTGTGGGTGCGTGGCTGGCCGGACGCAGAAGGTTGCGGGGGGGGGGGGCCCGAGGGTGCGGCGGGGCGAATCCGGCTCTGCTGGGCGCGACAGGTGGACCCGGAGCATCAGGTCTTGGCAGTTGGGGGTCCACCGAGGAGGGGGGGATCTGTGGACCGGAGCGGGGAGGCTCCGCGAAGTGTAGACCCGAAGGCGGGCGGCTCTGCGGGGTCCGGGTGGGGGAGGGGCGGGCGGCGAGCCCCCGAAACCTGGCGCCCCCATCCCCGAGAACCGGCTCGGCTGACCCCCCTGCCGTCTCTTCTCTGCCGCAGAGTTCACCTTCCAGCAGCCCTACGACCAGGCCCACCTGCTGGCCGCTATTCCTCCGCCCGAGGTCCTCAACCCGGCCGCCTCGCTACCTACCCTCATCTGGGACTCGCTTCTGGTGCCCCGAGTGCAGCAGATTGCCTGGGCCACCCTCCCGCCGCGGGAGAGCCCCAGGGCGACAGAGCTGACCTCGCTGTCCGATGAGGACAGCGGCAAAAGCTCCCAGCCTCCCAGCCCGCCTTCCCCGGCGCCCTCGTCCTTCTCCTCTACTTCGGCCTCGTCCCTGGAAGCCGAGGCCTTCATAACCTTCCCCGGCCTGGGTCAACTCCCCAAGCAGCTGGCCAGGCTCTCGGTGGCCAAGGACCCCCAGTCCCGGAAGGCCTTCAACTGCAAATACTGCAACAAGGAGTACCTCAGCCTGGGCGCTTTGAAGATGCACATTCGAAGCCACACGCTGCCTTGCGTCTGCACGACCTGCGGAAAGGCCTTCTCTAGGCCCTGGCTGCTACAGGGCCACGTCCGCACGCACACTGGTGAGTGTTCCCACAGCTGAGTCTAGTCCGCCCGGCCCCTGGCCCTGGGGGACTCCACACTTGCTCCTGACGCCGCGGCCGAGCAGAGGGCAGAGTCGGTGCTGGTTGTTCGGCGCCCTGTTCCTTGATGTTAGGGGCCGTAGAGAAGGGGGTACTCGCCTGCTCCCCACTCAACCCGACCCATACTCCAGCAGCCAGACAGGATATGGTGAGATTCTCCGCTTGGCTTGAAAACTTCCTCAGCCTCCCCATTTCTAAAATGTGCCTAAGGACACTTTGTGGGGTTTTTGTACAGTGTGATGAGGGGCTGGGGCAGGTGCCATGCTGAGAAATTAGTTTGCTGGTCTCTCAGCCTCAGAAGGTGTGGGAAGTTTCTAGAAGTGGGGGAAAGGAATCTGCCTGTCCGGGATGGTGGAGGTTCCTGTGTAGGGGTAATCTTTGGAAAGAGTGTTGGAGGCGAAGTTTCAAGGGTCACAGGTTTGGGGTGTGAGCTGACCAGTTGGAGCTCTGCATTTCCTGTTGTGGCCAGCATTGGAGCAGTGAGGCTGGGGTGGGGGTAGGTGGCATTTGCAGGTCTCATGGACATCCTTATCACATGGATAAGGCTGCCCATTTCTCCTCCAGGCACATAATGCCTCAGATTTAACCTGGGAAGACTTAGCAGGCCTGCCTTTCTCTTGCATGGTTGCTAAGCCTTGGGGCTCTACTTTGGGGAGAGCTGAAGCCCTCAGGGGTCCTGGGCTGCCTCCCTACCAGAGGGACTTTGTTTTGATGTAAAGGCACGGCCCAGACAAAACCCTCGTTGAGATGCACCACCCTGTTCTCTTGGAGTCCCATTGTGTATCTTAATGGTGGCCCAGGGGGTGGGGGCCTGTGGGGTTAGAGCAGGTGCACGGAGCAGCGGTGCCCAGCACCTGTTCTGGCCGCAGCTGCTGGCTCACTGCGTGGCAGGCCCCTTTAATCCAGGGGGTATCGCATGTACAGTGCCCCCCTCAGTGGCCTTTGTCCCAGCCGGCCTGGTGCCGATTTCACACTTGCCAGGAACACTATAAAGGCGTCTGGGGGTCGGGGATCTGTGAGGAGTCTGTGTGGGGGGTGGAGGGGATGGGGAGGTTGTCTGCACTTCCTGTGCAAGCCCACAGACCCCCCCACTCCATCTTACCCTGTGTTGTCTTGCCCCTCTCCCCCGCCCTTGTTACGTATAAGGGGTGAGTACCCACCCCCTCCCAGTTAAACTGACAGGTAGTTTTCAACCGGTCCTTGGGAGGGGTCGACGCGGGGTTGGCACCCCTAACCTGTAGGGACCTCCAGCCCTCTGCATCTGCATAGGCAGCCCTGGGTTACAGGGGAGTGACTGGAAGTGGGTCTTGCTGGAAACCTGAAGATTGCCAAAGTGCGCCACCACACCGGGCTGCCTTACTCAGTCCCATGGAGCCCCACCTGGGTAGCAGAAGGCTGCTGTGGGTATGTGACCCCTAGGATGGCTGGAAGCAGCTCTGTTGGGGCAGTACCTGCTGAGTGGGTGGGTCCCACAGGAACCCTGCTGAGAGTCCCTCCACCCACAGATTCCCAGGAGTCTTCATCAGCCCTTGAATTCCAGCACTAGAATCTAAGCAAAGGGCAGGGCCTGTGGGCTAGCAGGCTGCAGGAGGGGGGGGGGCTGGGGAGCTGCCTTGGCTTGTTTTGAAAATCCGTTTGGCATCATAGCACCATGCTCGGAGCGTAGTAGGAGCACAACAGATGTTGGTATTTGTGTAGCTCCCCCAGGCTGGGTTCAAACCAGAGCCCCTCCTCCCTCCGTCTCTACGGTGCTGAGATTACGATGGCCCACCACCCTCGGGTCTCTTTGAAACAAGTACCCCTATTAGTTCTGCAAGCCTCTATCAAGCACTTTGTATACAAAGTACATGTGCCCTTGCAGCCTTGGCTGGGCAGGCGGGCCCTCAGGGTCCCTGGTATCTGAGGCCCTGGGTTGGGGCTTGCAGTAACCTAAGGAGAGGTCCCCCACTGTTTGATGGAAGAACAGTCAAGATTTGGGGTTGGGCTGCTGGCAGGGTGCAGAGGAGTGGCCTCGCTGGCTCTGGGTGGGGGCGGGGAGTTCCTCTCCAGGCCTCCTCTCAAGCTTTGTCTCAGACAAAGTGAATCAAGGGATGATTTCAAGGCTGGTGATAGGACCGCCAACCGCAGCTCCCCCTGCCTAAGGCAGTGACAAAAACCAAGGGCTACTGAGGCCTGGTGGGTGTCCTGGAACCTGCTGCTTACTTACCTTCTGTGCCTCGGTTTCCCCATCTCTAGTAGGACTGCGGAAGGGTCAAATGACAATCAGAAGTGTTCAGGGCCCGCCAGATGGGCAGGACTTAGTCTCAGTTAGCTCCACCCTGGGAGGGAGTTTGGAGACTCAAGCCCAGAGACATCATCCGATACGTGGGCTGATCAGACACTATCCAGGACTTCCTAACCCCTCTGGTATCTCTCCCTAGGTGAGAAGCCCTTCTCCTGCTCCCACTGCAACCGCGCCTTCGCTGACCGCTCCAACCTTCGTGCCCACCTCCAGACCCACTCGGATGTGAAGAAGTACCAGTGTCAGGCCTGCGCCCGCACCTTCTCCCGAATGTCCTTGCTCCACAAACACCAAGAGTCTGGCTGCTCTGGAGGCCCTCGCTGACCCTGCTACCTCCCCATTCTTTCTGGCACCTCCCTGGAGCATTATCCTCACTGCCAGGACTCCTTCCAGCCTTGGTCCAGGGACCTGTGGTGGCCATGTCTGGCCCTGGTTCCTGCTTGGCTCTCTTGGTGGCCTTTTCTGCAGATGGCAGATGGAGAGCGAAGTGCCTTGGGGCCCTCTCAGAGCCACCCCTCAGTATTCACGAGGTGTAGCCTCTGGACACAGCTGCTTCGAGCCATAGAACTAAAGCCAACCCACTGGCTGGGAAGCTTGAACCCCACTCAGGGGACCCCACTTCCCTACCTCCCCAAGGACCCTTCAGGACCCTTCCTTGAGGTACAACAGACTATGCAATGAATGGTCCCACCCGGCGGCATCCATGTCCCAGCTGGGTGGTTACTGGACACATGTCCAGGTGCCCCTGGGCTTGGGCAGCTGTTTCGGCCCCCGCCCCCATTTGTCCTGGTGACACCTGTTTCACAGCATTTTAACTGTCTCAGAAGGGACCATGAGTAATGGCCATCACTTGTTAGGGGCCAAGGTGGGGTGCCCAGCCTGGCCAATGTGTCTCCCAGAACTATTTTGAGGCCCAACAGGTGGCCCTGGGAGAAAGATGTTTACATTTTAAAGGTATTTATATTGTAAGCAGCATTTTGTATAGTTAATATGTACAGTTTATTGATATTCAATAAAGTGGTTAATTTATATATTAAAAACTGCTCAGTGTTGTTGAAGGGGACACATCTAAAGAGGCTTACCAGGAGGGAGGGGCACACTCTGGAGCTCTAACAAGAGTGTCAGGAACTTTGGGCAATGGGCTGCCTGGCCTGGTGTCTGTTCCAGTTGGGTGTTGTGCAAGCTTCCCGCACTCTTGGTTATATACGGCCCCTAACACAGGAACCTGCCTCATGAGCCTTATCTACAGCCTGGCAACTTGCTGTGGCTCCACTACAGCAGGTCTTTGGGGCAGAACTAGCTGCCCCTCCCAGCTGAAGGAGGATGTCTTTCCTGTTCCCAAGCGCCTCTCTGTCAGGCAGGCCCACACCTCTGTCTGGCTGCTGGGTACCAAATGGCCTTTGATGCAAGGAAATGGGCTGGCTGGAGCCAGGAGGGTGAGAAGCCAGGCCAAAGGGTAGGGGTCATTCAACTTCCTGCTCGGAGGACCAGGGCTGGGGCAATTTACCTCAGGCTAGTTGGTGCTGGTGACCTCAACTCTGAGGGCCTCCTGGGGCCAAGAGAAAATGAGTGTCCTTTCTGAGCACAAAAGGTGCCGAAGGTGCCAGTTTCCTGTGGGGAGCTGAGCAGGCGTTGGCCTGTGGAGCTTCAGCCGGCCCAGCTCCAGCCGGGCTGGGGGTGGGGAGCTTCCCGCTCCAAAGGAGAGATGAGTCTTCTAAACAGGAAATGGTGACCCGCAGGCGGGAGCAGCCTAATGACTTACAGCTTTCCTCCCAAAAGGAAAAAAAAAAAAAGGTCTCTAACAATCGCCAAATTGTGGCAGGCCTCCCTGAAGGGGAGGCTAGTGAGGTGGGGGCTGGGGGCTGGGCACCAACTGGCTGATGGCCTACTGTGTCCTCAGGAGGTTTCTCCACAGTAGGTTCAACAGTGAGTGACTTCACCCTGGGCCTTGAGGGATGGGATGGGCCTCTGGGACCAGACTCAGCGCCCAGGGCCTGGCCCCGGGTCCAGGACTTGGTCAGCCTGGCTCTGAGCGTGCGGGGAGTCAGGTAGGCCTGGCTCCCAGCCCTGACTCTCACCTCTCACTCCCAGGAGCAAGCACGATTCATTCCCTCTGCTCTCAGTCCCAGGTTCTGCCTTTAGAAATTAGAGGCAACAGTGCCTGTCTGTGGAGAGGCTATGAGGAGACATTCCTTCACTCATTCGGCGGTACTGTGAGCTGGGGTGTGCCAGGCCCTGCGAACAGTCGCTGCACTCAGGAACTCCTGTTCTAGTGGGGGAGACAGAAAACAAACAAGCGATTAAACACACTGCTTTCCTGCAGTGGTGCCAGGATGGAAGGAGAGGCTGGGAAGGCTGGAGAGCGGCAGGCGGGGTTCCCACCAAGGCATCCAGAGCCCTCAGGAGGGTTGACATTCCACTGAGAGGGAGGAGGAAGATGAGAAGGATGGAGGTGGAGGAAGAGTGATGGGATCCCGGGAGACGAGAGGGGGAGGCATGGGGAAGAGCAGGCTGCGGCACGATTTAAAGAAGCTCTCCTGAGCAAGATCTTGTGGCTGGAGGAGGGAAAACCAAGGCCTCCGTGGAGCCTAGGCCCAGAAAGCAGCCATGCGGCTTTGAGGAAGCAGCTGGGACCCAGGTCCCCCTGGCTGCCTGGGAGAGCAGAGATTAGAGTTTGGGAGGAAGGAGAAGCTTGGAGAAGGAACAAAGATGGAGGTGAGAGATAACAGGTGACAAATGGCCTGGACCAGGGCTATGGCAGCCTTGGAGATAGAGACTGGCTTAGCGCCCATCCAGCCTGGGGCCTTCTTCACTCTGGGCTGGTTATGGATCCCAGTATGTGGGAGAGAAGACAAAGCTGACCCAGAAGGAGCCCCAGGGGGACAGACAGCCCTCTGTGGGGAGGATAAGGGTGGGGACAGCAAAAGATTATTCACAGAAATGTGCAGTTTTTGACAATGTGAGGAGAAAAGGCTGTCCCTAGGAGGGTACAGGCGGTAGAACTAGCCAAGGAGAGATGAGGGGGTTTTTGTTTTTGTTTTTTTTAAGGGGGGGTGTTCTTTTTTTGGTTTGTTTGTTCCTTGTCTTTGGGGTTTTGTTTTGTTTTGTTTTTGAAACAGGGTCTCACTACTTAGTTCCAATTGTCCTGGATCAAAATATGTAACCCAGGCTGGCCTCAAACAGAGATCCACCTGCCTCTGACTCCTTGAATGCTGGGATTAAAGGTGTGTGCCACCACAGCCAGCATTTATTTTATTGAATTGTTTTTGAACCAGGCATGGTGGCCTTTAATCCCAGTACTAGGGAGGCTGAGGGAGGCAGATCTCTGTGAGTTTGAGCCTAGCCTGGGCTACAAAGAGAGATCCAGGACTCCCAGGGCTATACAGAGAAACAAACAGAAAATTTGTAGCAGGTTTTCATGTAGCTCAGGCTAGCCACAGACTCCTCATGTAGTGGTGGATTATGCTGAATGATCCTGCAGGCTCCACCTCACAAGTGCTGGGATAACAGATGTGTACAACTATGTCTAGTTTGTGCTGTCCTGAGGCTAGACCCCCAAAGCCTGGTGTATTCTAAACAAGCACTCTAGGAATGAAGTTGTATCCTTAGTCGGCCCCTTTGAAGAGAAGGTGTCACTGTGTAGACTAGGTTAGCCTCAAACTTGTAACAGTCTTTCTGCCTTCGCCTTTTGAGTGAAGGGCTTATAAGCACAGTGAATTTGTGTGTATGTGTGTGTGTGGTGTTGGGCTGTAGCCCAGGCTCTTACAGACACTGGGCAAGTGTCCTTTTGCTGAGCTACAGCCCTAGCCTATGAAGTTGGCTTTTTTTTTTTTTTTTTTTAATTACAGGCCACCTAAGTCTGGTGGCTTACACCAGCACTCTGGAGGCTAAGGCAAAAGATTGCCAAGAGTTCCAGGCCTTCCTGAGCTACCTGTCTCAAAAAGAAAAAAGCAAAACCAAAACCACAACAACAACAACTCAGGTGTGGTTGCTGGCGAATAACTTTAATCCCAGCTCATAGGGGACAGACGCCAGGTGGAGGTGTGTTCAAGACAAGACCCATCTGTAAAACAAGTTTTGTAGTGTATAGTTTTATGTCAGCTTGACACAAGTAGAGTCGTTTGGGAAGAGGGGAATCTCAATGGAGAAAACGGCCCAGTGAGTTTTGCCTGTGGGCAGGGCTGTGTTGCATTTTCTTGATTGATGATTGAGGTGGAAGGGCCCAGCTTACCACAGGTGGTGTCATCCCTGAGAAGGTGGTTCCTGGATGGTATGAGAGAGCAGGTTAAAGAAAGGAAGAAAGCGAGAGAGAGAGAGAGAGAGAGAGAGAGAAAGAGAGAGAGAAAAGAAAGAAAGAAAGAGCGAGCAGGTTGAGCAAATCATGAGAGCAAGCCAGTAAGCAGCATCCTCCATGGCCTCCAGGTTCCTACCTTGAGTCCCTGCCCTGACTTCCCTCAGAGTGTGACCTGAGAGCTGTAAGCTGGAATCAACCCTTTCCTTCCTGTGTTGCTTTTGGTCATGCCATTTTATCACAGGAATGAAAACTAAACTAACACAAAGTTCCAGGCCTATAGTCAGGGCCACAGAGTAGCTTGTCTCAAAGAGACAAGACACAGAAGCCAGGAGCTTTGTGGACCTTCGTCTGAGCCATCCCGGCATTTCCTCTCAGCTGGCTGGGCACTCTCAGCAGGACACAGAGGACAAGTGTCAGACTCAGTGCGTGGCTGTAAGGTGCTACACGCCATCAGTCCCATCCCTGGTGTCACTCGCCACCCGGTGGAGGTGCTGCTGCCTGCTCTCCATGCTGAGTCGTGTCCTCTCACTAGGTGGCCCGCATCTGGGAAGGACTCTGGAGACCCTGGGGGTGCCCTGCTTCTTCTCAGCCTCCCTCCCTTCACTACCGGCTCCAACCCGCACCGGGGCTTTGTGCTGGCCTATCATTGGCCGCCATAGGAGGGGGCTGGGATGTGCCTCAGTCAGGACAGAGATGGTGCGGCATGCCTGAAGCTCTGGGCCTGGTCCCAGCACCAGGCTGGTGTGGTGGGTGGTGCTTGCAGGTAATCGAAACACTCTGAGCTGGAAGGAAGGAAGGAAGGAAGGAAGGAAGGAAGGAAGGAAGGAAGGAAGGAAGGAA
>NW_026596234.1:10520496-10539299 GCF_907164565.1 Psammomys obesus | reverse complement strand
GAAGGAAGGAAGGAAGGAAGGAAGGAAGGAAGGAAGGAAGGAAGGAAAGAAAGAAGGAAGGAAAGTCAAAAGTTCAAGGTCATTGATGGCAACTTCCTAAGTTGGAGGCCAACCTAGGGTCCTGTCTCCAAAAACAAAACAAAGAACCTGCTTACTACAGTGGTCCCAATATGGAGTCCTTCCAGCCACAGCTGTCCTTCCTGCCCTGGTCTGTTGGCTTCCTGCCCAAGAGCAAGCCCCTGTCTCAGCCGAAGCTCAGAGCCAGGCCTGGGGAGATGCTGGCTAGAGCTGTGGGGTCTGGCTGGGCCATTAGCTCTTCCCTTGGGATTTTCTTTAAAATCATTCCAGGAAATAAACAGGCTGTAAAGCCACCCCCGGGTGAGTGTCCCAGCAGGCAGGTCTGGAGCCAGGGCCTCCTCTGGGCACATCTGGGCCCTATTAGTGGCGTGGAAGCTGCTCATAGGTGTCCCTTAGACTGGGATCCCCAGCAGGCAGGGCAACCTTTCTCTCTCTCTCTCTTTCTCTTGCTTTCCAATGGTCAATTTCACAATGTGATAAGAACTTATGTCCTTAATAAAACAACAACAAATAAAACTTGGTGCTGGAGGGTCGCTGAGGAGTTAAAAGCATTGTCTGCTCTTGCTGAGGACTCAGGTTTGATTCCCAGCTCCCACATGACAGCTCACAATTGTCTGTAACTATAGTTCTCGGGAATCCGATGCTCTTTTCTGAACTCTGCAGGCACCAGGCACTCACGTGATGCCAGCAAAAATATTCAGACCCATAAAACAGAGAGAGGAGACAGACGTGACAATCAACTGACCCATGCCATCATAGCTTTCCTGGGGCTACTCTGTCCCCAGACCCCATGACATGAGGAACTTCATTTACTTTTTCCCAACTTTAAAAACACACAGGCTGGGGATGAGGCTCAGGATTCGGGATGCGGGAGGCACAGTGCTTGCCTAGTGAACACGCAGGGCTCTGAACCATCCCTAGCAGTGCATAAAGCAAGCATGGTGGTTTTCAACTGTGATTCTAGTACTCCAGAGGTAGAGACAGGAGGATCAGAAGTTCAAGGTTATCCTTAGGGAGTGTGAAGCTAACCTGGGCTACATGAAACTCTGTTTCAATAGGGTAAAAAGTGCCAATAAAATGTACATAATAAATTTATCAATTTTAAGGATGCAGGGGAAAAAAGCCCATGATGGTACAGCAGGACCTCTAAACCTAGGCAGAAGCAGATGGAGCTCTGTGACTTTGAGGCCAAGCTGGTCTACATAGTGAAGTTTTAGGCCAGCCAGGGCTACATAGTGAGACCTTGTCTCAAATAAATAAATAAATAGACAGATAAACAAATAAATAAATAAATAAATAAATAAATAAATAAATAAATAAATAAATAAATAAATAGGGCTGGAGCACTGGCTGTTCTTCCAAAGGTCCTGAGTTCAATTCGCAGCACCCACATGTGGCTCCCAACCATCTATAATGAGATCTGGTGCCCTCTTCTGGCATGCAGGCATACGTGCAGGCAGAACATTGTACACATAATAAATAAACAAGTCTTTAAAAAATACAAATAAAATTAGTTGGGCATGGTGCTATCTCATGGCATAGGCAAGTGGATCTGCCTAGAGTGTGAGGCGAGCCCACATAGCAACTTCTATGCCAAACAGGCTACACAGTGAGACCTTGCCTTAAAAACTAACTAAATACATGGATAAATAAAAGAAACAAAGAGGCTTGGGGCACGGCTCACTGACAGAGCAGCACTTGCCTTCTCTGCACAAGGCACTGAGTTCTGTCCCCAGTATGGCAAAAAAACAAACTAGAACCCAGTCTCCTTCTTCATGTCCCATCGGGGCCTGCGCAGCCCGCCTTGTCCCCTCTTTCCCGCTACTCCACGAGGGCTTGTGTCAGTATTCTCTCTGGCAGGAACACTCTGTCAGGGGACCCCAAGGTCACCCTCCACCATCTCTCTCCTCTTTGTACACAGTACCTTCTGCCATAGTTTCCTGCTTAGCCCTTGCCACTAACATCTGACAAAACATCTTTACCAGTCTCTCTTCAGGGGTCCCCTATTCACCCTCTTCCTGCCAGAGCATCTGTTCCACCCAGGGGGAGCTCTGGGCTGCTCTGTGCATCGTCTTGCCTCTCTTTGTCAAACACTGAGTTCAGGAGACACTCACAACTGACCTAGGGAGAAGCCTAGCCACAGAGAGGGTGAGCGGCTTACCCAGAGTCACCCAGCAGTGCGGTAGCAGTGCTGGGATTTGAACCCTCGCTTCTTGTATTACTGTTGCTCTTTGCTTCTCTTCACTTATGAGTGTCTTAAATGAGGGAAAACTCAACCTGCATCTTTTACACACTAGTCTCCTAGAACCCCTACTGCAGGCCCAGCCTTCTGCCGTAGAGTCATGGGTGGCTAGAAGGTAAGTGAGGACAGCGTCACAAACCTGAGGAGGTCCTGTGAGCCTTGTAGATCAGAAGCTTCTAGACCAAGACGTGTGGGTGACAAGCCCCAGTCGGAACTCCCTCTACTGCTGTGCCTGGGCAGCTTGAAGCAGTAAGATCTGGTCACTGACCAGAAGCCCAAAGGAAGGTGACCCCAGACTGAAGCTTCCGTGGTCCGGGGGAAAAGCCCATCTGGACTCTGTTCTGGGGCGCTCCTCCTTTTGTGTCCTGTTAAACTCAGATATGTCCTGCCACAAGCTCTACTTGGGTTCATTAGATCTGCAAAGAGCCTTCTGCACATAAAATTGCATTCGTGAGAGTCCAGTGCTCAGGACCTGAACTTGTCTTTCCGAGGTGATTGTGGAGGACACTGAGAATGGAACTCGGGGCTTTGCATGCTGGGCAAGAGCTCTACCACTGAACTACATCCAGCTCCACTCCTTTGGGTGTGTTTGTGTGTGCATGTCTGTGGGGGATTCTCGTGATTGTTAATGGCAGGCAGGTCCAGCCCACCGTGGGCGGCACCATTCCTTGGGCAGGTGGTCCTTGGCTGTGTAAGAAAGCTAGTTAGGTGTGGACATGTGATAGAGGCAGTCTGCATTGTTCCTCCATGGTTTCTGCTTCAAGTTCCGGCCTCAGTGACGGACTGTGACTTGAAAGCTGACATAAATAAACCCATCCCTCCCCTAAGTCGCTCTGGGTCAGAGTGTTTTATGACAGCAACAATGTAAAATTAGAACACAGGCTCCCTATGTAGCTATGGCTGGCCTGGAACTCCCTAGGAAAAACGAGGTTGGCCTCAAACTTACAAGCATCCTCCTGGCTCTGCCTCCTGAGTGCTGGGGTCACAGGTGTGTGCCCCACTCCCAGATCCTCAGTACATCCTTCTGTCCAGGGCTCGATATGTAGGCCAGGTTGGCCTTGAACTCACAGAGATCTGCCTGCCTCCGCCTCCCCGAGTGCTGGGATCACAGGTATGCGTCCCGGTGCCCAGCTGTCTTGCTTAAAATTTAAAAAAAAAAAAAAAAATTGTATCATTGTGGGAGGAGGCACACGTACCATGGCACTTAAGTGGAGGTCAGAGGTCACAAGACAACTTCCCAGAATCAGCTCTCCCACATTTACAGGTTGCCTGGTTATCCG
This sequence comes from Psammomys obesus, assembly GCF_907164565.1. Classification (NCBI taxonomy): domain Eukaryota; kingdom Metazoa; phylum Chordata; class Mammalia; order Rodentia; family Muridae; genus Psammomys; species Psammomys obesus. The sequence continues at coordinate 10,535,699 of NW_026596234.1, read as the reverse complement.
GCTTATGCGGCAAGTACTTCTATCTTGCCACTCCCCTTTGCCGCTCCCATTTGCCGCTCCCCATGTCCTTCCTTTTTTTTTTTTTTTTTTTGAGGCAAGGTCTCCTCAGGCAGCCTTGAACTAAGTAGGTGAGGATGACCTTGAACTTGGATCTTCCCGCTCCAGCCTCCAGAATGCTGTGGTTATGGCCTGGACCACCTGTCTTAAAACATTCAACCAGCTACCAAGAGTTGAACGGTCTTCTCAGAGTATCTGTGACCTTTCTTTAATTTTTTAAAAAAGACTTATTTAATTTTCTGCGACAGGGTTTTTGTTTGTGTACCACATGCATGCCCTGCCCGGTGCCCCTCGAGTTATGGATGGTTGTGAGCTGCCATGTGGGTGCTGGGAACTGGACCTGGGTCCTCTGAAAGAACAAGTGCTCTCGACCACTGAGCCATCTTTCCAGGCCCACCATGCAACTTTTATTATTTACTCAGCAAACTCTGTGGGAGGCCAGGAAGCCAGCCTGGAGAAGGAAGGCTGGGGAGAAGGAAGAGTGAGTCAGAGTTATTGCATGACTCCTAGGAGAAAGAAGCCTTCAGCAAGGCTCCACTGACCCCGGCCTTAGGGGTCATGGGGTGAGCAGGCACCAGGCTGTGGCTGAGACAAGTTTGATGGGACTAGAATCAGGCTGGCCTTGCAGGTGGAACTATGTATGGCCTTGCCCTGGGGGGCCACAGGGAGCCATAGGAGGGAGTAATTGAGGAAGGGATGAGAGTTAAACCTCTTTTTTTAAAGATTTATTTATTAATTTAAAGTGTGTGAGTGCTCTATCTGAATAGTACAACCTGCATGCCAGAAGAGGGTTTTAGATCTCACTGTAGATGGTTGGGAGCCACCGTGTGGGCGCTGGAAATTGAACTCAGTACCTCTGGAAGAGCACTTAACCGCTGAGCCATCCCTCTAGCTCTTGAGTTCACACTCTTGAGGGAGCTCACAAGCACAGGCTGTGGGGAGCAGGTCTGGCTGTCAGGCCAGCTTGTGAGGAGGAGGCTACAGCCTGCAAACAGGCACCAGGCTTTTAGACCCACGGGTCAAAGGGCAGAGGGTGAGGTGCAGTCTGCATTTCAGCCGGGGAGGGAAGCAAGCCCCCAGTCATCTTGGTGGCCCAGTCCTGTAATCCCAACATTTGGGAGGCTGAGGCAGGAGAATATCTAGTTCAAGACCCACCTGCGCCACAGAGTGAGTTTGAGGCTAGCCTGGATCGCCCGTTTTCAAGAGATTGCCGGCAGAAAGGGTATGAGGCCAGAGGGCTGGATCTACACTTCAGCATTGTGGCTGATCTGCTGTGTGAGCCGAGGAAAGCGCCATAACCTCTCTGAGTGTCTGCCTCCGCCTTGCCAGGTGACTCTAGTGAACTGCAGATGTGTGCCCGAGCAACAGAGGCCTCCCTCGGCAGGGCTGCTCCCATGCCCATTTTACGGCCCCAGGGAGAGGCTCTGACAATGCTGAGCCTTCCCTCGGCCACGCTCAGGGCAGCTGTGCCTCAGACTTTGGTCTCTTATGCAGGCTCCAGCCTGAGCCAGTCTACTCCCTCTCCAGAGCAGGTACAGTCCTGGAGACCCCCAGGGTCCCACAACCCAACTCTGACCAGAAGAAAAGCATCGATGTGAATAGAAAAGATGGCAGCAAGGAGAAATGAAACCCATGTCACCCAGGGGACTGCTCGGGAGGGGAACCCCCGAGGAAACCCACCGTTACCCCAGGAAATAGCCCAGGCTGGGCAGGGGGCTTTCCTGAGGCCCTCAGCCCTGCCTTGGAGGTTTCAGCAGCACCAGCGAGTCCCTTTGTGACCCTGTCCGTCAGCGGCCTCCCTCTCTCAGTAAAGATGAGCCCGGACTGTGACCGGTGGTGTCAAGATGAAAGGACATTGTACATCGAGTCCGGCAGCTGCAGAAGAGCTGAGCGGAGCCCTGGCAGCAGCTAACCAGGAGGGGCCTGGGGTGCCCAGACCTCAGATGGGGCAAACTCAAAGATAATACTGGACATGACGGCCAGCAAGAGGGCTCAGTGGGTGAGGCTGCTTGTCTCCAAGCCTGATGACCTGAGTTCCATCCCTGGGATGTAAAAACGAAATTCTGGATTGTTTGTTTTGTTGTTGTTGTTTTGTTTTGTTTTGTTTTTTTCTATGTGTAACTATGGCTCTCCTGGAACTTACTCTGTAGCCCAGGCTGTCCTCAAACTCATGGAGATCTGCCTGTCTCTGCCTCCCAAGTACTGGGATTAAAGGTATGTGCCACCATGCCTGGCTAGATGTAAATGATGATGATGATGATGATGATGATGATGATGATGATGATGATAAAAAATAATGAGCAGAGAAGGGAAAGCTGACATGTGGCAAGCACTCAACTGCCCCCACCCCCCAGGGATTCGGTGACTGAGAGGCACGTAGTCAGTGCCCAGGGAACACATTCTGGCAGGAAGAGAGGGAAAGAAAGAAAAGAACAGGGAAGGGACCGAAAGGTGTGACTGTTACCACGGTAACTCTGAAGCTGAATGGAGGTGGCAGGGAGGGTGGTTCATTCCGTGTGTGCTTTTGTTTGATGTGTGATGCCTGCCTGTCTGTGCGCACGCATCCACGCAGGTGCACACGCGTGTGGAGGCCAGAGGTGTCTCCCTCAAGTTGTTCCCCCGCTTCTTTTTGAGGCGGGGTCTCTCAGTGAACCTGCAGCTAGCTCCTGGCTTCAGCTAGACTGGCTGGGCAGCCCTGGACACTCCTGTCTCTGCCTCCCCGGTGCTGGGATGGCAGGTGTGCCTTTTCACGTGTCTGGGTTTGGGGGATGAAACTCGGGTTATCATTCTGAGGCAAGCGCCTTACTGGCTGAACCATCATCTCTCATCCCTGTTTGACTTTTGAGATAAGGTGGCTTGCTCTGTGTCTGGGTCTCTGCAGCTTTGAGACTGGAACACCCTCCTCTCCCCCTCCACCCCCAAAGAGCAGGCAGCCCTGGCTGGTGAGTCAGTCTCTGCCGAAGTGGGGGTGGGTGCTGACAGCCCCTTTGAGAAGTCAGGGGCTGAGGTCAGGAGGGACAAAGGACTTTTCCAAGGACACAGCTGTCAGGGAAGTGGTAACAGGGCTGGAGTTTTTAATGGCCTTTGAGGGCGCAGCGTGGCGGCGGGCTCTCCCATGCTCCCCAAGTTGTGTCACCAGCCTGACTCTCCACCCCAGAACATTCCATCACCAGAAAACAAAATCCCAGACCCAGCAGCCTCCCCTCCCCCTCTCCCGCCCCCGCCTCTGGTGAGCCGCATCTGCTTTGTGTCTGTGGCTTTGCCTGTTCGGGACATTTCTTATACATGGAGTCATAAAGTGGGTCACACACATCGCATGTTCCGTCGGCGTCTGGCTTTTCTCACTGCCCTCGCTCTCAAGGTTCAGCCAGGTGGCTCTGCCGGGGCCGCTTTTGTTTGTTTGTTTTTGTTTTTTAAGGGTGAATAGTATTCCTTTCGTGTAGCTACTTATTATCCACCATCAGGGGAGCCCACAGGGTGTTTTCTCCTTGGCTCTTAGGGAAACATTCTGCTGGGAACATTCCTGTGCCGGTTTGTGTGGACTGCAGCCACCCAGGGGACATTTAGCTGTCCGTTCTTGGAGCCACCCTTCGTCTCTCTTGACTTATTACTTTTCTTATGTATTGTTTGCTGGACTGAGGGTTGAAAGCAGGGGCCTCAGGAGCACTCAGTGAGTGGTATGCTCTTGAGCAACATTCCAGTCTGCCCCCTTTCATTTATTTATTTTTCTTTTTCGAGGCAGGGTTTCTCAGTGTAGCCCTGGCTGTCCTGACCCTCACTCTGTAGACCAGGCTGGCCTCGAACTCAAAGATCCACTTGCCTTTGCCTCCTGAGCGCTGACACTAAAGGCGTGTACTGCCACTGCCTGGCCCTTTTTCACTTTGGATTTTTAAACTAGGTATTTTTTAACTGAAACAGGAGTGATCTCATACGGCTCAGGTGAGCCTCAGACCTTGGACAGCCTTGAATTCTTGATCCCCCTGCCTCCACCTCCCAAATTTGGGCATTATTATACGAAAGGGTATCATTATACCTCACACTAGCAAGTTTCTTGTTACTTTTTGTTGTTGTTTATTTTGTGAGCATGAGCGAGTGTACACGTGTGTGTGCTAATGTGTGGAGGTCGGAGGACAGCTTGTGGAAATTGGTTTCTCCTTTCACTATGTGGGTTCTGGGGAATCTAACTCAGGCTGGGTGGGGGGTGCAGTCCTGTGCTGAGCCATCTCTCCAGATGGCTTTTAATTTTTGAAACAGAATGTCAATAGTATATTCCACCCCCACCCCGATTTAATCCCAACGCTTGGGAGGCAGAAACAGATGGATCTCTGTGAGTTCGAGGCCAGCCTGATCTACATAGCAAGTTCCAGGATGGCCAGATCCTCCTGCCTCTGCCTCTTGAGTGCTGGGGTTAAAGGCATGCACCGACCCCTCCCAGCTTATTTTTATGATTTTGAGACACTTCTTACCACATAGCCCAGCCTAGCCTGATCCTCCTGCCTCAGCCTCAGTGTGTGGACCACCACACCTGGCTAGTTTTCATTTTACCATTTGTTCACAGTTTGCAGTTTTGAGGATGGGAACCCAGGGCTCCTGTAGGTTAGGCAAGCTCTCTACCTCAGCCTATGTGATCCATTTGGGGAGGTGAGAATGTGCATGTGAAAACCGTTTTCTCAAGGTGTAGGGGACACAGACTATCCTGCGGAGCGTGTGACATCTGGTTGGCGAGCTCTTTCTCCTGGAGAAACAAAGCTTCCTGTATGTGGCCATCACCATCCAGGCAGGGTCTAACCTGAGCTCTCCCCGAGGGCCTGGGAAGGTGGGAGAGAGCCAGCACCTGGGCCTCAGCCGGGTCTCTGCTCAGAACCGGGCACTGGTTGGTGGAGTGTAAGGAGCCAGCTGTGAGCCACCTGGCCACCCAGCTGCTCTGATACAAAGGACATCCCTGAGCTAGGTGCCACTAGTCACCCTGGATCCAGAGCCTAAGAATGGTGGTTGCCATGATGGGGAGACTTGGAGCACCCAGGCACCCCGGGAAACACACGAAAGACACCAAGCACAGGAGAGGGAGAGGGAAGGGAGACTTCCTGAAGACCTTCAGTAGAAGACCACAGGCAGAGATCAGGGTGGCCTGAAACAGCAGGAGGGTGTGTCGGGGGTGTGTGGCTCAGTCAGCAGCTGCTTGCTTAGCAAGTACAAAGCCCTGGTCTCTGTCCCCAGCACCTGGTAAAGCAGACATTCTGGTATGTGCCTGGAATCCTAGTATTAAGAAAGCAGAGGCAGGAGCATCAGGCGTTTGAAGCTAGTTGTTCCTACATAGAGTTCAAGGCCAGTGTGGGCTACAGTCTCAAACATAAAGTAAAATGAGGCCCGGAACGGCACTCGCACCCACTTACATACACATAATAAGGTTTGAAATGAGTAAAAATAAAAAAATAAAAATAAAGCCAGCCATGGTAGCACAGGCCTTTATTTCCTGGTGCTCTACAGGCAGAGGTAGGTGGATCTTCGTGAGTTAGCTAAAGGCCAGCCTTGTCTGTGTAGAAACCTCCAGCCAGCCAAGGCTATATAGTGAGACTTTGTCTCTAACTAACTAACTAACTAACTAACTAACTAACTAACTAACTAACTAACTAACAAATAAACAAAACAGGGGCTGCAGAGATGGCTCAGCGGTTAAGAGCACTGGCTGTCCAAAGGACCCTGGTTCAATTCCCATGGACCTACATGGTAGCTCACAACTGTCTGTAACTACAGTTCCAGTGAATCTGACATCTTCACAGAGACAGACATATGTACAGGCAAAACACCAATGCACATAAAATAAAAATAAATGCATCATTAAAAAAAAAAAAAAGAAGAAGAAAAAGAAAATAGAAATGTTAGCCAAGCTATGCCATAGTGGGTCATGCTTTTAATCCCAGCATGTGGGAGGCAGAGGCAAGCAGATCTCTGAGTTCTAGGCTAGTCTGGTCTACATAGTGAGTTCCAGGACAGCCAGGACTACACAGAGAAAACCCTATCTTGAAAAATTAAAAAAAGGAAAAATAAAAACCAGAAACAACAACAAAATGTCAGCCAGTCAATGTGAATGGTAAGGTAGGCAGGGCTGGACCTGCGGGCCCGGAGGGTCATGGTAAAGGCCTAGCACTGGGATTTTATTCTAAGCCACAGGAAGCCACCAGGGGATTTTACTTGGAGGGGTGACACAGTGTCTCAGGCTTCACGTGGGGAACAGGCCGAGGCCACTGAGCCACAGAAAGGAAGTGGAAGATGACAGATGCACCTGTGGGCTGAGCGCACTGGCTGGTCAGCTGAGGAAGGAGCGGGCCTGGTGTGTCTCCGTGGCGGGGGACGTGGAGCTGGGCGATAGCCCCTGAGAGAAGGCTCAGTACCACATTTCTTTTTCTTTCTTTCACCTTTTTCCTTAGTTTTCAGCTTCTTAGTATGAAATTTCTATTATAGACTCAGAACCCTGAAGGAGGCGTTCTCTCCGCCCACCGAGGGACCCAGGAACCAAACCCAGGTCATCATGTCACCACTGAGCCATCCCTCAGCCCTTTTGTTCTGTTTTGAGACCAAGTAGGCTTTGAATTCTTTACCTGGTTTAAGACGATACCTGAATTCCTGATCCTCTTGCCTCCTCTTCTCTTTCTCTCTTGCTCACTCTGCAGGCCTGGCTGTCCTGGAACTTACTCTGGAGGCCAGGCTGGCCTCAAATTCACAGAGATCCGCCTGCCTCTGCCTCTTGAGTGCTGGGATTATAGGTGTGTGTCCTCACACCCGGCTCAATTTTTATTTTTTTTAAAGTTATTTCTTTTTAAATTTTATTCTGTATATTTGGGCGTCCTACCCGAATGCATGTCCTGTACACCAGGTGTGTATATAGTGGCCGTGGAAGCCTGTGGAATCCCCTGGGACTGGAGTTACAGGTGCTTTTGAGCCACCATGTGGGTTCCAGGAACCAAATCCGGGTTCTCTGGAAGAGCAGCCAGTGTTCCTAACCACTGAGCCACTCTCCAGCCCCTATCTCAGGATCTTAACTCCCATTTCCTAATGTCTGATACCGTCCAGTGTCTTTCTATGACTTATTTACAATACAATCCACCTATCTTAATTACTGAAAACAGATAGTATTCAAACTGTACGCCCATTTTGAATTGACCTTACTGAATTTTGAGGGTTTTCTTTTGTTTTGTTTTGAGACAGGATCTCAGGGATCCTGGACTACAGAATGACACCCTTTCTCGTGCCTGGGGGACTCAGCCGGTAGGTGAGGCGGACTGTCTAGCATGCGGAAGCCCAGGCTCTAGCCCCAACACTGAACAAACTCCACGTGATGGCACACACCTGCAATCCAAGCACTTGTGAGATAGATGCAGGAGGATCAGAAACTCAAGGTCATCCTTCTTGGCTACACAGTGAGTTGGATGTCATCTTGAGGGCCATGAGACCATGGCTTAAAAAGGAAAAGAGAGAGACGGGGCATCAGAGCCTAGATGGTTCAAGCCTGGACTAGCCCCCTGCCTGGTGAAAGATCTTAACCAGGCTTCTTGCCTTCTCTGGGGCAGCTGGGTTTACAGGTGCCCCGGACTAGCCAACTTTTCAAAGGCTCAAGGGAAAGTGCCTAAGAAGTACCTGAACGATAAGAGCTCATTTCTGCCCCAGGGCCTTTGCTCAGGTCATTTCCCAGAGCACCCTCTTCCTGCTGGTGCCCTCTCGTTCCAACCTTCCCACAGCTGTGTCCTAAGCATTCTGAGACTCCTCTATTTCCCCGAGCCCCCCGGTCCCCCCCCCCCCCAGCACCTCACACCCTACCCTCCTCCCACAGCGTTGGTTGCCATCTGCCACAGTGCTTAGGCGTTGACTCTCGGCTGTCTGGCTCTCCCATGGAATGCGTCGCTACGGGAGGCTGGGTGGTTTGTGCCCTGCTCCTGGGATATCCCAGTCTTTGATGGTACCTGACAGAGCATGGCGGAGAAGCCCAGCTGAGATCAAACAAAATTGCCCCATTCCTTTCTGGGTGACCTTGTACCACTGCTCCCTTTTACATTTATCTAGTTATCTATCTATCTATCTATCTATCTATCTATCTATCTATCTATCTATCTATCTATCTATCTATCTGTGTGTCATGAGTGGGTCAGGACAGGACACTAGTGTGTCAGAGGACAATCTTCAGGAGTCACTTTTTTCCTTTCAACATGTGGGTCCCCAGTCATCAGATTTGGGGGGCAGATACCCTTACCTGAACCATCTCAGTCTCTCTGTTTCTATGTCTGGCTCTCCCTCCCCTCCTTCCCTTCCCTTCCTTTCCGTCTGTTTTGATGTCTTCTGTAGCCCAGGCTGGCCTCAGACTCGTCGGTTTCACCGACGATGGCCACCACCCCGTACTTTGGGGCCACTTCTTTCAGGCCCAGGTTTGTCTGGGAGAGCGGGGGAGGGGGGGAGGCAGCGGTGGGGTCCCCGGAGCGCGGACCCCCTCCAGCCCCGGCCGCCCGCGGCGCAGCGAGACGAATGCAGCACACGGCCGCCTTTATGGGCCGCAGACAGCGCGCCGCCAGCCTAACCCTGCGTGGAAAATTCGCAGGCGGGAGGCGCGGGGGCGTCGCCCGGCAGGTGGAGGAGGGAGAGCCGAGGGCTGCTGGGGCTGCTGTCGACCGGGTGGCCTGCCCAGCCTCGCCAGAGGCAGGCTCTCCCTCTCGGGAGTGTCACGGCAGCGCATCCAGATCTCTTTCTTTCCTTTTTTGGGTTTTTGGAGACAGCCCAGGCTGGCCTCTAACTGGCTGAGTAGCGGACGATGACCTTGAATTCCTGATCCTCCTGCCTCCACCTCCCAAACACTTCCGCGCGCACGGTTAGATTTCAGGGTAGCGCCCGCAGCCTTGGGAAGCCGAGCCACACTTGGAGTCAGGGTGGTGGGGAGAGGAGGCCGCCCCGCCTGCCCAGCGGAGGACTGAGGTCTGGATGGAGTTCAGCGCAGCAGTACCTGGGGCTTCTCTGAGCATCCGTGGCAGTGGCGCTGGGCCAGGCCATGCTGAGAGAAGGGGGAGGGGCCGTCAGCTCTGGACACTGGGGCCCCCCTTTGCAGGGGGGTGGGCGTGCGCGGAACAATCCTCTCTCTCTCTCTCTCTCTCTCTCTCTCTCTCTCTCGCCTCTTGGTCTGTTTGCGCTGCTGGGATGGAATGCCTGAGGCAGCGTTATGTATAAATCAAAGACACTTGCTCAGTTCGTGACGCTGGTGGCCTCCACATGAGGTCCTTGTGCTGGGTCACTTGTGTGAGAGAACAAAGAGGAGGTGAAGCCCCAACCCACCGACAGTAACAGGAATCCACTCATGGGATAGAGTCCTCATCATCTAAACCCCTTGAGGCTCCCCTACCAAACACCATTGCGCAAGGAACCACATTTAGACCTTAGCTCCTGGATACCAGGACGCATGCCCAAGCTGGCACATATGCCCGCCTGTATTGTTAATGGCAAGGTTGGGAGGAATGGACAACCCTCTCTCCCTCCCAAGTCCTGTCTCAGAATCACAACGGAGGAAGGTAGAAAGTAAGACAGGAGTTGTGGGATGGGCAGGCCAAGTTCTCCGAAGGCTGAGGACAAGAGGCTGCTTGGTCTAAACCACACAGTAAGCTTTGTGCTAGCCTGGGCTACAGTGTAACGGCCTGTCCAACAAATACAATTAAATCTGAAAAAATCCCAACAAGGTGGAAAGTCACGGTAGAGGCAGTGGGGATGTCACTCTTTGAATGGGCCGTTCTTCTCGCCTGGAACCTAGTCCTCATCCCTGCTGTTCCCACAGCCCATCCCTCACTTTCTCCTTCTCAAACCACTTGGCTATTTTTCCCACTGCCCTAGCCTTTCCCTTTGTCACCCATCCTTAGTACATTACCCACCTTAAATTTTTAATATTTTAATTAATTTATGGTGGGGAATGGTGTTGTGTCTCTGTGTGCAGGTCAGAGCTTTTGGGCATTCTGTCCCTCCTTCTACCACGTGAGTTCTGGGGAACCGAACTCAGAACAGTGGGCCTGGTGGCAAGAGCTCTTTCCTACGGAGCCATCTTGCCTGCCCTGATTTTGATGTTCGTTTTATTTATTTATTTGATTGTTTAATTTTTAATATTTTATCTTAATTTTTCATTATGTGTATTCATGTGTTGGAATGTGTATGTGTGTGCAGGGGCTTTGGACCCCTTGTTGCTGCTGGAGTTGCAGGTAGTTGTAAGCCTCCTGATGTGGGTGCTGGGATTGAACTCGTGTCCTGAGACGAGCAACAGGCACTCTTAACTGCTGAGCAATCTCTCCAGCTCGGTTTGTTTGATTGTGTGTATGTGTATGTGACATGTGTGTGTATGTGAGTGCATGAATGATGTGTATGTGCGCACACTGATATGTAAGAAGACAACATCAGGCTTTGTGCCTCGTCTCCCCCCTTGTCTGAGACAGCAGATCCTCATCATTCATGGCCTTCCGATGCCACTAGCTTGTGGGGCACTTCCTCTCCTTTTCCCATCTGCAGCAGGAGTCCTGTGGAATTACCCATATGAGCACCTAGCCGTATGTGGGATCTGGGATTCAAACGCATTTCTCCATTGATCCGCTCCCCCAGCTCCATTCTATTTATCTTTATTGGATGTGTGTGATGTCGGGGAAGGTACGTGTGTGGACGTCAGAAGGCAGCTCAGTGGTGTCTTCCACTCTCGTAGGGACAGTGGGGACTGGACTCGGGTCATCGGGCTTACTCAGCAAGCATCTCGGCCTCCGGGCTCTCTTGACACCCTGGTGTTTTGGAGACAGAATCTCGTGCAGTCCAGGCTAGCCTTGAACTCCTGATCCTCCCGCCTCCACCTTCCGAATGCTGGTGCGTTTCAGGTGTGTGCCACCACACACACTCTTCGTTGTGAGACAAAATCTCACTGTGTAGCTTAGGCTGGGCTTGAACTCACTGGATAATCCAGACTGGCCTCCCTCCTGCCTGCTGTCCAGGCTCAGCCTCCCAGTGTCCGGGGCTGCAGACATGTGGCACCTCCTCTGGTCATATCAGACACTGTCTTGGTCACTAGCTTTCCTGCCTGCTTCCTCCACCTGCCTGCGGGGTTGAGAAAGTGGGACTCTGTGCTTGGGCCTCTGCACCCACCGGAGCACACAGTGGGTGTGTTCACAAATGGAAAGACTGATTGGTGAATGAATAAAGCCAGGGGCAGAAGCCAAAGCTTTCTCTTTTCTTTCTGGGGACTTGACTTGGTTTCTGGTTAGCAAGGTTTCCTGAGCTAGGGACAGGCAGAGAGCCAGGTGAAGGGAGGGGACAGGGATGGAGGGCTGGGCCCTGCCAGCAGAAGAAGGCTCATTTTTAGCCTCAGGCCGAGCACCCTGGCAGGGTGGGGACCCAGGGGCCAGAGCCGCCCTGCCTGCTGCCCAGCCTGCCGCCAGTGAGAATTCTCACACGTTGTAAAGGAGGCTCCTGCTCTCTTCTGGCGGGGCAGCTGGCTGGGCTATGTCTGTGCTGGAGCTCCCAGCTCACAGGGAGTGTGTGGTGGGGCCTCCCTGACCCTGTAATTCCCTTCCTGGGGACAGACTGCTGGGCTCAAGTTTGTTCCTTGGTTCTTTGAGGCAGCACACACTGTCCCTTGAACAGCTGCCCCAGCCCCATGGTGACTTAAAGCTGGGAGAAGGACACTCCTCAGACATGCAGAGATGCACAAGAGGAGGCTCGGGAGTGACATGGCCGAGAAGAGGAGAGGGAATGCAGGGCTGATGTATGCCTTTCCTCTGGACTTGGTGTCTACTGGCACCAGGGAAGCTGACACAGGAGGATCGCCCTGAGGTCAAGGCTAACTTGGTTACACAGTCAGTTCCAGGCCAGCCTGGACTACCATTTGAGACTCTGTCTTAATGAGAGAAAGAGAGAGAGAAAGACTTGGAACGAGGTCATGTCTTGTGTGTGGGGAGCCAGTGGGGATCCCCTGAGGGTGGAGAGGAAATGCCTGGCCCAGATCCCCCTGGGCCTAACTGGAAGCCTGGCTCTGCGCTCACTCCCTGGGGCCTCTGCCACAGCCTTCACTCCTTCCCGAAGGAGAAGCCCCAGAGGCTGGGAAGGACTCAGGAGGCCCAAGGGGCTGTGGCATGTGTCACGCAGGTGTGGGGCTCTGGGCTGCCGCGGCAGTCCAGGTTTGGGGTGTAGGAGATACACAAGAGCAAACAGTGGGTAGAGATGGCTTCATGGGCTCAGCGCTCCTCTGGGCTGGGCCTGTGTGTACGCGTCACTATTTTTGAACTGAATTGAGTTCGTGTTGGTGCAGAGATGTGTGTGGCAGGTGTGAGTGAGGAGCACATCCGTGTGTCCATGGGCATGTTCGCATGGATAGAGATGCATTCTGGGACTGAACTACCATGAGTGTGTGTGTGTGTGTGTGTGTGTGTGTGTGTGTGTGTGTGCGTGTTTGAGTTGGTGTGGCTGTTGCTGGCATTGTGTCTGAGCTGGGGGGGGTCTGCCGGGTGTGTTGGGTGGTGTGAGTGTGAGAATCTGAGGGCACCTCAGGGCACGTGAGGCTGGACTGACATGTTCACATACAGCATGGTAGGGGATGTCCAGCGTACCTCTGCGTGTGTGTGTGTGTGTGGCCCTGTCACCGCCAGCTCCGAACCCGGCCACATAAACTTCGCACCCCTGCAGGCGGGCTGCGGCAGCCCCTTGGCGGGTGCTGGGCAATGGAAAGCAGATGGGCCAGGATGCAGGCCATATGGGGCTGGGGGTGGGAGGTGCATTCCTCCCTCCCAGCACCAGGAAGCCCCCTGCCTGCGGCCCCCCGTCGGGGTGGAGCCTGATGCTGACACTACAGCAAATGTCTTGTAGCCAGTGTGAAGCCAATGGGAGGCAGCCTCCGTTGGGACTCTGTGTGTGTGTGTGTGTGTGTGTGTGATGGGGAGGTAAAGGGAGGTAAGGGGGTGGGGGTGGGGTCCAGGCTGGTGAGATGATGTCCTGAGAAGCTCCTAGTGGCCACAGGGTTGTGAACTACACACACACACACACACAGTTTCCCCGGTAGCACACTGAGAGGGCGTCTGTTTAGAACTGAATACAGGAGACTTTGGCCCACACTGGGGCAGATGTCACCAGCCACAAGGTCAGTGGTAAGAAAGGCAGCTGACCTTGGTTGTCTGCAGGGCCCAGGTTGCGGCTCTGGGGCCGCGGTGTGGCTTGGAGGCAAGAGCTCTGTTCCAGCTTCTGTGACCTGGGGTTTTGCCCATCCTCGCCTCACCAACACCCCTTGGGCAGGGAGGGCAGCAACTCTAGGCCTGGGCTGGGACACCTGCCATGGTACCTCTTTCTGTGCCTCAGTGTCCCCTCTGGAGAGTAGACTGATAATGCAGTGGCCTCCCTGTCTCTGAGCCGTGGCAAGGTTGGCACCTGGAGGCAGAAGTCCGCTCATCACTCACATCAGGGTTCTTAGAAGCTTCTGGAAGCTCAGAAAGGTGCTCTGGAGAGCAGAGAGGCCTGGCCCACCAGGACGGCGCCATCACAGCAGACGAGGCAGGCACAGCGAGGATAGGTGCTGTTGGCCTGGGGTCCCCAAGGCTGTGGGAAGGTAGCCTGGTCTGGGGCCTGTTCCTCCGCCCCCTTCCCTGGCCAGACCCTGGCTCCTCTCTCCCTGCTGTGGTACCTGGACAAGGCCCTCAGGGGATACCTGCCCTCAGGCAGCCTTAGGGGACAGGGTCAGTGGTGAGGAACTGGAGGCCACTTTCAGACATTCACATAAGTCTCCCCAGCCTATCTCTGTCATCATTTCTTGTATGGAAGCTGAGATCAGAAAGGGGTTGTGGGCAGGGCCCAGGGTGCAGGCTGGCCCGGGGTACATCCAGGGTGCAGGGGCCAAGGTGGCTCTGGTGGCCTTGGCCTGGTCATCTACCTCTTCTGAGTCTCGCTTTCTGGAAAGAACCTTGTTAGGGTTAAACTTAAACACTCAGAAAAGCGTCTAGTGCGTGCTAGGTGCTCAATAAACGCCTCGTTGCCTTCGTTCTTGTCTTGTTCCCTGTGGACCCCTTAGCAGGTATCTGAAGCTGGTTTCCACCCCACCCCCACCCCCACTTCTCCGTTTTCTGGTTCACAGTCCAAAGGTTTTGGGTTGGGGCAGCTCCAGCCTTAGGAAGGACTGGACTAACTACATCCTTTCTGCCAGTAACCGAGTGTGGAATTTTTAACTGGCCCTGGGAAGACTACTTTTTTTTTTTTTTTTTTTAACTAGGGTCATCAAGCCTGTAAGGGTGGAAGCCTGGATGTGGGATTCTCCTTGCTTGGATATGGGGTCCCTACTGGCTGAGTGAGGGGAAGCAAGGGGCCTGGTATGGTGGAGAGATCAGGCAGCGAGAAGAGAATGCCTCCCTGCCGCCATGCCCCTGCCCTAACCTATCCCTGTGGAGTGAGGGGCGCAGAGGCAGGCAGCGGCTGCTGAGGGGCTCACACCCAGGCCGACTGGCGCCAGCCTCAGCCCTCTCCAGCTCCAGGCGCTGCAGAGCGGGGTGTAAATCCCTCCTGGCCGCGGCCTCCGCCCCCAGCCTCGCTGCACTAGAGCTCAGCTATTTCGGAGTTTCCCAGGGGACAACGTTTCCTGCCTCTGGCGGAAAAATCTGCAAAAAAAATGAGAGCCCTTGTGGTCTGGCTCCAGCGCAGCCCCGAGCCTGGGACAGAGGAGAATTCTTTTCTCTGTCTTCTCCCTTCTCCTTCTCTGTCGTCCTTTTTCTTTTTCTCCCTCTTTTATTTTGTATTATTATTATTATTATTATTATTATTTTATTTTTGAGACAAGGTTTTGCTCAGTAGTGCGGGATGGCCTTGATGAACTCATGGTAATCCTCCTGCTTCAGTCTCTGTAGTGCTGGGATTGCAGGTACAAGCCACCACATTCTGCAGCCTTTTTTCTTTGATTATTTATTTAATTTTATTTCTTCTTCTTCTTCTCCCCCACCCCCCAAAAGTTTCTCATTGTTGCCTTGGCTGTCCTGGATCTAGCTCAGCAGACCAGGTAGCCTTGAACTCACAGAGATCTACCTGCCTCTGCCTGGGATTAAAGGTGTGCACCACCAGCTGCCCTGCTATCTATCTATCTATCTATCTATCTATCTATCTATCTATCTATCTATCTA
>NW_026596234.1:10488825-10520486 GCF_907164565.1 Psammomys obesus | reverse complement strand
CTATCTATCTATCTATCTATCTATCTATCTATCTATCTATCTATCTACTTATTTACTGACTTACTTAACTTTTTTGCCGTTCTGGGGAACCTCACATGTGCTAGGCAGGTACCACTGAGCTGCCTGCCCAGCTCCCTTTCACTTTTTATTTTGAGACAGGGTCTCACTAGATTGCTCAGGCTGGCCTCGAACTTTCTATTCCGTCTCAGCCTCTGGAGTAGCTGAGATTACTGGCCTGCAGCCCCAGATGCCTCAGATGCCAGTTTTTCTGTCTTTCCTCTTCTTTCTTCCTGCCTCCCAACCCCCCTCCTCCATCCCCATTCTTGCAGATCTTACCCAGTTTCCCTCAGCCTCTGGGCCCTGTTCCGGCCCTGTTCCGGCTTCTCCCAGAACCACCTGCTCGCTGCCCCCATTCCAGGCCCACTTGGCCTGTGCTAGGCTCTCCACGCGGTGAGCAGGTACATGTGTGGCCTAATAGGACACCTTGGGGATTGCTGTGCACATTTGCGTGTTGAACCATTGGTGGGGACCAGTGGAGGAGAACACTGGGGAAGCTGAGGTGCCAATGGCCCCGGGACCCTTCCCAGAGACATCGAGGGTGTTTTATTTTATTCTGTTACTTTATTTTGAGACAGTCCGGATAGACAGTTAGGGCTGACGTGAAACTCATGGTGTACACCAAACAGGCCTTGAACTCAAGGCAATCCTCCTGCCTCGGCTTCAGTGCTGGCTGTGCATCACTACACTCAGTTAATGCTAAGAGTCTTGAAGGGCCTCAGGGCCTCAAGCCCTGTCCTGTTGTGACTCCCACCTTTTGGCGCCACAGACGAGGCATCCACACAGAATGGAGGCCTGCTTACGTCATGGGGCCAGAGGCTGGAGGTTCAAGTTGGGTTTCTTGTTTTGTTTTGTTTGTGAGACAGGGTCTCTCTACATAGCCCTGGCTATCCTGAAACTCATTATGTAGACCAGGCTGGCCTGAATCTCAGAGATCCCCCTGTCCACCTCCCAAATGCTGCAGTTTCGATTTTGGTTGAGGACTGTATCCAAGGTTGAAGGCTGTGTCTTGCTGGCTGGGTTGCTACAGACACCTAAGATGGAGCCAGGCATCACATGGTGTCTAAAGAGGCATATCTAAGATCTAGGACAGAGCCAGCCTAAATTATTGTTCTGGTTATTTATTTATTTATCATTTATTTATGAATCAACTTGACACAGCCAGAGTCATTAGAGAAAAAGGAACCTCAACTGATAAAAACGCCTCTACCAGATTGGCCTGTGGGACCTTTTCTGATTTTGTTTGTTTGTTTGTTTGTTTGTTTTGTTTTTAAAACAGAGTTTCTCAGTGTAGCCCTGGCTACCCTGAAACTCACTCTGGCCTCGAACTCACAAAAATCTGCCTGCCTGTTCCTTCCAAGTGCTGGAATTAAAGGCATGTCCACCAAGCTTGTGGGACATTTTCTTCTCTTTCTTTTTTTTTAAATTTTATTTTATTTGTTTATCTATCCTGAGACAGGGTTTCTCTGTGTAGCCTCGGTTGTCCTAGAACTGCCAGGCCTGCCCCTGTTTCCACAGTGCTGGTGACTGATGTGGGGGGTCCAGCTCATTGTGGGTGATGTAGTCCTGGGCAGGTGCTCCTCCGTTCCATAAGGAAGCAGTCCGAGAAAGATGGTGAACCAGCCAACGGGCAGCCTTCCTATATGACCTCTGTTTCAGTTCCTGTCTCCAGGCTCCTGCCTTGAGTCCCTGCCCTGACTTCCCTGAGAGCTGTGAGCCGGAATCAACCCTTTTCTCCACAAGCTGCTTTCAGGTGCAGTCTTGAACACAGCGATAGGAACACAGTTAAGACAGTCGCCGTGAACCTGTCTGTCTACTCGGTGGTGGCCGAGGAGGTGTGCTGAGTCCTCAGGCTCCACTTACCTCTTGGCTTGCCGAGTTTGTGACAGGGTCTCATGGTGCTGCCCAGGGGCCTCTACCTAGCTCTTCCCCTCTCTGCTCCCAAATGCTGTGATTACAGGCCTGAGCCACTACACTGGTCTCAAAATGTCTCTTCAAAATCCCACCTGGCGACTGGAGAGATGGCTCAGCAGTTAAAGGCCTTTATGGCTCTCCTAGAGGACATAGGTTCCCAGCACCCACTCGGCAGCTCACGCCCTCCTGTTACTTCCGTTCCTGGGGGTCTGATGCCCTCTTCTGGCATCCATGGGCACTGCACCCCCGTGATACACATACTCTCAGGCGGGCTCACACACATACACATATTTTTTAAAATAATTTTTTTTGGGGGGAAGGGTTTTTTTTTTTAAAGATGTATTTATTTCATGTTTATGAGCACTTTGTTTTCATGCACACCAGAAGAGGGAATCATATTCCATTACAGATGATTGTGAGTCACCATGTGAGAATTGAACTCAGGACCTTTGGAAGAATAGACAGTGCACTCAACCGCTGAGCCATCTCTCCAGTTCCTGGGCAGAGGTGGGGTGGGAGAGGAAGGGTTTTGAGACAGGGTCTCACTATATAGCTCTAGCTGTCTTAGAACTCACTCTGTAGACTAGGCTGGCCTCGAACTCACAGAGATATGCTGGGATTAAAGTCATGTGTCACTATGCTCAGCTAAAAAATTGTTTGAAAAACAGAAACAAACCCCCCCAAAAAACCCTCCTATTTTATCATTGTGTGTGTAGCTGTCAGAGGACAACTTTGCTTAGTCAGTTTTCTCCTTCCACCTTCGCGTGGGTTCCAGGGATCAAACTCAGATCACCAGGCTTGCACAGCAAGTGCGTTTACTCACTGAGCCCTTTCGCTGGCCCCTGTGGCAGGTTTTATAAGGATCTGTTGAATGAATGAATGATCGAACGAATGAACGAACGATGACTGCTTACCTTTGAAAGGAGTGCAGTTTGGCTCCCTCTTCCTGGGTGCCTGCTAATCTTCAGAGAGAGAGAGAGGGGGGAGAGGGGGGGGGAGTCCTGGCATCTCTCCTTGCTTTGTGCCTCTACCGCTTGAGATGGTCACAGATTCTGTATGAATGAGGTAACACCTTTAGCGCCCAGCATGTCTACCGATGGCCCATGTGCACAGAGGGCTAGCCTTCTCTCCCTCTGATTCCCTTTGTGATCTGTCTCTCTCACAGGCCACACAGGGGGTCCAGCACACGATCAGTGCAGAGGGGAGACAGGATGGACGGACAATGAGCGTGTGTCCTGGATCCCTTTAAATGTTCACTGTCTAACCCTCTCCTCCTGACCACCAACATCAGGGGTGAGAGCCAGGAGCCTGGCCTAGCAGACCCTCCATGAATGTTTGTTGAATGGCTGAATGAAATACAGCACTGGCTACATTTCACACACTCAGTCAGCCCAGCGTTTCTGGCGTGAGGCCCACCCGCCACCCGCTGTCTGCCAGCTCAGCCCCTGGATTTCCACATCTGCCGCTGCTGCCAGGAGTGACAAGCCCTGGGGGAGGTAGTTCCCGTCTTCAGAGCCAGGGACAAGCCGAGGCTGCCAGGACACGAACTTCCTTCACAAAGTAGAGCTGGCTGAGTTAGTCCCCTTGCCTGGCCAGCCGATGTCAGTCAGATTCTTGGGCCCCTGGGCAAGGGCCACATTCAGGAGTGGCTTCATCTGTTCGACACATCCTCTCAACCGCCTGCTTCCGTCTCTCCCCTGGAAGCTGTTCTGAGCCTGACGGGAGTCATGTGTAGAAATCGGGGTCGGTTTCGTCAGTGCATGGAGCCTGAGAGCTGCCTGGGATCATGGACAGGCTCAGCCCCAGCTGGAGACAGCCTGCAGGCCTTGGCTGAGTCATTTCCCGCCAGCCTCCTCTTCCCTCCAGAGGCTGCTGGGAGGCCGAGGTGGAATGTGCTGGGAAGCAGGGACTGTGAGCCAGAGGCAGACAATGCTGGCCTCGGCTATTTATCCTGCCCATCGCCTTAGCCTGATTTCTTTCTTTCTTTCTTTCTTTCTTTCTTTCTTTCTTTCTTTCTTTCTTTCTTTCTTCCTTTCTTCACTCGTTTGTCAGACAGACGTGATGCTTTTGTTTGTTGCCCTGTTTTGTTTTGTTAAGAGAGGGTCTTACTCCTTAGCCCAGGCTGGCCTCAAACCCAAAGTGATCCTCCTGCCTAGGTCTCCTGAGTCCTGGGCTCACAGGTGTACCCTACCTGCCTGGCTGTCCCCCACACTTCTGGGGTCAGCATACCCAGGCTGAAGCAGTGGCCGCCCTGTAAGGCAAGAATGATCGGGAGGGGTCAGAAGCTCCAGGGAGCCTCAGGCAGGTGTTCTCGGGCCTCAGCTGAATGGGCTTTGTCCCTCTGTCCACTTCCTGGATGGGTTTCAGAGGCTTGGCTGCCTCGGTGCTGCCTGGCACTGTCCCGTTGGTGGAAGTCCCCAGGGTCACCTGACCTAGAGACCAGCGAAGCCAGGATTCGGCCGGAGAGCTGAGGGGGTGGACCTCCTGGGAAGGAAGCTGCAGGTGCGAGGGGGTCCTTGAGGTTGCACTGGCCTCCTGCCTGCTCATGGCCATTAGTTAACAAGGGCATCTGTGGTGGTGCCTGGATTGAAAGGAAGCCCCAGGGTCACCCCTTTTCTGCGTGTCCTTAAGGAGGCCTTAGTCCCTTTTGGGCCTTGAGGCCACTCCTCGCTACAAAGCAGCATTCATTCATTCATTCATTCATTCATTCATTCATTCATTCATGCACATTTGTTAATTTGTGTCTGACTTCCGCAGAGACTTCTTGAACACCTACTGTGTGCAGGGTATGACAAGCAGGTGGCCTGGCAGCCAAGGAACTGATAGTCTCATGGGGGAGGAGGAGCGGAAAAAATAGACACAGATGAAAGATAACTTTGGGTGGAAAACTACTAAGGTGACAGGGGGCCGGGTAACAGCAGGGAACATGCAGGTCCGTGGGGACAGGGAGATCAGGAGGAGTTGTTTGAACAGAGATGCAGAGAGCAAGAAGGCACCAGTGCAGACACCACCATGCGCCTGGCACATAACAGCATGTGCAGAGGTCCTGGGGCAAAGCCAGCCGTGTGTGCCAGGTGTGGTCAGGGTGGCAGCAGGGAGGGGGTGGCCAGGGAGAAATGGTGGGGTGAGGTGGGCAGACATGGTGGACATGGCAGGGCTGTACAGGTCCCGATTGGAGCCACCAGGCTTGTCTGGAGCTTCATCGAGCCTCCTACAGAGCGTGTTCCGGTGGGCCCCGCTTGCCTTTCTCTCCTGACACTCACAGCCACAGGGCAGCAGAGTCCCTATTTCCTTGGAAGCGGTGGTGATGGGGGAATGACCAGGAGTCATCAGCGCCCCAGCGGCCCCAGGTACACAGCTGCTGAGCAGCCATGGCAACCCTGAGGGTAACCAGGAGGAGTTAAATGTCCGCATGTGCCCCACACGCTGACCCTGCAGCCAGGAGCTAAGCTAACTCCCTGACATAGCGACGATGACGGAGGCTAGCTCCCTGGGCTGCTCGCTATGCCAAGCACCGAAGGAATGAGCCCTTTTTTCCAGGTGGGGTGAAAATGTGCCGAGTGACGTCAGCCTTCACAATGCCACGCAACTGTCGCACCTCAGCAGTTCCAGAACCTTACCATCACCCCGAAAGGAAGCCCTGACAAGCAGGAGCCTCTCCACCCGGCTCCCCCAGGCCCCTGCTCCACATTGCTGTGGCTTTGCCTCTTCAGTTGTGTGTCACGGGCTCCTGTGTGGAGACCGCAGAGGCTGCCGGCTTTTCCACCTTCAACCATGAAGTGGGTTTATGCTCATCTTCTTGCTTTAACCTACCAAGCAGCCTTTTGCTTAGATGTGTTTTGGTTTTGGTTCTTCATGACAGGGTTTCTCTGTGTAGCCTTGGCTGTTCTAGACCAGGCTGACCTTGAACTCACAGAGATCCGCCTGCCTCTGCCTCCCCGAGGGCTGGGATTCCAGGTGTGGGTCACCGCACTTGGCACTGTTCAGCTGTTTTTAATTGATGAAGAATAAGTCACTTACCATAAACCGTATTTTGTCTACCCACTGCTCAGCCAATGGGTATTTGAGTTATATCCACAGTTTGACCGTTGAGACAGGGTATTCTTGAACTCCTGATTCTTCCGCCTTGGAGTGCTGGGACCTCAGGCATGTGCCACCATGCCCAGCTGTGTCAGGCTTTTGCTGACCACCCCCCTCCAGTCCTCTCGTAAGTCAGCGTTTAGCACCAGAACTGCTGGGCCCTCCTGTCAGTCTGCATTGGACTCAGGAACTGCCAGCTAACACAATTAAAAAAGCAAGCATGGCATAGGCTGTGGTGGCACACACCTGCCATCTGAGCACTTGGGAGGCAGAGACAGGAGGATCTCTATGAGTCTGAGGTCAGTTTGGTCTGCGTAGCGAGTTCCAGGACAGCCAGGGCTACACAGAGAAACAAACAAAACAAAGAACAACAACAACAAAGCAGTCATGGCTTTGGGATTCTCTCAATTGGATAATAAGGGGCGCTGTGTTGATCCATTCACCAGAGGAGGAAACTGAGGCCTCAGAGGTGGAACTTGCCTGTCCTACTCCTAATATGAGAGCCTCAGGGCTGCTAGATTCCAAACTAACTAGGAGACTGAAAAGGGGTGGAGAGAGAGAGAGAGGAAGAGAAAGGGAAAGGTGTAGGAAGAAAAGGAACTTTGTCTTTAGGCCAGGCTCCACCTCCCCAGGTGCCACCTGCAGGGGAAGCCGAGGTCAGAGGTGAAAGTGTCACCGCCTTCACCTGTCCCCAGCCTCCCTTTCTGTCCCTTCCTGGTCCAGTGACATGGGAAAGCTGGTTCACCTCTCTGGCCTTCTTCCCACAGCAAACAGTGCGGCCATGTTTTTACCATTTTATCTCTGAGAAGGGTTGTCATGTAGCCCAGTCCAGATCCTCCTGAACAGGGAACTACCCGTGTGTGTCATCACACCCAGCTTAGAAGACTCCTTTGTGACACAGGAGGAAGGACCCCTAGACTCTGGGCTCTCGGTTTGGGCGGAGCTGGGGGACAGAAAGGAATCTGGAAGCTCTTCTGGAATCTCCTCTCCAGAGGAGTCTTAGGAGGGCACAGGCCATGGACTGGGAGGAATGGGCTGTCCAGTGGGAGGAAGTGGCGCCTACCTTGGAAATTCCACACCCCAGCTGCAGCTGAAGGTTCCAGATATGAAAAGAGTGACAGCTCTCTCAAACCACTTGGACCCCAGGTCATTGAAAACCAAGGTGGCTGGGCCTGTAAGGTCCCCCAGAACCCCTGTGGGCTTCAGTCAGAAAGGCTGACTGTGGCTACATCACACTTGAAACTGACTGTCACGCTGGAACTGAACCCGTACTGTAACAATGGGAGGGACAGTGCGACCGGCAATGTGCCACAGCCGAGGCTGCAGTGTGGGTACCAGGTGGCGTCTCCAAGCCTTGAGCGTGGCTGAGGCCTGGCACATCTAGGGTTCAGGGGTGACCATAAGGATGTTTCTGTGTGTCAGGCAAGTGCCAAGCAACCTGGGAAGCGGTGCCCAGAGAGGTAGAGACATTTGACAAGGTTTGTACAGCTAAGGAGCAACTGAGTGTTGCTCAGAACAAAAGCCATGTCACACCATTTGGTGGTGGTGAAGAGTCTTCATGTGTGTTAAAGTTCAGAGGACAACCTTCAAGAGTCTGTTCTCTTCTCCTGCTGCATGTGTCAGGGATAAAAGTCAGGTTTGCACGGCAAGCCTTTTTTTTTTTTTTTAACCTGCTGAGCCATTTCTGAAGCCCACAACCCATGGACCCTTGCTGAGATGGAAGAGGCACAGGACCCCCAGCAAGAGCCCTTCACCCCAGCTCTCTACCTTGTTCTTCTCTGAGTGCTGGGAACCCAGGACTCTGGATGGAAGCTCTAGGGCTACAACCTGGGGTCCCTCCTGCCTAGGGTCACCCAAGGAGGCACAGGTCCTGATTTCCCCTGGGAAGGCTCAGCCTCACTCAGATAAGTGCTGCAGCCATCAACTGCACCAGTTCTGCTGTGAGACAAGCATCCCTGCACCCAAAGCTCTGTATCCCTGGGAAATAGGGCCTGTAGGCACATCCTTGATAAAGGGTCGTGGATAGGCAGGGCCATGACTCATTCTGTGGAACGTCTGCCGTGGGAAGGGAGAGCCCCGGGCCGCAGTGGGTGGACGCTGGGTTGGAGGCCATGCATCAGGCCAAGGCTGGCGGTAGCCCAGCCGCCAGGACATGGCTGCACAACCTGAGGCCGGCCAGACTCCTGAGTCACTGTTTCCCTTTGTTGCCAAACCAGGCGGGAAACTGGGGAGCCAGGGTGGAGCCAGGGAGGGAAGGCTGTGGAGAGCAGAGGCCGCTGTTGGACAGGACAGATATAAAATCACCAGCCAGATGCAAAAGGGGCCTCTGCAGTGCTAGAATGGGCTGCTGGTACCCCCAGGTTACAGGCCATCCCCTCAGTCCTTCCCAGCACCCCCCCTCTCCACCAGCCACACACACAATTCTGCTTCACGATTTTCTGTTTCTGTCGTTTATTGATCCCGTTCCACACCTCAGGCCCTTTGCACTTGTGGTGGCTTCTCTCTGGAACCGGTCAGGAGAGCTGCCTCATAGTTACCTCAGAGATGTGTCCTCATCACCTGGCTTTTAAAGTGCATCCTCCCTGCTCCATCTCAGCTCCTCCAGCTTGTCTGTCCTCTTATTCTTCTGCCCGGATGGCACTGAGAACCTGCAGTAGCCAGGCCCTGCGCTGGACACAGGATGGAAGTAACCGGAGTGGACTGCCCGCCTGCTCCCCAGAGCTGCTGGTTTTAGAACACGCTGTGCCGTAACAGGGTGGACAGGGAAAACGAAGGCCTCGGGAGTGGCCAGTGCAGAGGCCCTGCAGCAGGATTGTGGCTGGTGTGATACGGAGGCAGCTGACTTCAGTGTGGCTGGAGCTGAGAGGGGAAGGTCATGGCACCTGGGGTCAGCAATGGGGCTTGAGGTCAATAATGGGACAGGCAGACTGAGCAGGATTTGAGTCTTGATCTGACAGGTGGGAGCCTTGGAGGGAGCCCGAAGAGAGGCGCCTCAGAGGTATTGAGACCTGGTTAGATTTCCTCAGACTCGGGGGACCCTCCTGTGTGTCCTTGAGAGCCTGCAGGGAAGCGCTGTAAAGGACAGGCTACAAGAGCCACAGTGTACTAGCTAGCTCTGCCGGTAGACAGGGCTTCCACCTTGCTTAGCCCCTAAGGGTGATCAGGACCCAAGCTCAGTGGGTCTGTCACACACACACACACACACACACACACACACACACACAGCCACATATACACACAGACACATACACACACACACAGTCACATATACGCACATACATATACATACACACACACACACACACACACAGACAGGTAGACACACATATGGTATGTTTCCTGTGACAGCCATCCCCCCATGGTAGGCCTGTGGGATACTGGTCAGAGCTTAGCCAATGACTCACCGGGACTGGACCTCATCTGGACACTCACTACCTCTCCATGTCTGGACTGGAAACCACCTCTGACCTGCTGGGGGGACAGGAGCTGGGCAGAAAGGGCGGAAGAGCCCTGGGCTCAGCCAGGCAGCCTGCGGGGACAGGCACAGGGAAGACCCCCAGGCTTGCTTTTGGCCCTGTGATGCCCTCCCGGGCTGGGGGAGCATTGGGAAGGTCCTACTGCCTCTGCTGGTCAAGCACAGCCCTGGTCCCCACAGTGTGTCATAGCCACCCACGGTGCTTTTCTCCTCCTTGTGGGCTCTGGTCTGTTCTAGCATCTTCCATTTCTTTCTGTTCTGTGGTCTACTTAGTTGACAACTATGTATTGAGCACCTGTTATGGTCCAGAAAGTAGGGTTTAGCTACTTGTTTGTTTGTTTGTTTGCTTGTTTGTTTTAAGGCAGCATCTCACTACGTAGCTCTAGCTGACCTGGAATTCACAGAGATCCACCTGCTTCTGCCTCTCAGGTGCTGGGTTTAAAGGCGTGCACCGCCATACCAGTCCCCAGAGAGTAGTTGTTTAATTGTTTATTCTTTTTTTTTTTTTTTTAAGATTTACTTACTTATGTATTTGAGTGTTCTGTCTTCCTGTACATCTGCATGACAAAAGAGGTCATCAGATCACATTACAGATGGTTGCGAGCCACCATGTGGTTGCCGGGACCTGAGCTCAGGACCTCCGGGAGAACAACCCAGTGCTCTTAATCACTGAGCCATCTTTTCCAGCCTGATTGTTTATGCTTTCGTTTTGTGTTTTAGATGACGTGTCTCTCTGTAATCCAGATGTTCTCAAACTCTTTTATGCTTTTGTTTTGTTTCTTTTTCAGACAGGGTTTCTCCATGTAGCCTTGGCTGTCCTGGAACTTGATACCTTAGCCCAGGCTGGCCTCAAACTTGTATTAGTCATCCTGCTTTTGCCTTCCAAGGGCTGGGATGAAAGGTTTACGTCACTACCCCCAGCTGCAGGTGAAGGTCTTGATACAACTACAGCTTTAGAGGAACACAGGGCACATCCAGGAGATGGCAGAGAGCCTCAGAGCCAGAGAATGCTCTCATCCTCTGAAGATGAGAGCGGGGGTGTGTGTGTGTGTGTGTGTGTGTGTCAGGTGCTTCTCTGGAATGAGGAGGGCTTAGGATAGCCTCAAAAGGACCACTGAGCAGAACCTTGAAGGGTGGGGAGGAGGAGGGAGGCCTGAGACACCAGAGGGACAGGAAAAGCTTCCAGCCAGAGAACAGCAAGTGCAAAGGCCCTGGGGCTGGAATGTGCTTGGTGTGTTCAGGGAGCATCCGGAAGGCTGGAGTCAGAAGCTGACAACTCAGGGGCCAGCCAGGACAGGGAGCAGAGATAAGTTGAATACATTTCCCTCACTTAAAGGCTTTCAAGGATCATTTTGCCTTTTCAATCAACTCTAGCAGCCAGCTCACCAGTGAGGATGTGTGGGCAGGCTGATGCCGGAGCTGGATACCCGGCCGGTCGGGCTTCCGGTTTCCTTCCGGACTTGGTCAGCTGTCCAGGGCTGGGACTGACGCCATTCAGTCCTTCCGTCTTCCATTCAGCTCATCCATTCATTCTTCCCCAACTACTCCTCAGCTGTAAAGTGACAAATGGCTTCAGGCAGGGCCGGGTTTGTGATCAGTTGGTAGATTGCCTAGCGTGCCCAAAGTTCTGGGATCCCAGGTATTAAGTGTGCTGCGTGTGCTAGTGGTACAGACCTATTAGCTGAGTACTGGGGAGCCAGATGTGAGAAGTTCAGGGTCATCTGGACTGCAGACCCTGTCTCAAGAAAAAAAAAAAAATTATAATATAGTTGGGTGTGGTTGGTGCACTTCTGTAATCAGGAACGGGGACTCTGAGGCAGGAGGATTATAGTGAGTTTGAGGTCACCCCTGTCTTAAAAGAGCAAAAACAGCTGTTACAGAGCTGCCAATGAGCACCCCCACTCCCGTGTGGGCTCCTGTCCCTGAGGCCAAGCAGCCTGAGTTCCAGTTGGTCCTGTTGGCCTGGCTGGTGGCCCTGTCTCTTCCGCCTGTGTGAGGAATGCAGGTGTGACAAATGCCATGCACCTGGCTCATGTCACACAGGAACATTTGGCATCAGCTCTTGCTTTGCTTTGACGTCTGAGAATCCAGGGCCCTAAAAGGGAAGAGCTTTGCCCGGGAGACCATGCACCAGGAAGTGGCCGACCCCAGGCTCCAGCCTCCCGATGTCCTCACACCTAAGTGCAAGGCAAGCAAGCCTGGCCCAGAGGCAGCACTCCCAGACAGGTCTGGCTGAAGGAGGCCTTTGGAAGCTGTTACGAGGAAGTCCCAGGGGCTCCCTCCTTACAGAGCAGAGGCTCAGCCACCAGGCATGCTTCCTCCTGGGAGACCAGCACCTGCTGTCCCTTCCCCTGCATTCAGCTGGGTCAGGTACTCCCGGGTCTGCAGGTGCTACAGAGCAGGAAGGGTGGGGCAACAGGGCAGTGGCCATTACCATGGAAACCAGACAGTCTGAGTAGGGCTGGGATTGTGGCTAGGACCTTTAGTTCAAGCCCCACGGAGGTCAAAGGGATCCCTACCCCCTGTCCTACAGGGGCTCTGCCTTGGTCTCAGGGCTCCCAGGGTAAGGTCCCTGCCTGTGGGCTGAGGTCAGAGCCATGGGCTCCCTGGGTGCCTTGGAGGAGTACCCAGTGCCCTCTGAGTTCTCTGGCCCAGGTCTGGGGACATACACTTAGTGAGCTGGGACGCAGACAGCCAGGCAGGGCACAGGGAAGGGCAGGTGTCAGTGTCTACCTGAAAGTTCCAGAAGGTGGCCAGGAGGAGGTGCTCCAGAGGAAGCTGGCTTGGCAATGGAAGGCAGTGATGACGTCACCTTGGTCGCTCCTGTACACCCAGTTTCCAAGGCACACCCTGGTAGACACTTCATAAAAAATTGTAAAATAGCCAGGCATAGTGGGGCAGACCTGTAGTCCCAGCACTTGAGAGGCAAAGGCAGGAGGATTTCTGTTAGTTCACAGTCAGTCTGACCTACCTAGCAAGCTCCAGTTTCAGGACAGCCAGGACTACATAGACTCTGTCTCAAGATAAAATAAAAAAAATTAAAAAATGAAATAATTTGTAAAATAAATAAATGTTTCAAGTGTGTGATTCCTGGACTCAGGAAACTGAGGCAGGAGGATAGCTTTCTAGGTCAGCCTGGACAGCAGAGTAAGACCCTTTGTCATCTCAAAAAACAATAATTGTAAAGTAAAATAGCATAAAAGGTCAGCTGCTCAGACCCTGGGTTATCTCTGTGAGGGAAAGTCATTTTATGTACGAAGAAACTTCACACAGAGAGGTTGAGGAATTTGCCCAAAGCCACACTGCTAGCAAGTGGTAACCAGGGTTTGAACACAGCTTATGTGCAAACTCTGCCCTTTATTTTACTTTATTCCGTGTGTGTGTGTGTGTGGTGTGCGTGTGTGAGCATGTGTGCTTCATGTGTGTGGAGGCCAGAGGTTGACATCAGCTATCTTCCTTGACCACTTATCACTTACATATTGAGGTAGGCCTCTCTCTAGCTGATCCCGGATCTCACCTAGCCAGCCTGCTCTGGGAATCCCTGTCTGGGCCAGCCCCATCAGTCCTGAGGTTCCAAGTTGAGTCATCTCAGCCTCTTTAAGTAGGTGCTGGGGATTTGAACTCTGGTCCTCATGCTTGCATGCAGACACTCAACCCACGGAGCCATCTCCCTAGCACTTGACCTTGGATTCAAATTCTGCTTGCTGTGTGAACTTGGGCAGGTGCCCTGTCCTCTGTTTCTGGACTTCCATTGCCAAAATCAAAGACCATCGGGTTGCTGGCGCTTGGAGAGGCAGCCTGTCCTAGCTGGTGTCTGTGTGCACACAGCCCCGATAGCCCCCCAAAACTGAAGGGTCCTCAGCTGACCGAGTGATGGGAGCCGCTGCTGCTGGAGGCTTCTGGGAGCATGTGGGCCAGCCCTCACCTGTGTCCGCTCTCCGAGCCGTCTGTACGCCTTCGTCAGGCCACAGAGCACTCTGCCGGCAGACGAGGGTGTGAGCGTCTCTGAGAACAGCCTGCCACTGTGCCCTGTGGGTGTGGAGGACTGGGGGGGGGGGTACCTGGGGAGGGGACCACGAGGCCTGATGGCTGGGGGAGGGGAGGCAGGGCAGATGCAGGGCAGGTGCCGTGCAGGTGTCCAGGACCATCCCCCAGCATCGCCCCTAGGGAAGCGCCCTCACATGCGTGCCCCAGAACCGGCCCAGCTGGTCAGACACCTGCACCGGGAGCTTCTTGTCCAGAGCCAACACAGGTGTGAGCTGGGGGTGGGGCTGGAGGTGGGGAGGGGTTGGGGGCAGAGCCTAAGAAAGAGGCATGGGGTCTGGGCCCTGAACAGTCGCCTCCATATCCTGTCCCCTCATCCATAAAAGATCTGCAGGCTCTTGTGGGCAGCTTCGTACCCGAGTCAGTGCCCCAGCATGTTTTCTAGACACACACATGTGGATGGGGATGGGGGGGGAGGCTCGGATGGTAGTGCTTCCGGCTTTTACAGGTGTGTCCCCAAGGAAGATCTGATTCCTGTCCCCATCTCTTTCTCTCTGGAGGGGGATGAAACAGGGTCTCAGGTGGCCTAGCCTGGCCTCAAACTCATGATGTAGCTGGGAACAGCTTGAATTTCTGATCCTCCTGCCTCAGCCTCCTGAGGGTGGAGCTTGTTTCGTCACACCCAGCCTAAGATTTTACCTTCCACTCAAGAAATATTGGTTGAGTGCCTAGTGTGCCAGCTAGCAGCTGGGGCCAGTACTGTGAGGATGAGTGAGGTCTCTACACTGCAGAAGAAGGCAGGAGGTCCATAGAAAGAAAAACAAACAGCAAACACCAAGACCCAAGAGCCTTCCAGCCTGGGACTGAAGACAGAATGAAGCAGATTGACTGTAGTCATATGGGGTGGGGAGGGTTACCGAGAGGAGAAAGCAGCCCCCTGTGCAGAGACAGAGATGTGAGGGATCCCTGGGGTGTGGGTCCAGCCAGAGACCCACGGGCATGGGCAGAGACAAGGGCAAAGACAGAGGTGGGCATGAGCTCTCAGCTTCAGGAGCCACCCCCACGCCAGCATCAGCCTAAGGGGCTTCTCTGTTCCCAGGAGCCAAGGCCAAGGGCCAGGCTGGAGGAAATGGGGCTGAGGCCCAGCAGCGGTCTCTCCGGGGACAGCTAATATCTCTGAGTGCCACTGACAGCACACAGCCCTGGGTGGCAGGGTGGGGGCCAGGCACTCCATAAACAGCCAAGGCCCATAAAGCTGATCAAAGCGGTAAGGCCTGCCCCAGCCCAGGCCACTTCCTGCAGGGGCCCAGAGCCCCCAGCTTGTGGAGAGATGGATGTAAGGGGGACCCAGGAAGGACTTTCTCAGCCAGGGGCCTCCTTATGTTTAAGGACAGGTCCCTGAGCCTGTAAGGCCTCGGTTTCCTGGCTTGTCTTACAAGCTTGGATACCAGCAGCCCCTGGACAGCCTGTTTCTGCAACAGAGGTGGTGAGGGGTCTTCAAACACAGTCCTATTACCTTGTGACCTCGGTCAATGACACCCCTCCCCCACAGCCCCCAGCTGGAAGATGGGGGCGCCACAGTCCCTCTTCAGCGGCCTCAGGCTGTAGAACTGTCTCATTATGATTTGTAGTTATAGTTCATTATTGGTTGATAAAAGCACTGACCCAGCCCTGACGAGGTGGAGAGGCTGTGTCCCCACAGTGAGGCTCAGGGATGTGACCCCCACAGAAGGCAGAGACAGAAGGGGAAGGCCCTTTTCATTCCCCTCAAAGTGGGCCCAGAGGTGGGAGCTCTCCAGGCCTGGCTCTGGTGTGTCTGTACCCCAGCCTGGGAACTCCTGGAACCTTGGCGGGGAGGGTCTCACCAGAACTTGGAACTCCCCTTCTCTGCTGTTAGGTAGGCTAGAGATAACTGAGGGCTGTGTTGGTGGCAAAGGCCTGTAATCCCAGCTACTGGGGGAGGCTGAAGCAGTACGGGAAGCGCCAGAGCCTTCTGGGCAGCTTTGTCCTGCCTTTGAAGCCCTACCTTAAAGCCAGGTATGGAGCACCGGCCTATAGTCCCAGGACTCTGGAGGCAGAGGCAGGAGGATTGCCAAAGGTTTGACTCCAGAGTGGACTGCACAGCGAGTAGCAGGTTAGTCAGGGGGCTGACAAGCAAGACTGTCTCTAAAAAATGAAGGAAAGGACCGGCTGTGGTGGCGCACGCCCTCAGTTCCAGCGCTCAGAAGGCAGAGGCAGGTGGATCTCTGCTTTAGAGGTCAGCGTGTTCTACAGAGTGAGTTCCAGGACAGTCAGACCTACACAGATTCTGTCTCAGACGATAACAATAAAAAACAAAATAAAAAAGGAAGGAAAGAAAAGAAGAAAGAGCGACAGACCTCATTTTAAAATAAACCCTAAGCCAGGTGCAGTGGCACAAGCCTGTAGTCTCAGCACTCAGGGAGGCAGAGGCAGGTGGATCTCTGAGATCAAGGCCAGCCTGGTCAGCAAAGAGAGTCCAGGACAGCCAAGGATACACAGAGAAACCCTGTCTGGAAAAAAACAAAAACAAACAAACAAACAAATAAAAATAAAATAAAGCCTAAGCCAGGCGGTCGTGGCACACAGTTTTAATCCTACCACTCGGGAGGAAGGGGCAGGAGGATCTCTGTGAGTTCAAAGCCAGCCTGGTCTACAGAGCAAGTTCTGTGATAGCCAGGGCTATACAGAGAAACCCTGTCTCATAAAATAAAATAAAATAAAATAAAAT
Organism: Psammomys obesus; assembly: GCF_907164565.1. Lineage (NCBI taxonomy): Eukaryota > Metazoa > Chordata > Mammalia > Rodentia > Muridae > Psammomys > Psammomys obesus. Next base: position 10,504,227 of record NW_026596234.1, on the reverse strand, counting down.
AAAATAAAATAAAATAAAATAAAATAAAATAAAAATTAAAATAAAATAATAAATTAAATTAAATTAAATAATAATATAATATAATTTATATTATATTATATAAATAAAATAACAAAATAAAATAAAATAAAACCTAAAAAGAAAGAAAGAAAATGCCTGGCTGGTACTGTAATTTGCTGGCAGAGTAACTGCTTAAGGCCCTGGGTTCAGTGGCCCTCCAGTGAGCACTGGGTGGAGAAGCTGAGTCAGACCACATCTCCCTCTGCTCACAGCCCCCTCTGGCTCCCACCCCATCCACAAAGCCAGAATTTCCAAAGCCCAAGGCCCAGGGCAACCCACAAGCCCTCAGCTCTGTCCCCAGCTCCTGACATGTGGATCCGTGCAGAAGGCAAGAAGGGACCTGGAACTCAGGGCAGTGGGCGCTGCCATCCAAATGCTCTGCAAGGGAGAGTAGAGCATGCTGAGAAGAAAGCTGCAGAGCCCAGGATCTGGAGATAACTGAGGGCTGTGTTAGTGGCACAGGCCTGTAACCCCAGCTACAGGGACCTTGAGTCAGGGCAATGGCTGGTACACACTGAGTCCCTACTGTGTGCCTGGCCCTACTGTGTGTACCCTCTAGGTGCCGGATGGTGACAAAAGAAGAAATCTGCTGGGGTGGACAGACTCAGCCTCGTGGGGATCTGCACAGACCATATGGGAGGAGTTCAAGTCCCCTGGACTAGACAACAAATGCCCAGTGTCAGCAGCTGTGGCCCTGGCAGTTTGCGGCTCAGAGTACAAGCTTGGTATTCCATTTCCCTCAGTAAATCGAGGCCACAGCCCATTAAACAGCCCCTCTGTCAGTGTGCCTGGTGTCTGGGACAGGCCCCGATTCACTTTTAGAACCTCTAAGGGTTTCCCTGGTTGGGAGGAGGAGGTCTTTTATTTTGAGACAGGGTCTCACGATGCCCTGGTTGGCCTCAAATTCACTACGTCCAGAAGGCACATTCTCCATCTTCCTGCCTCTATGGAGTCAGACCCAGCCCACCCCAAGTCTGTGTCTTCCCACAATGCCACCTGCATCTGTTGTCCCCTGGACCGACCGTGACTCCCAGCAATAGATCCCTTGAAGGTTGGCCTCCTTCACTGAGGGGAAACTGAGGCATGGGGGAAACAGAGTGGCCCAGGGAAGAATTGGAGAATTGGAAACCATTTGCAGAGGTGCATGTGTTCGTGTGTGTGTGTGTGTGTGTGTGTGTGTGTGCGCGCGCGCGCGCGTAGGTGGGTGGGAGGTGATGCTGAGATGGAATCCAGGGCCACTTACATACTAGGAAAGCATTCTAACATTCATCGGTCCACTTGGCCACTACCTTTTCAGAGCCCTGCCCTCCCCCAACTCCTGTCTTTACTAAGGTCACAAGCAGCTCAGTGGATGAAGCATGGAAGAGAAGGCTGGGCTTCAGAGGGTCACAGCCACTGCCCAGGTCACACGGCCTGAGGTAGAGAAGCTTGTTTGCCAGGGCTGCGGCAGGGATGGGGAGACAGGGGCCCAGAAGGGCAGGCCCTGCCCGAGGTCAGGCAGCCCTCCCGGGCCCAGGCTCCACAGAAACTAGTCCGGGCCTGGCGTCCTGCCTCACAACCTTCCAGAGCCTTCCCACGACCCTGGTGGGGGTTGGGGACCACCTGGCATTTCCTGTTTGTTTGGGCAGGGCCTGGGCAAAGCCCGAGGGGAGAACAGGGATTTCCAAGGTCCTGTCACTCAGGAACTAGGCCTGCACTGAGGAAGCAGGGGCTGGGTCCCATCCTGGGTCCTTCTCACTCCCTCCCAACAACCTAATGAGCTGACCTCAAGCCCCTGAAAGGCCCCAAGGCTATGAGCACCCCCTTATCCTTGCCTCAGTTTCCTTCTCTGTTAAACGGGGTCATTGTGAGGAGGAGCTGTCCACACAGCATTTGGGGAGCTGTTACCCAAACATAAAGACACAGGGCTGGTGGAGGAGGCCAAGCAGGCACACGTCAGTACCAATACAAGAACTTTAAACCCCTGCCCTGACATCGGTTGGTTGGCTGTGTGGCTCCTGGCTGAACATGCTAAGTCCAGCCTCAGTTTTCACTTCTGTGAAATGGGAGGAAAACTGACCCAATGACTCAACTTAAAGGCCTGGCAATGCCGTGGCTGAACAAGAGCCCGTGACTCACACCGAGTTTCTTCCCAGAAGGAAGCACAGTTTGTGCCCTGGGTGGTCCAGGCAGCTGGAGGAAGCCCCCGCTCCCCAGCCCACCCCAACCACAGGGTGACTGTCCTGTTTATGCTCCAGGGTGGCCTGGCTGACAAACCCTTCCCGCCCTTCCCCCACCGGGCTGTTACTCAATCACGGTGGTGGCCTCCCTCCAGACTCTGTCACCTTCCACATCAGCACCTGTGCGTCTCTACCCCTGGTCCCCCCCCCCAGCCCCTGTTTTCTGTCCTCACTAGATGTTATTATTATTTTTTTAATCTGCTCTCATTAGAGTCTAAAACAGCATCTCAAACAGCACTCCATAAATATTTGCTCAACTTTTTTTTTTTTTTTTTTTTTTTTACTGTGTTTGCTCATACAGAGCAGGGGTCAAAAACAGTCTTAAGCACGCCACAGAAGTGTTCCTTAGTGAGCTAAACCCCTAGCCCTGTAGACCAGGCTGGGGCTTGAACTCACAGAGATCCACCTGCCTCTGCCTCTGCCCCCCAGCTGCTGAGATTAAAGGTTTGGCCACCACCCCAGGCCCCTTCCCTCTTTTTTGAGACAGGGTCTTGCTGATTTAATTTATTTACATTTGCCATTAGTCCTGTGTCGCTGCAGTTGCATTTTCTGCTGAATGAATGGGTGAATGAGTGAATGAATGAATGAACGAACTCTGGCTGCTGGGATGGGTGGAGACTGGGGCTTTCCCCAGCTTCCTTGGGCTATCCAGGTAGAAGAAGATGAAACTGAGCTGAGAGTGTTGGCTCAGACCTCGGCCTCCCAGCCCTCTGGAGGCTGAAGCAGGATGAATGCTATGAGTTCAAGCCCAGCCTGGACTAGGCAGTTAGACCCTATCTCAAAGGCAACTATAACAACCAAAAAGGACACGGTAACCACAGGTGTGGTGGTGCAGCCTGGAATCCTAGCACTCAGGAAGTAAAGGCACAGGAAGTAAGCCTGTGGACAGGTGAATCTCTGAGTTCACGGCTAACCTGGGAGAGAGAGAGAGAGAGAATACCAGGACAGCCAGCACCACACAGAGAAGCTCTGTCTCCAAAAACAAACAAACAAACAAAAAACAACAAAACAAAAGTTCAAAATCATACTCTGCCACATAATGAATTTTAGGCCAGCCTGGGCTACAGGGGACCCTGTCTCAAAAGAAAAGAAAAGAAAACATGGTGCCAGCCCCGCCTAGCCCCTCACCCCTGTACATGTTTATTCCACAGCCCTTAAGTTGGACAAGGCCTTGTTGGCCACACCCACCTATGTGTGTGAGTGTGTGTGTGAGAGAGAGACAGACAGACAGAGAGAGAGAGAGAGAGAGAGAGAGTATAAGTGTGAATATGTGAGCATAGGAGTGTGTGAGTGGATGGGTGTGGGGTGGATGGGTGAGTCTATGGGTGTGTGACTGTGTGTGTGAGCGTGTGAGCGCATTGTGTGTGTGTGTGTGTGTGTGTGTGAGTATATGAGTGTGTGTTCCTCATCCTGCTGGCACAGCCAGCAGCTTCAGGTTGGAGTTCCTGGGTCTGGAGTCCAGTTGGCTCTCCCGGCTTCCCCCATGACCTGGCCTTGGCCTTGCGTTTCCTCTGAGCCTCCATTTGCTTCCTCACTTGTAAAGCTCGGGTCCCAGCGGCTGCTTCCTACCTTGCCTGCTGAGGGAACCCGGCGAAGCAGCTGGGGTCAAAGGGCTCCGCCCAATGCCCAGCTCAGTGTGATCGCCCAGCAAGGGCCAGAGCACGCCTCACTGCGGCTGTGGCCTCAGTTTCCTCCCTTTGTAAAGGAGACTGAGCAGCGTTTCCTCCTGAGAGAGCGGGCTCTGCTCCACCCACACCATCCCCTTTCACTTCAGACCAAACCCAAACGGGGCCTGAGAGAGGCTGGAGACAGGGGCGTCAGCTTTATCTCTGCGCACACGGGGAAACTAAGGCTCTTTGGAAGATGGTGAGCCACAGGCGCGCCTTCCCCACGCACCTGCCATTTGGTCGGACTGGGGCAGCTGGGGACCTGGCTGGGGGAAAGGTGCATGGCCCTGGGGGAGCCCGGCAGCCTCCGAGATGTTTCCTGATGCCTGCCTGGAAGGCCCGTGCTCCTTTCCCACGGAGGAGACACCCAAGGCCAAGGGGCAGTCCCGCTGGCCGCTGGCTCCCGGGGGTGGTGACTGCCTTCCTGCTCCTGCCCCAGCTTTGCCCCTGCTGGGAAAGCTCTCCATTTAGCAGCCTACGGATCTGTCCCCTTCCCAGTTCAGCACACGAGCGTCACTTCCTCAGGGACCTTCCTGACCAGGAACTGCTCAGAGCCTTCAGGGTTTCCGCTTTCCTAAGGAGTGTCCTGCTCAAGCTGAAGGTCCCTGTCCCTCCCCGGAGGAGTCCTAGCCTCAGAGCTCTGTGCCTGAGCTGGTGTCCACCTGCCCCGTGGGGGTCACCGCCACCGGACCATCCACAGCCGGGCCGGGCCTGCTGCTCAGTCCTCTAAGAGCAGGGAGTGTCTGTCCTGAACACTGTCCAGCCGCTGGGGCCAAGCTGAGTGCCTGGCACGCATTAGGTGCTCAGCCGCTGTTTGGGAGGAGGATAAATCACCACAATTCCTTTGCTCAGTTTTTTTTCTTTCCTATTCATTTAGAGAGGAGCTCATGCAGGCTCTGAACTCCCGATCCCTGCTGCTGGGAGTACAGGTGTACACAACCCAGCTGCTGCTGAGTTTTTCATTTCCTCACTTGGTAGGAAGTGCCAGCTGTGCTGCGCCCAGTGACTCATGCCTATACTCTCAGAACTGGACAGGCTGAGGCAGAAGACTTGCCAGAACTTTGAGGCCAACCTAGGCTACATAGTAAAGCCAGCCTGAGCTACATAGTAACACCCTGTCTCAAAAGAGAGAAAAGAAGGGGGCTGGAGAGATGGCTCAGAGGTTAAGAGCACTGACTGCTCTTCCTGAAGGTCCTGAGTTCAATTCCCAGCAACCACATGGTGGCTCACAGCCATCTATAATGAGTTCTGGTGCATAATAAGATCTGGTGTATACATAATAGATAAATAAAATCTTTAAAAAAAAGAGAGAGAGAAAAGAAAAAGGCCAGGTGTCATCTGGTTCCCTGGAAAACGGTATCAGAGTGACAGGTAGGGTCCTGCCTGCAGTGCCCTGACTTTCTAGTACTTGAAAACAACCACTGTCAAGGAAGACACATGAGGCAGAGTCGCGGGGGGAGGGGGGGAGGAAGGGGGATCCCGTGCTTGCTAGACTGTCAGAAAGGGTCCCTGGCAGAAGCTGAGACTGGCCCAGCTACCCCCCCTCCCCAGCTGTCGTAACTGCGGGCAGCTGGAGTTGCCAAACTCCGCCACAGCTGCGTCACCAAGGGCCAAGAGGACCCAAGGCAGAGGGAAACTGGGCAGGGCCCACACCCAGGCTAGATTCAGCCACAGAATTAGCCAAAGGCTTGCCCGTGTCCTCTGTTAGTCAGTTTGCGGTGGGGCTACGTGGTCACTTGCTGTGACGGACTCTTTGACTTGCAGTGAAGTTCAGGAATGCTGTCTGAGCTCCCCATTCTTTCTTCCCAGAGGACAGAAAGCTGTGGGCCTGCTGAGGCCATGGAAACCCTGAGCTGTCCCTTGCTCCTGTGGTCATGTCTTTTCCTCCTTCCACAACCTATGTATATGCCTTCCTGGGTCTCTCTCTCTCTCTCCCTCTTTCTCTCTCTGTACTGGAACACTTGTTCCTTCTGAACTTTGGCTTCCCATCTGTAAAATGGGATGATAATAGTTCTCACTGTGGAGGAGTGAGCTGGGAACTCAATTTAGTGGTGTTTGTGAGCCAGGTATAGACTGTCACCTGTTGGCCACCACTGGGGACACCTCCAATTGGCAAAGATTGCAAGTTTGCATTTTTTTTTCTGTCATTCACTCTTCCTTTTCTCTTCTTCTTCCTTTCCCCCCTCATTGTTTTTGTTTTTGCTTTTTTGTTTGCTTGGGTTTTTTTTTTTTGTTTTTTTTTGAGACCTAGTCTCTCTAGATAGCCCTAGCTGTCCTGGAACTCATTCTGTAGACCAGGCTGGACTCAAACTCAGAGATCTACCTCCTGAGTGCTGGGCCACCATTGCCTAGCCTTGTTCACCTTTTCTTAATGGATATATATTCATTCTGCTTTAAAAATAAACAGTGTGGCAGTGGGTGATGTATGATTGTAATCCTAGCACTTGGGAGGCAGAGGCAGGCAGATCTCTGTGAAGTTTGAGGCCAGCCTGGTTTACACAGCAAGTTTCAGGACAGCCAGGGCCACACAGAGAAACCCTATCTCGGAAACAACAAACAAACAAAAAACAGAAGAGAGAGAAACAAATCCATCCCAAATTATTTATTTAACTTTTATTTACAAACAACATCTGTAGCCCAGGCTGGCCTCAAACTTTTGACAGACAGCCCTCCCACCTGAGTCTTCCTCGTTCTGGGATTGCACGCTTGAGCTAGGGCACCCGACAAAGCACACCTTTTCTTTTTTTCCAGGTTTACGTGTTTCTGTTTGGTTTTATACATATATTTTGCCTGCATGTTTGTGTGCACACTGTGTGTGTGCCTGGTGTACCGGAAGGGAGGGAGGGGGGCAGAGAGGCCACTGGAGTTTCCGGAGTTGCAGATGGTTGTGAGTTGCTATATGGATTCTGGGTCTAGAACCCAGGCCTTCTGGAAGGGCACTGGAAGGGCAGCCAGTGCTCTTAACCACCGAGCCATCTCTCCAGCCCCTTTTAGTTTTTTGAGACAGGACTTCACCATATTACCCAAGCTGCCAAGCTGCCCTTGAACTTGTAATCCTCTGCCTCAGGTTAGGTGGAGCCCAGCTGATGGTTCTGGTCCATTCTGCTTTTGCCTCCTGCAGGGGTTTTTTTTGCCCTGCAGACCTGGCCCAAAGGTAGCTGCTCATCCTCTACTGCCACCAGCACCACTGGCTTCTGGAAGGGCGGGTTTGTGGAGCTGAGAGGGACTGAGGCCTGGGGGACAGGCCTGGCAGGCTATGGGAAGGGAGGCATGCCTGCTGGGTACGCTGGACACCTTATAAACCCTGGTGTCCTTTTGGTCCCCTCCTTCCCACCCCTGTTTTTTCCCTGCATGCTCCAGGGCACTGACCTGGGGGCCGGGTCAGGGTATGTTCCCATACCAATTCCTCCTCCTCCTCCTCCTCCTCCTCCTCCTCCTCCTCCTCCTCCTCTTCTTCTTCTTCCTTTGTATTTCTGGGGGTGGACGACAGGGCATGCTAAGCAAGCCAGACAGGGTCTCTCTGTGTAGCCCTGGCTGGCCTTGAACTCACAGAGAGACACCCTCACCCTGACCTTGGCACCTCTGCCCCGAGTGCCGAGATTCCAGGTCTTCACCACTCAGCCCAGCCCTGTGTTGACTTTTTATTTTGACACAAGGTTTTGTTCAGTTGCCTAGGCTGGCCTTGCCTCACTCTGTAGCCTAGGCAGGCCTTGTTGCCACCCTCTGGCCTCAGCTTCTTGGGCGGCTGGCATGGCAGACTGCATCTTCAGGTGCTGCTAGGGCACACACCAGGCTCTGCTCATTGCCAGGGATGCACTTTGTCCTGCAGGGGGCGCTGGCCCGAGGAGGGCCTAGTCCTGAGGGGAGATGATTGTGTGTGTGTGTGTGTGTGTTCCTACTTTAGCTTTATTTTATTTTAATTTATGTGTGTGGGTATGTGCACATGAATGTGGGTGCCCGTGGAGATCAGAAGGGGGCGTCCGATTTCCTGGAGTGGGAGTTTCTGGTGGTAGTGGGCCACTTGGCCTGGCTGCTGAGAAATGAACCTGAGCCCTCTGCAAGAGAAGCCAGTGCTCTCAGTGCTGAGCCAGCTCTCCAGCCCCTCCCCCTCTGCCGCTGTCTTCTCTCCGGCTGGAGTGGGAGCCTGGGATGGGGGAAGGCTGCACAGGGGAAGCTGGGGGAGTCATGAAGTGAAGAGGCTTGGTGCGGAGGAAGGAGCTGCATGGCCACATGCCCTGAGGTCCCTGGAAGCAAGCCTAGGACATGGGATTGAGGGCAGGGGTCCAGGTCAGCATCAGCACCACCTCCCCACGGAGGACGTTGGGCGGATGGCCCTCAGCCCAGGAAATGGTCACCATGGTGACAAACAGCCCCTTCTGGGAATGGAAACACCCCCACAGCCCTACCACTGCCACAGATGTCGTCTGGCCAGCCCACGATGGAGGCAAGCCAGCTGTGCACCGCTGGAGGCCTGTCAAGAGAGCGCTCTGCAGCCCAGGGAGAGGAGGCATGGTAAGGGTGTTTGGCACTCAGTCCTGGTAGCTGGAGGTCAGTCTGAGCCTCCGCCTGTTACAGGTACCTCACTGTGACGATGATGAGAGGACAGCTTCCCCACGGCGTCTCCTGCCCACGTGACTAGTGCATGGGAAACATTCAGACCTATGGGGTGCACGGCAAGATCCCACCCCACCCGCTCACCCTCAGTGGGGCAGCCTCTAGCCTCACTGCCACGGGCTGCAGGACCAGCGGTGCAGATTCACCCCCGGGGGAGGCCTTCCTTGTATGAAGAGAGAGAGAGAAGCCAGATGTGGTGACACAGGCCTAGAATCCCCAAACTGGGGAGAAGAGGCAGGAAGACAGTTCTGGGCTAGCCTCGGCTACTTGGCGATAGCTTTAGGACCAGCAGGTGTGCCTCACAAGTAGAAAGCTTGCCCCGGAGTGAGCGGGTCCCTGGGTCCCATGTCCAGCACTGAAAGAAAAGACAGAAGGTGGGAGGCTCAGTTGGCAGAGCACTTGTCCAGCATACATGAAGCCCTGGATTCCATCACACACAGCATAAACCTGTCATGGTGGCTCAAGCCTGCAATCCCAGCATGCAGGAGTTGGAGGCAGAAGGATCAGAAGTTCAAAGCCATCCCCAGCTACATAAAGAGCTTGACACCAGCCTGGGATACACGAGGCCCTATCTTGACACACTTCCCCAGCCCCGAAACAAAGAAGGAAGGCTTGCTGGTTTCCCTGGGTGGACGTTCCCACCACAGCAAGGGCCCCCAGACCCCGGTGACAGTGGCTTCCGCTGTCTGCCTCTGCACTGCCGAGGGAGTCCGTGTTCCTTTCTGTATGCTCTCATATTCTGAAAAGGCATTCTTCCCTGGGGAAAGCCCCAGATCCTGGCCCTCGGCCCCACCCAGAGCTCTGGCCTTCATGTGGTCTAGTTCCTGGCAGTGTGGATCATGGGATTCGGAGCTGCTGGCCTCGGAGTAGGAGCTGGGGAGGAGAGAGGACTTCTCAGAGACCCCCAGCACAGCCTGGGATCCAGTGGTGCCGGGGTGGGCGGTGGATCCCACCGCTGATGAGAACTCCTAATACCCCTTGGCTCAGCTGCTAATCACTTCCAGATTGGTCGGGTCAGGGCCAGGGCCGCAGCCGCCCGGCTCCATAAACAGCCCGGCGTTCCAGATGGCGGCTGGCTCCAGCCTGGCGAGCAGGTTTACGGGACCGGGGGCCCGGCAGGTGGAGGACCCTCCCCACCAGCCGGCTTCAGTTGCCCCTCATCCACATGTCCCAGCCAGTCAGGGAGCCTGGGTCAGAAAGGTACCCTGGAGGGCAAAACTGTTGGCTTGGAAGAGGGAAACTGAGCCAGAAGAAGCAGGGGAGGGGGCAGAGAGGCAAGGGGGGGGCCTTCCGAAGAGAAGCTTGCTTCGCCGTTGGGCCCCAGCACACAGTAGGCCCACAAACTGACAAGGACAGGGAGGAAAGATGTCCAGGCCCGCTCACCCTTCCCAGTGAAGCACACAGCTCCCCTCTGGGCCGCAATTTCCTCTTAGGTCAGCTGGGAAGGCTGAAGCTCCACAGACTGTCCGAGCTATGCTGGCTACACAGCTGACAATAAGGCCCTCTTCTCTCCTCCAACCCGAAAGCCCCGAGGCCCCCTTTCCCAGGAAGTGCCCTGACTGCTCCTACACCTCTCCCTTTGGCCGGCCACCACCCCACCAGCGCCCACTGTCTTGGTTAGCGTCTCTCTGAAGAAGAAACAGGAGGTCCCGAGGCAGCAGAATGTGCTGACGGTGCACTGCTGAAGCCAGGAGAACCTGTTTCCTCTCGGAGCAGGCAGTGAGGTCCCAGGCCTGCTGTCCCCTGGACTGTGATAATCCACCGGGAAAAGGAACAGTGAAGCCTGCCGGGTTCCCAACGTGGCCGGAGTAGTCTGGTCTTGGGGTAGCCAGCCATCAGACATGATGGGGGTCTGCTCTGAGAAGCGACACAAAGGCCTGTGCCTCAGTTTCCACCACCTCACCCTCGTGTCTGGCACAGGCCTTGGGGGAGCCCTGCAGGACTAGGCACCTGGGGACCCCTAGGCTGCAGCCAGCTTCTTTCCCAGCACATGGTCTCATAGGACCCTCTGAGGTCAGGACAGCTGTGTGCCCAGTCTGAGGCTCAGTGGGGCGGAGCGACTTTCCGAAGGGCACCGCAGCTGGAGCCCGGATGTCACCCCGGTAGGAACTCAGGGACACCTTCATCCACACACCCCCATTCTGGGGGGGGTGGGGTCTGAGGCACAGTCAGGGCCTGGCAGGCGGGAGACACTTCCCGGAGACCCCCCCACACCGCAACCTGTGCCTGCCTGGATTCGGATTTCAGCCAGCCTTGGGGTGAACGGCCTGTTCTGCCCTGTGCCCGGGAGGAATGTTCGCGGTGGCATGGGCCCGGGTCCGAGAAGAAAGGCAGCCTTGTGGGCGAAAGGTGAGCCGCTGGGTGGGCGCGGGCGTGTTTACCCAGGGCCGGGCGTGTGGCTCAGGATGGCGCCGCTGTCAGCCGCCGGCTGCCTGGGCCTCTGCTGGCCTCCAGATGTGCGCTGGCTCCAGCCGGCCGGGCCCCCACCCCACGCACAGAGGGGCTTTATCAAAAGCGGCTGTGAGGAGGCCCGGGAGGCTGCCTGGCTCCAGCCTGCTGGCTCTGCGCCCCGCCCGGCCTGCAGGAGCCAGGCCAGGGCCCAAGCCAGCGGCTCCCCTCCGCACGGAGAGCGCTCCCGCTTGCCGGGAGGGGGGCTGCGGGGGGGGGGCATGGAGGGGGGGTACCCACAGAACACGGGAAAAATGGGATTCGGGCTGTGGGGTGGGCAGAGGCTGCAGCAGGACTCGCTGGCTGGGCCTCCGGGCTTCTGCGGCAGGTCCCCTCCAACTCTCAGGTTAGACGGGGCTGGCGAGGGCGCTATTCTTTACGGTTTCTTAGTAATCATAATAATTTATAGGCAGAAAGTAAATAAATAGAGCCCAGGACTCCTGCCTGCCACAGCCTCAGCCCGGCTGCCTTGAGGCTCTTTCTAGAGCCAGTCTGAGTGCATCACACACCGCTTTCCTGTTTTGGTTCTTAAAATGGTATAAAATACAAAATGTACGAGGCTGGGGGTGTGGCGGGGAGGCAGGGACCTCACCCTGCAGGCTCCAGAAGGCCTGAGCTCCATCTGCACATCCTCTGCTCCGAGCCTCCGCATCCCGTGGCTCTAAAGCGGAGTCATTTTCACAGGCGTGTAGTACTCCGCAAGGTGAATATCCTGGCCTCCTAGGCCAGCAGTGATGGGCGTCTGGGTGCTCCCCTTGGCGCACTGAAGACTGAACTCACTGTGTTTGCCTTCTGGGGCTGCGCGACTGTTTTCTGGCCTGTAGTGGCCTTAGTGTGTCCAGTGAGCCTTCGTTCCTCTGAGAGCACCTGGGCGCTTCCTCTGCCCCAAAGCCCGGGATCTCCATCACCAGGAAGCTGCAGTGAGGGAGGAACCCGGGTATGGGAGGGAGGTGCCCCTTCTGAAGCCCTACCGTACAACCACTACCGGTCTCATTTGTTTGTCTGAGACACTGTCTCACCCTGTGGCTTTGGCTAGCCTGGAACTCGCTCTGTAGACCAGGCTGGTCTCAACTCAACAAGAGATCCACCTGCTTCTGCCGCCTGAGGACTTTGATTAACCGTGTGAGCCAACCCACCCAGCCACAGAAACTTTTTGCTGCTGTTGCTGTTTTGAGACAGGGTTTCTCCGTGTGTGTCCTGGAATCACTCTGTAGACCAGGCTGGCCTCGAACTCACAGAGATCTGCCTGCCTCTGCCTCCCCAGTGCTGGGATTACAGGTGTGTGCTACCAGCAGTAGCAAAGGCAGCAGCAGCAGCAGCAGCACCATCATCATCACCACCACCACCATCACCATCATCATCATCGGCCTATCTATCTATCTATCTATCTATCTATCTATCTATCTATCTATCATTTATTTAAATTACATGTATGGCTGTCTGTTCATGTGAGCCCAGCTGCCTACAGTGTCAGGAAGTGGGGGTCAGATCCATGGGAGTTACAGGCTGTTGTGCCCAGCCTGACATGGGAGCTGGGAGCCGAACTTGGGTTTCCTGGAAGAGCAGCAAGTGCTCTTAACCACTGAGCCAGCTCTCTAGCACATCCCCCCCAACCATTCTTCTGTTAACAAATAAACATTTCCAAGTGGGGCTGGGGGTTGTGGGCTAACTTCTACAGGGCTGTGGATTCAATCCTCAGCACCCACACCTAAAACCCCAAGTCTGTGAAAGCTTACATTCCTGTGGACGCTGGGAGAAAATGGAGGGAAGCTGGCAGGAGCAGGCGAGAGAGAGGGGACATAGGTCGAAGGGAGCTGGCCTGTGTGGAAGGCCAGCCCAGCCACCCACAGGTCAGCTCTTGCCTGGTGGCCTGACCAGGCCAGCCATGTCTCCTGTGGGGTCTCAGAAGCTGTAATCAAAGCCTCATTCAGTTCTGTAATTGTTGGTTTCGCCCCTGCTGGCCTCTTCTGGGAACTGGATCTCCAAGGCAGACCCCATCTAGGCTGCCCCGTTACCATTCCGTTCCCGGAGCACACAGTAGGTGCTTGTCGACTGAATCGAGTTTCCTCCACATTCATGTGCGCCTGGAGCTCCGGGAGGACTGTATTTGTATAAAGACTCTCACAGACCTATTAATTACGGGTCTCAAGGCAAGATCGCATACTGGCAGATGGTGACCCCAGAGAGGGAGGACACAAGGACGCAGAGAACCGCCTTGAGATGGGCAGCAGGAGGCCGGTGTGAGCTGCTGCAAGCCAGTGTGTGCGATGTGCCGCCAGATCCTGACCCTGGAATCATGGGCAGAAATGTTTCTCTCTGTCTCTGTGGGTCTCTACGTTCCTTTGTTAGATCAGGTCTCCAGTGGCCCAGGCTAGCCTCTGACTCCCTACATAGCCGAGGATGACCCTGAACTTCTGATCTTCCTGCTTTCACCTGCAGAGTGCTGGGAATACAGCTGGAAACAGTCAAGAAGTATTTCTTTAGATTTAAGCTATATAGATCCTGGCAGCTTTCTGTGGCTGCCCTAGTCAGTGCTCTGTGTGTGTGTGTGTGTGGTATCTCCATGAGGGAGAGGATACGGGCCAAACTGAGAGCTTCTGCCGGCATGAATGGGGCAGGGCTGAGGCACTCATCCTCTCAGGGGGCTGTGGGGAGCTGTGACAGAGCTGCCCCTCCAACTTGATGGCCTAGTGGGAGCTGGATGGGAACCAGCTGGTGACGCATGGGTATTACTGTCAGGGCCTGACTGAGGCGTTATGGAAATAAGCCCCACAGACACCGCAGCCTCAGAAATGAAGCCAGCACCCACTGACAGCCTCACGGTTGTTCCGTCCTGACTCCTCTGGAGAAGCTGCAGCTAGCACAGCTAACCCTTGGGCCCTTCAGGCACAGCCCAGAGTCAGGCAGGTGGAGGGAAGTTCCCCACCTGTCTGCCCTTAGTCCTTCTTGCTGGGTTCTGAATGCGAGCAGGAGGCAGTTTGAGAAGGGGCCCAAAGCCTGACTCGTGTCCTGACTATTCCCTACTAAGCCTCAGTTTCCCCATCTGCGATTGAAGAGAAGGGTCAACCTGACTTTACCAAAGCTGTTGTGGAGAGCTGAGGCTAAGGGCTCTGGAGGTGCTCACTGAGGGACAAGAGTCCTGGGGCTGTGCTTCCTGGACACAGGCCTGACCTCAAGGGAATGGGCTTGCCAGGTTTGGATCTACCTCCCACCTGAGGCCTGTCCTGGGGCCGACAGAACTATGGTGCATTCGCCCTAGGAGGGACTCAGTCTGTGTTTCCTGCTGTGGAAAGGCCTGGAATCAAAGGTGGCTCAGGCCAGGAGGATTTTGAAAGTAGCTGAGCTGGGGAAGGGGCTGTAAAATCCCTGGTTGCTGTCCCTCCGGGGAGCCTAGCTGAATGGGCAGCCGCTAACTGAGCAGAGCAATTGAGTTCTCTCTGATCTGGGAGGCAAAATTTGCAAGTTTTAGGTAACAAGAGGCAGAGGAGCCCTCTGAGGTTTCAGAGCAGGGAGGGGCGGACAATCAGCCTGGACCCCGCTCTGCCTCTGCACTTGCTGTGTAGCCTTGGACAGGCTGCTTGACATCTCAGCGCATCCGCACCCTCATCTTCCTCACGGAGAGAAAGGATATCTCTGCCCTCGGGACAAGGCGACCTGAGCGACGGCTTGGGATGCGCTGGTGTGGCCCCTGGGTTTGCTGGGCCGTCTGTCTGCCCCGTTAATTCTCCTACCTCCACTCACCCGGTGAAGCCTGTCTTACCAAGAATCTTCTTCAGCCTCGGAGGTAGGCCCCTGCAGACCTCCTGGCTGTAGTTACGGAAACCAGTGATGAGAGATGGAAGGACACCAGCCTGGGGCGCACAGCAGGTGGAAGGCAGGGCCGAGATTCAAACCCTGTTCCAGTTTTCTTTCTGTTGTTGGGATAAACACTGTGAGCGAAAGCAGCTTGGAGAGGAAGGGTGTGTTTAGCTCATCGTGGGTTGCAGACTTGGGGCGCCAGAGCAGGAGGCGGAAGCCAGGAGGATAGCGCTGCTCAAGGCTGCCCGTCCCCACTTGCACAAAATGGCCCTGTCCCCCGCCCCCGCTGCTGCCCCCCGCCCCCCCTTTAGAAATGTTTGTCACACTCATTGTATATGTGTGTGCGCACATGAGAACACACGTGTATGGGAGTTAGAGGACAGCTTGTGGAACCTGGTTCTCTCCTTCCATCATGTGGTACCCAGAAAACAATTTAAGGTCCTTAGCTTTGGCAGCAAGAGCCTTTACCAGTTGGTGGTCTTCTCCTTGACCCTCAGCTGCTTTTCCTTCCTTCTTTCTTCCTTTCCTTTCCTTTCCTTTCCTTCCTTCCTTCCTTCCTTCCTTCCTTCCTTCCTTCCTTCCTTCCTTCCTTCCTT
>NW_026596234.1:10465015-10488815 GCF_907164565.1 Psammomys obesus | reverse complement strand
CTTCCTTCCTTCCTTCCTTCCTTCCTTCCTTCCTTCCTTCCTTCCTTTTTCTTTCCCTCCCTTCCTCTCTCTCTTCCTCCCTCCCTCCCTCCCTTCCTTTCTTCCTTCCTTCCTTTCTTCTTCCGTTCTTTCTTTGTCTACATATCCCTGGCTGTCCTGAAGCTTTCTGTGCAGACCTGGCTGGCCTCAAACTCACAGTGATCCACCTGCCTCTGCCTCCCTAGTGCTGGGTTTAAAGATGTAAGCCATTACACCCAGCCATTACATTTTTTTTTTTTATTTATAATTTTTTTTCCTCTGTGTAGCCTTGGCTGTCCTAGACTCGCTTTGTAGGCCAGGCTAGCTTGGAATGCACAGCGATCCGCCTGCCTCTGCCTCCGAGAATGCTGGGATAAAAGGTGTGCCCCACCACGCCCAGCTTATTTAAAAAAAAATTTTTTTTTTGAGACATGGTCTCCATGTAGGGCTGGCTGTCCTAGAACTCACTCTGTAGACATTGGGTACACGGAGATCTGCCTGCCTCTGCATCCAGAGCGATGGGGCTAAGGGCATGTGCCACCAAGCCTGGCTTCTGCCACCTTTCTTACACTGCCCAGGACCCCCTGCCTAGGGACGGCACCGCCCACAGTGGGCTGCGTCCTCCTGCATCAATTAACAATTAAGAAAATGCCCCACAGACATGGCCACGGGCCGATCCAATCTGGGTGATTCTTCAGTTGAGGGTCCTCTTCCCGGGTGATGCTGGGGTTGTCAAGGTGACAGCTGAGGTTGACAGCGACAGTCCCTGCCCTAGCCGCTCATACACACCCTTAGTCCTTCAGGCTGTGTGCGGAGCTCGGCAGAAAAGAAGCTTGCTCACTAGCTGTGTTGGCTTAGACTACAGTGGGACTGGATCCTGTGTGTGTGTGTGTGTGTGTGTGTGTGTGTTTTGAGACAGGGTTTCTCTGTGTAGCCTTGGCAGGGCTCACAGCCCCCTAATGGCTCCCCTTCTTGCAATGGGACCCCACCTTAGCCTGAGCCCAGGAAGTCCCTAGCAAGTGAGGAAACAGCTTTGAGACTAGCGTTTCAGGCCCAAATCTGTGGAACACATGTGGCTTGTCACACCAGGGCTGTGTGCCAGGTGTCTCCCTCCAACCCCAGGGCCTGTAGAACGTCCTGATTTCTGGGTCAAGGCAGGGAAGCAGGCCAGCCCCTGTAGCAGCTACTGGACATGGTTCTTGGAGAGACCCTTGCGGTGTGAGGGATTCTGGGAGTCCCGTCACACTCAGGCTGCTGCCTCTCAGGTGACTGCAGTACACCTGGGCTTGGGACTTGAACCCTGGTAGCTAGCCCCAAAGCCCATGCTCACCCATGTCACAGGGCTTATAGACAGAGGGTGCACTGCCCAGGGTCCTTTGTGGGGCAGGGCCAGCCAGCCAGCTCTCAGGCCCATACTCAAACATGCCATGTCTCTGAGCAAATGGCACCCTCCCTGGGTATCAGAGTCCCTGCTCATCGTAGCAGCAAAGAGCTGGCCAAGGGTTTGCTGCACTCAGGCCAGAAAAGGGTCAGACTTCAGGCATGGGCAGGGTGGGTTTCAGCCCTCGTTGGTCTGTTGGACCAACAGCCCCTGCTCTACCAGGCTCTTAGGCCCCCTGGTTCCCAAGCCATCAGAGGCTCTGACCTTGGGTAGAATGTCTGGGGTGCCTGCATGGATTCTAGCCTTGCTTCAGGGAGGGATATGCTCATTTCCTTGTCCCCTGCCTCTTCCCTCATGGCTCCCTTCCAGCTATGCTGGCCTCCCAGCCACAACCTCAAGTCTAGCAAGCCTCTGCCTCGGGGCCCCTTTGCTCTAGTTTTCATCTATCTGAAACCTTCCCCTGGATGCCGGCAGCCTCCCTCTTTCTCACATCTTTGTTCCAATCCCACCCTCCTGGCTTTCTCCGACTCCACCGACATGTCAGCCCTATGTCTGTCACCTGTCCCCATTCCCTGCCTTATTTCACCTATAGTATTTGTTATATCATTTTCCTGTCCCTGCAGTGCTCGCTGCCATCCAAGGAGATCTCTGCTAGGGTAGTGCGTGTGCTGGCCAGCTCTCTGCCATACCTGTGGGCCTCTGGTAGTGAGCGCGCACATGCACGTATGCGCACGCACGCATGCACGCGCACAATAGCTGCTCCTTAAACACTGGTGAAACAGGTGAATCCAGGAGTAGGAGTCTTGCTTGGTGTGTCCCGGCTAAGTGAACTCACTGTAATGTGGGTCATCGTATAAACTGTAGAGTGCTGTGCTTTCTGGATTCAAAGGCTGTGTCAGTGTGATCAGAGTGGGGGCTCTGGCAAAGGCTGCAGCTGAGGTCCTGATGGGCGAGTGAGTGGTCGCAGTCAGGTTCTTGGGGCTAGGCCAGAAGGGAGGCCAGGGGCTTTGGGGCTTCAGATCTCTGACCTGAAGCATTCACTGCGTCAGAGGGGTCAGGGAGGGAGATGGTGAGGGCAGTGTGGCCGGAAGGGCCTGGGAGTCTCCCGGCCTCAATTATCCGGGGAAAAAAATAATTACGTTCCAAGGAAGCTGTGGTGTAAGCAAATGCCAGAACCACAGGGCACAGGGGGGAGGCTGGAGGGGAAGACAACCCTGCCCGAGGGGCCACAGGGTCAAGACACAGGCTCAGAGGGGGCCAGGAATGCTGGGAGAGGTACCTCCCCAAACCACAGGGGGGTGGGTACAGCAGCCCCAGCTTCGGCTGTGGGTGACATCACCCCGAAGTGGCAATGGGGGGGGGGGTCTGCTTGTCGCATGTTCATTTATTTCTCAGGTACCTGCTCAGTGCCACACGCTGGGGACTTTAGAGTGACAGTGTGACCCGAGCTCTTCAACTCTTGGCCTGTGCTCTCAGCCTCCCCCACCTAGAATTGCTTATAGCCCCCGGCTGGTCACCCCTGGGGGCGCCTACCCTGGACTGTCCTCCACCCTTCGTTCTCCACGGGGTCCTTGCTGGACACTGCTGAAGCCTCACTGTCGGCACCTGTGTCCCGGTGTCTCACCCCACCTCCCGTTCCAGCCCACAGCTCTTGCTCACGGCACAGGCCTTGACATACACACACACACACACTCACACTCACACTCACACACACACACACACACACACACACACACACACACACGCACGCACGCACACAAAATCCTTGCTGGGTGAGTGTGTGGAGGGAGGAGAATCTCCTGGGGGCAGTTCAGAGGTGGGTCGTTAACGGATGGAAAAGGGACCGTCTAGGCTGTAGCCTGGGGAAGGGCTTTTGGGCAGGTGGGACCGCAGAAAGGTTTTTTTTTTTTTTTTTTTTTCCCAAACACCTGCCTCAGGGGAGGGTGAGGCATCGCAGGGGTGGGGTTGGCGGAGATGGTGACAGAAATAAAAACACCTTTGACACACTGTCCCCACAGAAGCAGACACCTCATCTCACCTGGCCTCTCTCCATGAGGGAAAAGCTGGCCCATGGAGCCTGTTTTCCAGGCACACCCTCCCCCTCTTCTCTAGGGCCCCTGTCTGGCCATCTAGCCCTTTAGGCCTTTTGACTGAAGTCGGTGGCCCTCAGTGATGGACCCCCAACCTGAGACCTCACCCCTGCCTCCTCCCTCACTGGAAGCTCAGGGTCCTGAGAAGAGTACAGGTGTGGGGTGTGGGGACACTGCCTTCCTCTGCTGTTCTCTCTGCAGGACATCCTGGGGCCACAGGCTCCTTTCCTGCTCAGCAGCCACATCTGTCCCCACCTGTCTCTGTTTCAGTCCAGCTGGCTGGGAATTAAGGCCATGGAGGTGGCCGTCTGCAGCGCAGGCGTGCCCTCTGCTGGCCTCAGTGCAAAGGCTTGAGCTGAACCTGGAAGTCAGTACCTCATGCAGTCTTGGCCATCATCGGGAGTGCGACCCGGGCTGTGTGTGAGCTCTGGACACTTAAAATCCTAAGCATTAGTGTAAGCTGTGACAGCACAGAGCGCTCAGTGAACCTGCCTGGAGTCACCCAGCAGAGCCTGGCTTTGAGGCCTGCAGTGGAGAGCTGGGGAGGGAGGTGCCTCGCTCTATCCCCCACCCACCCAGGTCCTGGGGGATGCCAGACAGTGAGAGTGAGCCCACACAGCACCAACACAATAGGCCCAGCCCTGCTGCTCACAGCTGACACCCAGTAGGGCGGGAGGGCAAACAATAGGAGTAAATACGCCCCTATCAGGTGTGATAGAGCCTGAACGTGTCACCGGTTCACTCACAGGCCCACCCTGACATGATTTTTTTTTTGACACACCCAAAGATAGGGTCTTCCCATCATCACCACACCCCAGCCAACTAAGGGTCACCTCTCATTGTCCTGACAGTGGGTGACATCACTGTCCATGTTACCCAGTGTCTCTGGCCCCCAGAAGCGGTGCCCCTGCGACCCCGAAGAAAAAGCTGGTGCTCAGTGAGGACAGTTCAGCTCTGTCTGCTCAGGATTTGCTGGACACTCAGAAAAACCTGGGCTTCAAGAGACCTTATCTCTCAAAACGTGACAGTGTAAACTGGAGTCCATATGATCCAAACATAGTATGTGTGAAAATGTCATTGTGAAACCCATTATTTCATGTTATTTAAAAGAAAACTAAAAATGACCCTCGTGCCCCACTACCACACACCTATTCTTTTTTATTTTATTTTTGAGACAGGGTTTCTGTGTGTCACCTTGGCTGTCCTGGACTCACTCCGTAGACCAGGCTGGCCTTGAACTCAGAGATCCACTTGCCTCTGCCTCCTGAGTGTTGGGCTTAGAGGCCTGTGCCACCACACCCGGCCACACACAGCTATTTTTACTGGCACTTTGTCCAGTTTCTCAGTGACTGGTGTCTTGCTGTGTTGCCGGTGTCTTGGTCAGCTTCCTACCCAGCTTGTGAATACCGGTGCCAACAAACACCCACGTTCCTGGGGTCATTCCATGTTCCTCAATTCCTAGAACCATGGCTCCCAAGAGGTCAAGCGTCCTTGGGAGGCCCTGGGGAGCGGTGGTAGGAGCCCTGTGTGGAGGCTGGCGGCATGGCCACATTGCCCACACACATGTAGATTAACTGACTTGTGGCTGCTGGGAGACTTCACATAAAATTTGCCTCCACACAGAACTCTGGTGTTCACTGAGCCCATGTGCCAGGCCGGAATGAGCCCCTCACACCTGTGTGTGCACAGTGGCCCCTCAAGGACAGATGACAGCAGCAGCTACAAGGCTGCCTCTAGCCTGAGGATCTGCCAAGCCGTTACAGTTGGTGGACCTCAAGGGACCTATGTGGAAGCCACAGCCCACAGCCAGGTCCTGTGGCCTCATGCTGTTAGCATCTCTCAGCAGAATATGATGTTTCTATGAGCTCCAGAGTGGAGATCCCAGCACTGACCCCCAAGTCCCTTAGCTGGCATTGGTGAGAAGGTCAAACAGGCCCCAGCCACAAGGGACATGTCAGCATCCTTTGGCTCCATGGGGGACCCCTGAAGGCAAGGGCAAGAGGCCTTACTAAAGAAGGACCTGTTGGCAGGCACCAGGAGCAGAGAGGGCAGAGTAGCCATCTACTTGGGGTCTGGCATAGCTTTCTGGAGGGCAGCCTGTTGGGGCTGGCCCAGCCTTTCCCCGTGGCCAACTTCAGACACCTGAACTGGCCAAGTTCCAGAAGGGAATTTCTGCTCCAGCCGCAGGCTGGCCTGTGTGTCTACAGGACGAGGTTCAGCTCCTGAGTCAGGGAAGCACCCCTTACACAGCAGACAGCTGTGGATAAGCTGCCAATTATCAGATCAAAATCCTTGTCTGCAGCATCACAGCTATGACAACACATCATCTTATTTTAGGCTTCAGGGTCCAGCCAGTGCAGGCACTTCCCAATCAGCCAGCAGCCAGAACCCCCCCAAAGCCACTTAAGGGGAGACCACTTAGTCTTTCTCTGTGGTACTGCCTCACACCCATTTTGTGACCCACTGGATTTAACCAGGGCCATCTAAGAGGCACGCTGAGCTCACTAATGGGTCCATAGCATAGCAGGGGCCTTGAACCCCTGTTCCTCCTGCCTCTGCCCCAGCTGTTGTTTCTTTCAGGATCTCCCTCTGCAGGTCAAGCTCCCCACCTTGCCTCAACCTTCCGACCTTCCGAGTTAACACTGATCTTTTGGTTGGTAGCGGGGCGCAGGCCTTTAGTCCCAGCACCTAGGAGCAGAGGCCAGCCTGGTCTATAGAGTGAGTTGAAGGACAGCCAGGGCTACACAATAGGGATGCTCTTTCTAAAAACAAACAAAACTCCCAGGTCTTTTGAGATGGGACAACAAACTGGTACACAGGCCAACCCAGGCTTACTTCTGACCAGTCTCTCGAATGAAGGGCAAAACTCACCCACAGATGCCCTGCCAAACCCAGCAGGGAATGCTGGTGGACAGCAGCAGGCTGGCAACAGTATAATGCCACTGTGCCTGGCGTTGCGTCTCACCAAGTAGTGAGATGTCTGCCCATACACAGTGATGAAAGCCTAGATGTGGCTGGAAAACCTGAGTGTTGGTACAAAAGGTGGGGCCTGCTTTCAGACATTATGCCGTTGCCAGAGCACCTAAAGCATTTGATTTCTTGCTGAATAAGCCTGGCTGAAGGGCACAGCTTGCTCGACATCAATGCACACTTGTATACTACAGTAAAGTCAGGCAAGGACTGTCACAACACTGCTTATGGACCAATCAATGTACAGGTTACCTTGCCCAGAGAGCTACGGTTTGCCCCAGAAAAAACAAAGACCTCTTCAGCCACCTTTCAGACCTGACAATTGCTGCTTCAACAGGTGGATTCCCACAGAACACCCCCTCCAAAAACAAAACAAAACCCTTTGCAACACAACGAATTGCCTTTATTTCAGTATGCATCCACATTTTCAACATTTAGTGGTCTTGAACAGAGTGGGGAACGTGGCAATGAGCCAGGAGGCCAGGCCCACCAAGTCTACACAGAGCTCCCCCGGGTCCCTGCTGAGGGTCTGAGGAGCAACACTGAAACCTGAGTCCGCAGGGTCAGGGCCTCTGTTCCAGCTGTCAGGCTCCATCAGGCCCGATGGTGGCCAGGGTGATACGAGAGCCCTGTTCAAACCTCTTCAATGTGTAAAGCAAAGCGATTATGGGAAAAGGAACCGACTCAAACCCTGTGCACCCAGGACTCTCTGCACGGCCTTTCTCTAGGCAGAACCACCAACGACCCTGAGTGCTGGCCGGTCTGAGTCGCCCCGTGACTGCTCTGTTCACCTCGAGACCTGAGCGCATGGGCTGATGGTGGCTGCAGGGCCGAGGACCCGGCACTCCTTCCCAGGCTGGTGGCAAGTGAACGTGTGGTCCGGAGCTAAGTGAGGGAGGCCAGGTGCTTCCAACCTCATCTGATGGCTTTTGGCCACAGCAAGTGTTGGGTGGTGATGGGCAACAAGGGAGTTGAGGAGGGGGAAAGCAGCACCCCTTGATAAAGGTGGGGAGACGGGAAGCCCTGAATTCCTCACCCACGGCCAATTTCAGAGGGAGGGGAGGGTTACAATCTAACCTTTGGCCAAGGGTGGGAGTAGAGGAGAGGGGATGATGGCTTGGATGGGGCGTCACCTAAGACTTAAGAAAGCAGGGTGCAGCCAAAGTGCCCCCAGCCCAGCAGACCCCACGGCGGCCACCTGAAGCCTTCCCATCTACTCTAAGGGCCACCATGCAGCTGTGGTGGGAGGGCGGGGCGGGCAGAGGCAGACCCAGGCCATGTGCCAGCAGCAGGTGATTGTGTGACGTGACTGTTCACAGTTGCGTTAGCTGTGCCCACCGCTCCCAAAGGAAACTGATTTCAACACACCTTCTTGATCCCAGAAGTTCAACCAGGCAGACAGCGGTTACACTCGACAGAAGATGTTACACAGCACAACTTAATATTTCAAATGGACAAGAAATTAGTATCAGAACAGTGTCTCAGGATGAAGTCTGAGTGGAGTTTCCTCCCAGTACTTTGAGGTCTACAGATGTATCTAGAAAATTCACTACTGTGGAAAATGAAGACTTAGGTTGGATGGGGAGGGGAGGCCAGGGCCCTGGTGACTAATTGCTGTAACACTGTCCTTCCGGCGGCTGTGGCAGCTTCATGTTCTCTTTTGACATCATCAAGCGTCGAAGTTCCTGCAGGATGACTTTGATGCTGTGGGAATTCTGCCACTTGGCCAGCACTGCCGTGGCTCGTGGATCCACCTGTGGAGAGGCAAACACCAGATCACCCTGCAGCGAGCCTTCTCCTTCCCAGCATGAAAAGGAACAGAGCCCGTGGCACGTGGGGAGACTTACCAGGTCAGACTTGGGCCACCCTGACCACCAGCAACTGTCGCCCACGCCCTGTCCTTTCTCACTAAACACTCAGGTGGAGCTGATAAAGATGGGAGAGGGAAGCAAGACAGACATGGTCTCTCAGGTCACCAAGAGGGTTGGTGGCTCCAATAACGCATAGGACATGTGGCAGGAGAGTTCATCTCTACTTCTCTAGCCCAGCTTCTGAAGACTTCAAGGACAGAGGCTGGCACGGTGCCTCCAGGCCTCTGGCAAGCAACACGTGTATTCAGGATTTACGGCCAGGGTGTGGCTTGGTGGCAGATTGCCCAAGCCCGTATGAGGCCCTGGGCTCTATCTTAGCTCGGCTTTAGTTGGCAACAGTGCTGCCCCAAGGCCAGGTTTTCCTCGTAATGGTAACTAGTGGAGGTGGCTCAGACAGAAGAACTGCCATGGGCAGAGGCTAGCCTGGGTTATATAGTGAGTTCCAGGCCAGACATGGCTACATAGGAGAATCATCATCATCATCATCATCAAAAAAAAAAAAGCAAACAGTATTAAAAATGTCACATGGCAGTGGCCAAAGCCTAGGCTCTGCCTCAGTCTCCGCATCTCCACCTCATGATGTCAGGAGTACTGAACTCTTATCTTAGTGACAGTGCAGACTCCTGCATTGAGCTCAGCCAAGCCGACAAGACACAATGGGAGCAGCCCTGCCCAGGCGCTGCAGATACACAGGGATAAGGCAGCAGAGCACAGGCCAGCGGCCCAGCACTGGAACTCAACAGGGCAGCACTTACCACTCCATTTGAACTGCTCACACCACTCATATTGACTTTTGTTACAAATCTTACAGATGGGGGTGCTTCTGGGTATTTAGGTCCACATTCTATTTTAAGGCTGTATATTCGGTTTTCATAAATTGTCTGGAGGAAAAAAAGGGTAGAGACACGACAGTTATGAAGAGCTAAGAGAGGTACAACTTCCGATGACTTCTGAGATGCCCTCAGACTGCGCAGCTATGCTCCTGCCGTGGACAGGCGGGAGAGCAGGAGTCCCTGTGCTGGCCTCTGAGAAATAAGCAAAGAACAGAACATGGAAGCTAGGGTGTGAGTGTCAATAGGTCCAACCTGAGGCCACTTCTACAGCAAACGCCATCTGCCCTCAGAACCTTCTTTCTCTTATAGTCATGTGACCTAAGAAGCCACCAGCATCAAGTGAAACAGGCAACGATGCAGCTGAGGCACCAGACCTCCAGGCACAGCGTCAACTCTGAATGCCGATGTGGCTATGCATACTGATGTATACCTGTAGCCATAAGAGCTCAAGGTCATTCAGAGCAACACAGTGACAGAGGCCATCCCAGGCTATGTATGTCCCTACCTCAAATAAATGAAAACGCCAACTGTTGAGGCCTTTGGAGATGGCTCAGTGGGTAAAGGGGCTTGTCATGCAAGTGTGTCCAGGCAGAAGAAGAAAGACTACAAAAGGTGTCTGCGGACCTCTACTCACATAGTTAAAAAGCCAACCATGCCATTACTGAGGAACACAGCAAAGCCCAACAAACACTGACCGTAATGTTCAGCAGTAAAGCATGGGTGGCCCCAGCCCCATCCTGCATGGAACATTTACCCCAACTGGAACCACCAGACAGCCCTGAAGACCGGGCTCAAACAGCAGGTAGCCCTACTCTGTGATGGGTCTAAAGACAACACTGCCGAGACCTCCCCATAGCTGCCGTGCCCTGTGCCAGGGCCACCCTTCTCTCAGGAAGCAGTGCCCCTCCTTAGGAGTCTTTCATAGACAGCAGTTGCTCCTGTGCAAACAGTGACACCTACTGGTCTCAGAGTCTTTTTTAAAACCCTTAAGCACATGCTAACCCTTGTCAGGTTCAGGTCACCATTATCACACCTATGCAAACCATTCTCATACCAAGCTAAGCCAGCGCTCAAAGATGAACTTCCCACTCTCAACCTGTCCTTCCCCTCCCTCTTAGGGAGTGCTGCCACCCAGCGCCTATCCAGCATGGTCAGCAAAACCCAGCTGCAGAGTCTGGGTGTAGAAGAGTTCGGGTTTAGTGTCGCCCACAGCTGTGGGTTTGCATCTCCCTAAACCTGCAGGATTAGGCCCTCAGCTCCCAGCACAGGCTCTACCAAGACCTCTAACCCCCAGCAGGATGTGGCGCACATCTTTAATCTCAGGACTAAGGCAGAGGCAGGTGGATCTCTTTGAGTTTGAGGCTAGCCTAGTCTACAAAGTGAGTTCCAGGACATCCAGAGCTCCATTACACAGAGAAACTCTGTCTTGAAAAAAACCAAAGGGTGTAGGGATCTATAACCCTAGGAATACCCAAAGCAGCCAAAGCTCAACATTCAAGGTAAGAGCTTGCCAAACAAACAAAAAAACAAACAAACAAGGAAAGGAGCTGGAGCGGCGAGAGCACTGCACTGGCTGGTCTCACTAAAGAGCACAGTTCAATTCCAGCACATGGCATTTCAAAACCAGTTATAACTCCAATTCCAGGGTACAGGGTCTTATCTAACAGTACCTGCCGGGGCTGATGGCACCTGCTTATGAATCTGCCATCTGGGAGGCAGAAGCAGCAGGCTCAAAGCAAGATGAGACTGGCCTGGGCTACCCAGGAGACAGCCTCCAAAGAAAAACAAGTAACTGTTTTGGAGGACTCACGCCAGTCACCCCTACACTTGGAAGGAGGCAGGGTCTCACTGTGTAGCCAGGCTGACGTGGAACGTTCTCTTTTGCATCAGCATTGGGTAGTATTAGATCCCTCAGCACGTTCCTTCTACTGACAACATGGCATAAAATTATTATGGCTTTTGAACAATATGTTAAGAAACAAAACAACAACAAATAGGAGGAAAAAAGAACCAACCTCCCAAATCTTTGGGAAATTCTTAGCAGAGCTGCAGGTCACACTGTACACACCTGATTTTTTTACTTCACATTTACAACACTGGGCACAGTGACTCACTCTCTTTTTCTTTTCTTTCTTTTTTTGTTTTTTGAGACAGGGTTTCTCTGTGTAGCCTTGGCTGTTCTGGACTCCCCTTTGTAGACCAGGCTGGCCTCGAACTCACAGAGACCGCCTGCCTCTGCCTTCCTGAGTGCTGGGAGGGAGGGGGCCAAAGGCAGAACCCAGAGAGAAGGTTTAAGCTGGGTGCACACCTGTAATCCCAGCACTCTGGGGGGCGGAGGCAGGCGTGTGACCGCCTGAGAGCTCAGTCCCTGCGATCCACAAGGTGGGAGGGAGAACAGCCGCTTCAGAGGTCTGACCTCCACATGCAAACTGTTACGCACGCACGCATGCAGGCGTGTGTGTGCACATATAGATAAATGTAACATCTTGTTACAGTTTGCTTGTGTACATGTATACCGTGTGCACGGAGGCCAGAGAGGGCTAGAGCCAAACCCAGGCAGCTGTGAGCAGCTGGGGATGCTGGGGATGAATTCTGGTCCTCTGCAGTAGCAAGCACTCTCCAGCCCCATAAAGAACTATATATATATATATGAGTTCAAGGCTAGCCTGGTCTACAAAGTTAGTCCAGAACAGCCAAGGCTCCAAAGAGAAACCCTGCCTTGAAAAAACAAAACAAAAAATAAAAAACAAGTTGGTGTTTAGTTTCAGAGCACATGCCTTATGAGCCAATCAAAAAGCAGATCAATCGATCACATGAAGAACCTAAAAACAGCTTTTATGAGTTTGTTTTTAACCTCAGAGGACCAAGTTAATCAAAACTATAGGGATCCTGGGGGTGGCCGCTTATTTGACAATAGCCCCAGCTTTGGGAGGTGGAGGCAGGAGGACTGCTCTAAGTTCCAGGTCAATCTGGACGGCAGTGAGACTCTAAAGTGTCTCACAAAGTAAACAGCAATGAAACGTGGGTTTAAAAAAGACCAGGACAGAGCTAGTGAGAGGGGAACACCACCCTCCACCCAGCAGCCCCGCCCGCAAAACGCCTAACAGCTGCCACCTCATCTGGCAATGCCAACCCTAGGTACGCACCCCAGAGAACTGAAAACAGCGATCCACACAAAGACCTCTGCCATATGCCTGTGAGCAATGAGCAGGCACACCCAGGACAGAGTTCTCCTGGTGGAGTCAGCGGACAAGGCAGGGGCGCTAGAGCGCTCCTAGGAACAGTCAGCAACTCTGCAACACTACTGGAAGCTCATGGTGACGGGGAAGTCACCACAGTTCTTTAGGGTGATAAAAGCCCTATACATTATTAAGTGACAGACACTGTGGTGGTCTTCTTAACTGGGTTGTTGACTCAGTCAGTCAGTCAATCAGTCAAGTCAGTCACTATTGTGTGTGTCCGTGCACGCATGTGTGTGTTAGCTGCTTGGCAGGAAGTGCATTGCCCTCTGAGCTACCCTAGATATTGGCATCATCATCCCACGGGCTGGGGTCCCAGACCGAGAAGAGGAGGAGCAGGGCACTAGCTCCCAACTCTGACTGCTGCCTGTGACTCCTTTTGTACATACTGTATCAGAGCACTGAGAAAACCCAAGTGAAAAACCCTGCTGGCTTACACGTTATGAACACTCTCTAAGCCGAGAATGGTGACACACATGTGATCTCAGTGCTTCGGAGGCAGAGTCTTGAGTCTCTGAAGGCTAGCCTGAGCTATACTATCAAAGTATGTATCGAAGATCAAGGATTAGAGAACAGAGAGATGGCTTAGCTGCTCACACTGGGGCTGGGAGATGAGTGTACACTGACTGCTCTTCCAGAGGACCTGAGTTCAATTCCCAGCACCCACATGGCAGCTCACAACTGTCTGTAATTCTAGTTTCAGGGGACATACTCAGATAGACATATACGCAGGCAAAACACCAATGCACATATTAATAATAAACAAAAGCCCACACTCTTCTTGCAGAGGACCCATTTGGTTCCCAGCACCTCACAACTCCAGGGGAATCAATACCTCTGGCTTTTTTGGACATTAGCACATGCAAACACATGCACATATCCACAGTAAACACGCATAATTAAAATACAAAAGCCCAACAGGCATAGCCTCCTGGTGGAACATCTGCCTGTCATGTCCAAAGCTCTAGGTCCCAGCACTGGGGAGGCTGAGGTGGGAAGATGCCATGTTTAAGGTCATCCTGGTCTGCAAAGCAAGATCCTTTTCTATTTTTGAGACAGGGTCTGGATATGCTGCCCAGGCTACCCTCCAACAATAGTGATCCTCCTGCCTCAGCCTCTCCAGAGCTAGGCTTATGTCTGAGTCATCTCCCATCTTAAACAATAAATGTGCAGGCCTTCCTGGGTGTGGTTTGTGGCATGATGCATTGTGTGCCAAGCAAGCTTCTGGAGGTCCTAAGGTAGATGCTTACAGGGGGCTGCAGTGCAAGTGCGCACAACAGACATGAAAAGTCCCGGGTGCTTTAGCAGCTCATTCAGCCCTACACCCCTTTAGACAAGGGTAAACTCAAGTTCGGGACAATAGAAGCAGTTTTTGTTTGTTGGAGAAAGGGTCTTCCTTCAGATGTATCCCAAGCTGCCTTGAACTTGGAAGCAATCTTCCTGCCTCACCTTCTGAGTTTACAGGTATGTGCTGTAGCACACCCAGCCTGAACATTTAGGCAAAGTATTTCCAACAGCATTTACAGGTTTTACATTTGTCTGTCCTTTTGTTTTGCTCACATGTATGTGTGTGTCTCATGTCTGTTCTGGAGCTGGAGTTATGGACAGCTGTGAGCCTTCACATAGTTGCTGGGAATGGGGCCTGAGTCCTCTGCTGGAATAACAAGTGCTCTTAACCACTGGGCCATCTTTAACCTGTCTCTCTGTTGAAACACTGTCTTAAGGATATGGACTGGCCTGAAATTCCCTATATAGCAAGAAATCACTGTGGCTGTCTGGTGCTCCTGCCTTCACCACCACATGCTAGGATTTGGGTAATCATAGCCATGGCAAGCTCTTGTTTAGTTCTCATAGGGGCCTCTAAGTGTATCCAGCTCAGCTCAGGCTGTGAGCTCCCTCTGCTCAGTAAGGTGCTTCACAGCCTCTGCAGCAGCCTGACCGTGAGCTGTCCACAGGTGCTCTGGGAGAAGGCCTCCCCAGAGGCTGGATCCTCGTAGCAAGGAAAGATCTGCAGGGCTGCCTACAGCATGTCCTCAGTCCTCTACAGAGAATCTGCAGACTGTTGCAAAGGGAGGAGGGAACTCGACACAGCCAGACTGTACACATTTAAAAGTTGCAAAACTGACTTTGGAAGCCAGAGTGAAGTGCAAACTGGCCAATGACCCTTGAAGATGACCCCCAAAGGCCTGAATGCTAATGAACCCAAGGCGGGTGTAGGTTCCTAGCTCCACAGTGCACAGGCAGCGCCTTGCTGTGTCTGAAAAAGAAGGAAGCTGTCACAGGAGGCACAAACACACAGGACAGGTCTAGCCACATTCAGGCCACGCCTTTCATAGCTCACATGCAGGAGTGTCCCTTTTTAGGGTCTTTCTCCTCCCAGAGTCTCTCCTGCACCTAGTAATAAACACCCTATCACTCTAATGCTGACCAAGGAAGCCTCGACTTCTCAGGAACAGAGTGTCAGTATGGCCACTGGGCAGGGAGGAGCACTAGCTCGACAAACAGGGCCAGCTCTGTGACTCTGGGCAGGTGACTTCACTCCTGGGTCAACTTCCCCACCTGTGACCTGGAATGCGGTCACACAGGAGGACGTGACAAGGACCTTGTGAGCAGTAAATGACACTTCAGAAGGATTAATCATGTACCTTCACACACACACTGGCCAGGACCTCACAAACCAGAGCTCTCATGGGCTTACTTGGCCCCTCTCTAGCCCTGGTTTTTAAGAATACCTTTGGACCCAGCAGAGCTGTGAAGCAGTGTTGCTGTCCAGATGTCGATTGGTTTTGAACTTCAGCTCGGCACAGCAAGTTCAAAGGCCACCATCCTGTAAAGCCACACTACTGACTCTACACAGGATTCATTTACCAAAGAGGATCAGACCATACCAGAGGGGTTCAAATGTATAAGTGAAACTGGTCAGAGAAAGAATAGCTGCACACTGGTGAGCATTTGCTGACCAGGTTACCACTGCTTTAAGAGGAGGCCCAGTGAACTTAAGAAATGACAGCTATAGCTGTAGCTTGGCGCTTACTCTTGGAGGCCCAATTATCATCCCTGTCCATCTTGTGAGTGTCATGTCTTCGTCGTCCTCTAGACCCCAGCTAACTGTGCCGTCGCCTACTCCTTTCTGGCCTTCTTCCAGCTCTTCCAACAGTCGGAAATTTCGAGGGACTTTTACTCCTAAAACAAATGGAAAGAAATTCAAGATGCAAGTTCAGGGGCAGTTGTAAGCCTAGAGCAAGCTGCTTATCGCCACTGTCTCAACACCAAGGTCAGCATGCACACAGCTCCCAACAGCTGCCTCACACACTGAGCCCTGGGGAGCCAGAGGAGTACCCACCCCTCCACACATCCCATCCCACCCCCCAGTCTAGCTGTTGCCTCCTATGGGTCGAAAGCTGGCTGCGAGGAATGCCAACATCAAGTGTCAACTGCAGCCTGGGACACGGCACTGTCTTTCACCTGGTCCTGGCATGGTACACTGTGGAAGCTGCAGAGCCTTGGGGATGCTCCTGCTGGGAGGGCTCTAGAGGCACAAGCATGTGTCCAGTGAAATGCTGTCCCCACAAACAGCTGTCAGCAGAGGTGCCAGGAGCAGGATGTCAAGGCTTTCTCACTCTGCCCCACAGCCTAGCAAGCTGTCCATGAAGGCAACACACAGACACTAGGTCCACGCTAGGAACCTGAGTGCTGCCTGAGCCTTGGGCCCTTCAATGTCAGAATGTCTTGCACAGGATTCAGACTGGGGCATCCATGCCAGAGTGGTACCTCAAGGCTTGCTCCTAGCCTCCTTTGCAACTTTCCCTGAGACAAAAGCCTCAGGATCTACACAAGCCACTGGTTCTCTGAACACTGAGCCTCATCTGGGCAGACTCCAGCACTCACTCTCTGTAGAAGAGTGAGGAGAGGCTCCTGTGGGACATGGGGGCTCCTGGTATGTCCTGGGCTTCCTGCTGTGTAAGGCGCAGGCCAGCACTAGCTCCCCTGCCCCATCATGGCAGCCATGCCCTTGGCACTGGAAGACAGGCAGGGACCAGTGCCTGTGTTCCTTGAGCCTAGCACCCAGGGGAGGCATGCGCTAAACACAGCAAACACGTGAGCTGTGTGAGAGGGGTGTGACAGGTCTCAGCTGAAGGCCTGAGAAGAAAGTGAGACAAAGGCACACATGAGGGGTGGCTCAAGGGACAGCATGTGAAGGTCTTCAGGTCTGACATTTCTTAGGGCCAAGGAGCAGTGTGCAGATGACAACTCGGCCGAGGAACTGGAGAACACAGGGCAGCAGCAAAGAGTTCTGATGGCATCTGAGGAACACAGGAGCCACTAGAGCTTTCAGAGTGGCCTGAGTCCATCCCACAACTCAGACAGACCCCATGTGCTATGAGGGGGATGCAGGAAAGAACAAGGGGCCATGTGATGGGGAGTACATATACCAGGCACTGGTCCCAGCAGACAGGATTTCTGTCACATGGCCTGTGATGTGTGAGAAAGGGGCAACTGTAGCACCCAAAGGTGTGCTGTGAACATATGGACAGACTTGCTCCTGGAGCAGGAGGGGCCTGAGCAGTGATGGGAGGGCTTCACCTTCCAGTGCCAGTTCTTGTCAAGAGTGACTTCCTGGACTAGAAAGCAGCCCAGGGCCTGGCAGCTGAAAGGCCTGGGTTCCATTCCCACCAGCACCAGCACCAACAAAATCGTAACTTGTTTACTGTTGCCGGTACAGCTGAGTGGTGGGCACATCCTGGTGGGCATCTGCCCAGCTTCTATTTTCAGCAGCACAGAATTTATTTAGGGCAAATAACATTATCCTAACTCTCATTTACAGTAACAGTAAAGTTCTTTTTTAAAAAATTGTGTTTGAGGGCTGGAGAGATGGTTCAGAGGTTAAGAGGACTGGTTGCTCTTCCAGAGGTCCTGAGTTCAATTCCCAGCAACCACATGATGGCTCACAACCATCTACAATGAGATCTGGTGCCCTCTTCTGGCAAGTAGGCATACATGCCGGAATACTGTATAAATAATAAATCAATCTTTTTAAAAAATTGTGTTTGAAGCTGAGAGTGGTGGTGCACACTTTGACCCCAGCATTGGACAGGCAGAGGCAGATGGGATCTGAGTATGAGGCCAGCCCGGTCTATAGAGCAAGTTCCAGGACAACCAGGGATACGCAGAGAAACTACATCTTAAAAAAAAAAAAAAAAGAATTGTGCACATGTGTGGACATGCATGCACCTTGGGCGCTGTTCCTCAGGCTAGCCACATCGTTTTTTGAGGAGGGTCTCTCGGGAACTCATTGAGGGGACTATGACGGCTGGCCAGGGACCCCAGGGAGCATTTCCCCACTCCCAAACGCTGAGATCATAGACCTGCACCACCATGCCTGCCTGGCTTCCACTTAGGGGTTGCAGCCCAAAGCCAGGTCCTCAGTCTCACCAGGCACCATCACCTGAGCTACCTCCAAGGATAAGTGTGCAAGCGAAAGAGCCATTTGACCAAAAACACTAAACAGCAGCACATGTGGTCCTTGAGATAACGAAACAGTCCAGCAAAAACCTAAAAGTGTATCTGACTCACTGGCTTGGAAATCATTAGCACTGCCACACTCGGGAGAGCTGGCTGCATTGTTCAGCTGTATGATTTGACATTCTAGAGTAAACATGAGCTAAAAGAGGTAACGATGTCACAGGCAAAACGGAAGCACAATTTGTTCAGTTAAATAAAAATGGAGGAGGACTGGGAGACAGCCCAGTGGCAAGAAGACTTGCTCTGCAAGCATGAGGACCTGAGCTCAAATCCCTAACATCAGGTAGAGAGCAGGGCATGGGTGAGTGAATGTGCCCGTGACCACCAGCAGGGTGGTTCAATATGACTTCGTCTCGAGGAAGTAAGGAGACACTATCTTCTGCTCTGGCTCCATACAATGCGCACAGGCACAGATGCCTGCACACTCATGTTGGCACCCACACAAGGAGTTAACGCTAACTACTACTTTAATTATTACAGAGCCTCACTATGTAGCAGCAGGCTGGCCTTAAACGCAGAGATCTGCCTGCCTCTGTTTCCCAAGCACTGGGATTACGCTGGGCAGTGGTGGTGCACGCCTTTGAGCCCAGCACTCAGGAAGCAACAGCAGGTGGATCTCTGAGTTTGAGGTCAGCCCGGTGATTCCCTCCTTCCTTCTGGCTTTATCACCCAAACATCTGGCATCTTCCTGCCTCAGCCTCCTTAGCTGGAACTAGAGAGTGAGTGAGTAAAGCGTGAGTGTGTGTGTAAGCAGGCACTAGAGCTCCACTCCAGGCAAGGTTCCACTGCTTGGCCTTTGTACTTGCTATTCTCTGCCGATTTCCTTCCTTCCTTCAGCCCTAACACAAACTCCTTCACCTTCTCTGAAGACTCAGTTCTCTGACACTTGACTTCAGTAATCTGCTACTTCTGTCAGGCTAGGAACCAGTGAGCTGGCTCTGCTCGGAAAGGGATCTGCCACCAAGCCTGCCTCGCACGTTTTCCTCAGACCTCCACAGGTATGTCATGGCACACATGTTCCCATACATACGTCCTAAGGACACCACCAGGCCTTGGTATTTTTCCCCCAGATTAGGTCCAAAGTTTCCAAGCATGCTTTCTCCTCTCTTCTAAGACTCCTGTATCCCAGGCTGAGGAGCCTTTAACCCTCTGACCCTCCAGTGAAGCCTCCAGAGTGCCTGGATGACAGGCCTGTACTGCTATGCCTAGCTAGAGTGTTACTTTTCATTTCTCTCTGTGTTTTTGTTTGTTTGCGACAAGATCTCTCTACATATTCCTGGCTGCCCTCGAACTCACAAAGATCTGCCTTCTTAACCGGGCAGTGGTGGCTCATGTCTTTAATGCCAGCACCTGGAAGGCAGGGGCAGGTGGATCTCAGTAAGTTCAAGGCTAGCCTGATCTACAAAGTGAGATCCAGGACAGCAAGGGTCACACACAGAGAAACCATGCCTCAAAATAAATGAATGAATGAATGAATGAATAAATACATAAATAAAAATTTGCCTTTGTGTTTGTGCCACCATGCCCAGATAAAATTCATTTATTTTCTAAACAACAAGCTTTAATTCACATTAAAATTCTGACTAGAAGCTTTGTGGGAACAGCAACAGCGAGCTGAAATCAGGAGTTGGGCCCGCAGGCTCAGTTAATCTTTCTGAAGATGCATGGAACCTCCATGCTCACCTCATACACTCAACTGTGTCAAACTCACACTCATTGGCTGCAGTAAAAAGCTGTCTAGGCTCCTCACCTGGCGTGTCAAATTTCCCTGCCCAGCCAGGTGAAGCGGCACATGCCTGCCATCCCAGTATCTGGGGGCTGACATAAAAAGACCAGAGGTCCAAAGTCATCCTCAGCTATACAGGGAGTTGAAGAAGGCCAGCCTGGATTACTCAAGACCCTGCCTTAAGTAACAGAAATCATATACATAAATTATCAACAATATGTTGGGTGTGGTGGCACACACCTTTAGTCCTATCACTCCAGAGGCAGAGGCAGGTGGTTCTCTGTGAGTTCAAGGCCAGCCTGGTCTACACAGCAAGTTCCAGTGAGCTGGGACTACACAGCTTGCCTCAAAACAAACAAACAAAAAACAAAACAAACTAACAACAAGGGACGATCAGTAATTCACTATGAGGAAAGCAGTCTCGCTCAGGGTGGCAACCCTAGTCTAGCACTGTGCTAGGACAATGTGTGCAGAGCTGCATGTGATTCTGAGCAGAAGCAGAGAAAAGGCAAACTGAGTCTCGGGCCAGTGACAAGATGAGCCAGCATGCATGGCCCAGCTTTGGAGCGCTTCTGCCATGGCTCGGGACAGGTGTCTGTCTGGAGAAGTGAAGAACACCTGCCATCAACCCCAGGCCTAGCAGGTGGTAGGTAGGAATGCCAGGCTAAGCCAGCAGGTAATGTGGACTACAATGGTGGTGGTGGGGCATGTGCCTATATGTGGTGTCACTCCTAGGTTGCCAACAAGGCAACACTTCCACACCCTCAGCTAGGGCTTCACAGGCCTCAGATACATATTTGCTGGAAACCAAAGCTAGCATGGCAACACAGGCCTGCAACCCCATGTGCTCAGGAACAGAAAGTGGACTGGACAGATATAGTTCAGTGAACAGAATAATCCAGCCTGTGTGTGAGAGAGGGGTGGGGGAAGCAAAAATGGGGAGGGGGGTTGGAAAGTGAACTCAGGTGCACACATGCCCACTGATCTGGACCCCAACTCTACAAGTCATCTTGCTGTGAGCTGAGCACTTTTCCTCACCCCAGTGAGGTCACAATACTCTGACCTCTATAAAGAGTGAGACTGGAAAGCTCTGGTGATGCCTGGCACAGGCCCCTGTGTGATGGCACTGCCTCCTTCAATAAAATGCATCACCTTCCAATACCGGAGAGAAGCTCAGCAGTCACAGACCTCAGAGGCTGTCTGTGCAGGAGTCTCGTCTGGGGCTCTACTTGAGCCCTCTACCTGGTCATTCCACGGTGGGCTGCAGCCAAGCTCCTGGCCTGGTGTCACGGTCAATTCCATGCTCTGCCCCAGTTGCTGGCTCTCTCCTTCAGCTCCAAACTCAATCTGGCCTCTGAGCCCATTGTTTGAGCTCTGGACAGGCCCCACTGCTCAAGTGCTTAAACATGAGCCATAGCTCCTAATAAGCAGACTTCAATTTCCTTGCCAATGCCCTTCTTCCTAGACACTGCTGACAGGCCTCAGGCACCTACAACACTTCCAACAGAACCTGTCGCATTCCTCCCCAAATTACATGATCACCCCTAAATCTTGGGATGTGGCACCAACATTTCTCCTGTTTCCATCTCACAGTCACAGAAGAAATCTCTTCTCTCACTGGTGACTCTACTTCCTTTGCCTCCCGCTCTGCCTGCTCTCCAAGGACAATCCTTTATAGATGAACAGGACACTATCACTTCCCTGTAAGGCCACCACCAGTCTATCAAGACAACCAGGTCTTCTGTCTCCTCCCTGATGTCACCGCCACAGCAGGCACTCTTCAGGCTTCTAGGGGAGGCTTGTCTGCCTTCAGCCTTTGTGCTCACTGCTATCCCCCAGGGCACAAAGTGCTGAATGGTTACTAGCTTCTTCCTTCTTAACTTACACTCCTTCTCTTGCCTCCTGCTCAGCTCCTGCAAGCTGACCATACACTGAACACATGTTCCACAAGAGCGCAAGTCCATCTGCTTTGCTCACTGCCTTCCCCAGCAGTACCTGACATCTGCTGATAAACTCAGTCTTACAATTTTAACACACTTCTGAAAACCCACTCAGCAAATACAGAAACATTACATGGGAGACTAATTACTACTATGATTTTTTTGGGATTTATGTGTGAAGACACGGTCTCACATAGCCCAGGCTGGCCCTGAGCTACTTACATTTCAAGTCATAGCATTACAGGTGTGTCCACCATACTTGGCTTGAGAATCTTATCAAAAGGCTTAGTATGGATTTTAAAGCTTAAACTAAATTCCACACAATGTACAAACAGAATGAGCGTAAGAGCTGTCAATGTTCTGACTGCAGAGGCAGCAGAGGCCTTAGCCACGCACCTTGACCTAGCAGCCCTGCCCCATACACTTCTCTTTCTGTTTCCTGCCCTTGTTTTTGACTATCTCACTCCATCTTTGCACCTTTCAGACAGAGCTGTAGCTGTGACTCACTCAGCCTGCCCCACCCCCATGCAACTGGCCTGCTGTCTGGCACACGATGGTGCTCAGTAAATGTTTCCTGGATGAACAGCACAATCTTCTGGCCATACTATGAACCCTCAGTTGACTGGGACCGAAACCCTGGGTAACTGTGTGAACAGCTCTCCCCTTCCTCTAACTCATGCTCTGGGGATCAAACTCACGTCTCCAGGTTTCCCCGCAAATGCCTTTATGGAGCCATCTCACTGGCCCAATTTCAGGGTTCTGTCTTTCAATTACATTTTACTTATTTTATGCACACCACAACGCCACTCGAAGAGGTGAATGGACAACTGTCAGGAGTCTTCCTCCACCATGTAGATCCCAGGGACTGAATTCAGGTCACCAGACCCTGGGGCAGGCACCTCTATCCGCTGAGTCATCTTCTGTTTCGTTGTTGTTTGTTTTATTATTTTTTTTATGTAAAATTCGGTAGCTTTTAAAATTATGCCATTTACTTATTTTGTGTGCATACGTGCATGTTTGGATGTGCTGGTAGCACAGCAGGTGTGTGGCACTCAGAGTGTGGTGTGCAGGAGTCAGTCCTCTCCACCATGGGGGTCCTAGGATTGAACTCAGGTTGCCAGTTTTGAAGAGCCTGTCCCCAGCAATCCATTCCTGGTCCCCAGCCTTATTTTAATTATTGAGACAGGATCTCACTGTATAGCTCTTGCTGGCCTGGAACTTGCTATGTAGATCAAGCTGGCTAAACTCAAGAGATCTACCTGCTCCTGCCTAAGCTAGTGTTGGGATTAAAGGTGCATGCCACCACACTTGGCCCAGTCTTTTAACATTTAGTTTTTGAGACAGGGTGTCTCTATGTAGGTCTGGCTGTTCTGGAACTCACAGAGACCCACCTGCCTCTGTCTCAGCAGTGCTAGAATTAAAGGTCTGAGTCAACAATAGCCCTACCCCATTCAAAAAACATCTAGGAATCTGAGGGAAACCTAATTTTGGAGGTGGGGGATGGGGGAGGGTATTGGGGATTGCCCAGAGCTTGGCACATACCAAGCAAATACTCTACCACTAAGCTATATTATCTCTAGCCCTAGCTTGTTTCAGTGAGTGTGTGGCTGGCTTTGAACCACCTCTGTAGTTGAAGTGAGCCTTCAATTTCTCATCTTCCTGCTTTTACCTCCCAGTAGCTGAGCTGGTTTACAGGCCTGAGCCACTAGGCCTTGCTTATTCTTTCTTATAAACTAGGGTGACCTGGCTCCTCACCAAACCTCACAAGAGAAAAGGCTCTGCTCTATGCCAGGCCTCAGCCCAGAACATCCCCAAGTGCTGTCCCACAGGACAGTGCCTGCCCCTGAAAGGGCTCCTCAGAGTAATACTCATGAATGAGTTCCTCAAGTCCCAAGCCCTTAGAAACCATACAGGAAGCTAATGTGAACTGATGGAGTAACAGCACTCAAATTCTTGTGGCCTACGGCACCTCAGTCTCCTGAACCCTGGGACATGAATTCAAACAGCAGAATGAATTCAAAATTAGAGATACAAGTATGACAAGAAGTGAAATCTGGGGGCTACCAAGCCAGACTCCCTGAGTTCTGGCCCCAGAACCCATAAAGCAGGTCAAGGAATGCAAATCCTGAACCCCCAGCTCTGTGATGTGGCAATGCAAGCAAACACACACACACACACACACACACACACACACACACACACACACACA
>NW_026596234.1:10431561-10465005 GCF_907164565.1 Psammomys obesus | reverse complement strand
CACACACACACACACACACACACACACACACACACACACACACACACGTAGTCTAAATAAATAAACAAACCAGCAGCCAAGTCTATACACAGAGAAACCCTATCTCGAAAAACCAAACCAAACAAAAAACCAAACAACCAGAACAAAAAAACCTAGGCCAGGTGTTCGTGGAGCAAGCTTTTAGTCACAGCACTCGGGAGGCAAAGGCAGGTAGATCTCTGTGAGTTTGGGGCCAGAACGGTCTAAGAAGGGAGATCCAGGACAGCCAGGGCTACACAGAGAATCCCTGTCTTGGGAACAAAGAAACATAACAAAACAAACAAAAAACCAAAGCAAACAACAGAAATGCAGATGCCAGCAGCCAGCAATAGGGCTCAGAGGGTAAAGGCACCTGTCACAAGCCTGATGACCTGTCAGTTCAATCTGTGGATCTGACACAGTGGAAGAAGAGAACCAACACCCACTAAGTTGTTCTCTGACCTCCATAAGCATGTCGTAACACATGGCAACCTCCTAAAAAAGAAAAACACGACATGCAAGTTGAAAAAGCAGGGGTATTTGATAGTTTTACATGGCATCCTAGGGACACACTCAACATGGGAATGTGAAGCATGGAAACACTAAATTGGTGGAAAAAGGATTTGGGGAGGTATAAACACCAGCAATCCCAGCCCTCAAGAGGCTGTGAGACTGAGACTAGCCAAGGCTACCCAGCATGACTGTAAACAATAATGTTAAAAAGGCGGAAGGGGAAGTGGTTCAGCTGGTGCTATGCTAGCATGAGTTCAGAGCTCAGCAA
The DNA here is from genome assembly GCF_907164565.1 of Psammomys obesus. NCBI lineage: Eukaryota > Metazoa > Chordata > Mammalia > Rodentia > Muridae > Psammomys > Psammomys obesus. The sequence continues at coordinate 10,464,206 of NW_026596234.1, read as the reverse complement.
AATCCAGATGGAGCTGAGTGCCTGTATCCTAGCATTTGGGAGGTAGAGGAAGGAGAAGCAGGAGTCTGTGGCCAAGTCAAGTTAGAGGTCAGTCTAAACTCATGAGATAATTGCCTCAAACACAAATAACCTATGTGAGCCAGACAGATCTGAGTCCAGGCTAGCAAACGAGACCCTGAGGCAGAGACAGATGGGTCTCTAACTTTGAGGTCAGCTAGAACTGAATAGTAAGACCCAGACTAAAAAACAAAAATAAAATATCTTTTGGGAGGTTCATGCAATGGTTCACAAAAGTAACTTGCAGCACTTAGGATTGCTACAAGTTTCAGGCCAGCCTAGATTAGATTAGGACTTTGAAGCCGGGTGATGGTGCATGCCTTTGATCCTATCGGAGGCAGAGGCAGGCCACTCTCTGTGAGTTCTAGGCCAGCCTGGTCTACGCAGAGTTCTAGGACAGCCAGGATTGTTACAGAGAACCCCTGTCTTGAAAAACGAAACCCAAACCAAACCAAACCACGGAAACAAAAGCCAAAACCACAGCTCCTGCAGGCTCTGTGTCTGCACAGCACATAGGCACCAGGGCCCTGGGTTAGGATGGTAGTTTTATGTCCGGAGAGACTAGCTAAGGTGCCTGTTCAGGAAAGACAGTGGCTTGTACTAGGACCAGAGTGCTGCTCCAGCCTCAAGAAGTAACGAGTCCTGGAAGGTGATGTGGGATGCAGTACTACTGAAGATAAAGCAGACAAGTGACATGTTCTGAGAGCCAGACTGGGATGCCCTCCTCTGGGAACTCAACGATGAGAATGTGACAGGATTCTTGACTGTTGTAGGCAGAGATAAGTGGCTCTAGTAGAAGACTCCACGGACACCTATTAATCTTCTTCAAGATTTACTTTTATTTATATAAATGCTTTTGCTTGCTTGTATGTAAGTGTACCATGTGTGCTTAGTGCCCTACGAAGTCAGAAGAGGATGCTGGATCTCCTGGAACTGGAGTTACAGATGATTTTGGGTTCTGACACCAACCTGGGTCCTGTGCAAGAGCACCCAGTGCTCTTAACCACTGAGCCATCTCGAGAGCCCCCAGTAACCTGTCAATCTTTATAGCTCAGTGTGGCAGGATGGAAGTGCTGGTGGCTCAGTGACCAAGCCTAAGATATGATGTTCTCTGAGGGGGTGGAGGCCAAGGCCAAGAATGAGCTGGAAGTGCAGTGCAGGAAGGAGCCAGTGAATTCCACCCCTTCCTTCAGGGATAGCCCCACTGTGAGTCCCACACCTCTGCATCACCCTGTCAGACACATGGCTTCCCCTGGGGGCCCAATTCACATATCCGGCTGGAGACCTCATTACAACAGCCCACAGTGTTCGCTGAGGGAGTACCTGCTATGTCAGTCTCCTCATCTTCCCGACGTGAGTGAGGGAGAGCATGAGCTAGGCTTCTGAGCGCAAGGCCAAGTGTTGGAGCCAGGCACGCAGCGCAGACCTGCAATCCCAGGCTGCGGAAGGGCTGCCTGAGTCTGAGACCAGTTTGGAGCCAGGCACGCAGCGCACACCTGCAATCCCAGGCTGTGGAAGGACTGCCTGAGTCTGAGACCAGTCTAGTCGACACAGTGAGAGCCTGTTGCAAAACAACCAAAAAACCAACCAAACAAACAAAAAACAAAACAACCAAACCCAAACTCCAACGGAATTAAGCAGCCTGAAGGCCTGCACACAACTGAGGCAAGGACCTGCCTCTCTATGTGATGCAGGTGCCCAGCTTAGCAGGTGCGAATTACTCAGTCAGGGCAGAGCACTTCCTCAAAGACAGACCTCATGCCAACACACAAATTTAGTCCCAGCTACAGGGAAGCAGAGGCTGAGTTTGAGGCAACCTGTCTACACAGTGAGACCCTTTCTGGGGATGGGGTGGGTCATCTCATCCAACACATTGCTCTAGGCGTTGTGTTTCAGGATTAAGCTGTATTCATTCCACTTCATCAGAGTTTAACTCCAAACAGAGTAAGAGAGGAAGGGAGGACGGCTGATGTGATTTTTTTTTCTTTCCCAGTGCTGGGGACCAAACCAAAGGCCATGCTAAGCAAGTATACTACATGAACTAAAGTCTCAGCCTTGTAAATTAGCTAGGCGAAAAAGCTCCATGAAAACTCACTTGGCAATTTTCTTTTCAAGATTCTTCTTCCTCTTTTTTTTTTTTTAATGTGTGTGTAGGTGCTCATAGAAGTCAAGAGAGAACACTGAATGCTCTGAAGCTGGAGTTGGGAAGTTGTGAGCTGCCAGATGTGGGTGCTGGAAACAATACTCTGGTCCTTGGAAGAGCAATCCATTGAACCTCCTTGCCAGCTGTCACTTGGCAATTCTAGCCACTCCCACCTCTCCCCCAATTTTTCAAGACAGGTTTTTATGTGCAGCCCTGGCTGTCCTGGAAACCACTATGTAGACCAGACTGGCCTTGAATTCCAAGACCTGCCTGCCTCTGCCTCCCAAGAACAGGGATTAAAGGCATGTGCCACCACTGCCAGGTGGCAATTCTGATACAACAATAGCTGGTAGTACAAACCTGTGACCTCAGCACTTGGGAGATGGAGGCAGGAGGATCAGGGGTGTGTCAAAGCCATCCTCAACTCCACAGTGTTCAAGACCAGCCTGCGCTACATGAAATCCTATCTTAAAACAAAATAGCATTAAAAAGAAAGAGATCCTACTTGCACTGTCTCACCAAGCAGGCCCCACCATAGGGATGGCTTCTACTTCTCAGGCTGAGCACATTAGGAAGCAGCTATGCTATGAAGGAGAAAATCACTTGGCTGTAAGGGACCCAGTGACTTGAAATGAGACCTATTCCCAATGGGGCCCACCACAGGGCCTGGTTTCTCCCTTATCCAGCTGCCTGGGAACACCCTTGAATGGAAGACCAATCTCTACCACCCAGATGGTGACATTTCTAGGACCTGAAGTGTGCACAAAACCACGCCCTGCATACCTATTTATAGTGGCACCCTGCCAAGGCTTATCACCCTGGCACTTGGTATCTGGTTAACTGTCAGCTCAGGGCAGCACAGCGTGTGGGCTGCTGGATGAGAGGAAGGACCTGGCAGCCAAGCGCCACTGTCTGATATCCTGCAGCCCTGGACACACAGAAGGGAAGTTGCCTGCACTGCAGACAGCGAGTGGTTGTAGAGGGCTTGTCTCAGCTCCTCTCTGAGACCTGTGCCAAAATCGCAGCAGCGAAGGATGTGGGAAGATGCCAGCAGCAGTGACCACACAACCTGAGCTCAGCCCTCACAGGAACTCCAAGGCTACACAGTGGTTTCCTGGCAACCAGGGCACAGAATGAAAAGGTTCAGTCTAAAGGTAGACTCAGGCCTGAGCACACCGGAAGGCTAGAGGACAGTGGCTAAGCAGCCAAGTTTAACCAGTTCACGTTCCTACAGCCTCCTGGTGCCTTGGGGCTCAAGTCAGATCTTATCATTCCTTCTCTTCCAGGCATGCATGCATGCATTCATTCATTCATTCATCAAAGAGTGAATGTCTGCTCATACCAGACATTTGTGCGATGACTTCCACTTGCACCCAAAGCCATCTCTCTCCTTGTCACTAAGGCCTGTATTTTTTTTCCCCTGACACTTATTTATTGTGGGAGGGGGCACCTGTGGAGGTCAGAAGGCTCCTTGTAGAAGTTGGTTATTTCCTCAAGCCATGTGGGCCCAAGGTTTGCCCTGGCCTTTATCTGCTGAACCACCTCACTGGCCCCACAGCCTTTAATCTGATCTTTCAACACTACCAGGCGGCCTCACCATAGGGCCACATCACTGACAGCCCTCCCTCACTGCCATCATCACAGACCACGGGACTAGCTCTTTTCCATCACTGGTCTCTGTTCAAATGATGCCCGAGAGAAGCCTGCCCAACCTCTCCAGACACAATTTTCTTCACAGCACTTTCTCCCTTTTGGGGTCACTTTATTTACATCCTGAATGGCCTTCTGTTCGGTTTGAATGAAACTTAAGGATAGTGCTATGCCTATCTTGTCTGTTCCTCACAGTAGGACATGACAGGCCCCAGTAACCATCTGTGGAATAGAGGAGTTGTGGGAAGCCTGTTTCAGGGTACCAAGTTTGAACTGTGCTATCTAAACCATGCTAGGTGCGCGTGCTTCTTTTTGTGGTAACAGAGTACGCAGCCCCAGGGCTTCCAACATGCTAGGTGAACACTCTACCACTGAGCCACATCCCAGCCCAAGCTCTCTTGGATTCCAGTGCACAGCAGCTGCTGCTGTTTTTATCTGCCCGCCATGAGCTTCTGAGGCACGGGCAGGGCCTCACAAATTACAAATAGCTGTCAAACCGGATCATGAGATGTTCTCAAGTAACTACAAGCAAAGCTGAGTGGCAATGCCACCCTAGTACCAGCTTCTGGGCACTGCACTCCTCAGCCTGGCAGGGACACTGCTCTGGGAGATGCCCCAAACCAGCCCGACTCAGCCATGGGTCTTCCCAAGTGCCCACGGGCATGTGCTGGTGAATGAACTGACTGGGTACCACAGTCTTCTCCAGGAGCCCCCAGGAGGTGCATGGTAGGTCACTGCAGGCAGAGCCTGTCTGCTTCCTATCCCTTTACCTCACAGTTCTAATACAGAAAGAGGGCTCCCTGCAATACCACAAAGCAATGACCCTGGAAGGATGGCGCCCCCACCCCCACTTCCCTCCAATCAACCCACCCCCAACTCCTAATTCTGCTGCTGTTGTGGCCTCCCAGCTCCAAGATGCCAGTGCCCAGGCTGGTGGCCTGTCCATATCCCTTGCCCACCTCCACTGCCAGACTCCTGAGGATGCAGCCCCCCATCAGAAGGGAGCACCCAGTCTTTCCTGAATCCTTCACTGGAAGAGCCAGACTAGCTTGCCTCCCTGGACCAAGGCCCATCCCATCTCCTCTAGTCTGCCAGCATCCATGCCCCAATAACTAGGTGCAAGCTGTCCCTCCTGAGGAGGACTCCTCTGGCCTAGCTCAGGTGGTGGCACAGCAGGTTTCTCTTAGCCCACTAGAGGCTGGCAGTGCTTCTCCCCTAAAAGCAACCCTTTTCCCTCTTGCTATTCCTTCAGTGTCATCCAAGAATTCTCATTTCACTGTTCCCCTCCCACCCATCCAGATAATGGGGAGTTTCTGAGTTGAACCCACAATTTTTTTCCCAATTATCCAAAGGAGTACAAGAGAGTGACAGGCACTTCCTCCATCCGCTCGGGGCAGGAAGAGGTTTTTCTTCTCTGAAAGAAACATCTGCGAGACTGCACCCCATCCCATTCTCCCTACCGCAGGAGCCTTCCCATCGGTGACACGCCCCTACAGACCCCCCACCCCACCCCGGGGCTACTGAGGCACCTGCTCGTGCCTATCCCACACTGCGCCTTCTGAAATCTATCTGGGCAGACCCTGATCTCTGCAACCCAGGCCTGCTCCCACTGCGGACGCCCTGGCTCAGCCTGTGCGGATGCCCCGTCTTCTTGGGAAGCGACCACTATGAGACTCTGCCTCTTGCAGTCCCGACCCTAAATTAGCGCGGGGCCCCCGGGGTGGCCTAGCCTGCGGCCCGCAAGGCTCCGTCTCCTCCCGTGCTCCCAAGAGTTGAGCCCGCGTCCCCCGCCAGGCATCTCAGGATCCCCGTCGCTAGGGCCAGCTCCCAGCGGGGCCTCGCCCGGGCATTCCTGGCCTCGCTCGGTCCCTCCGACGGCCTCCCTCTCCCACCCCCGGAGGCGCCCGAGGAGCCTCCGGCTTGGCCGCACCGCCCACGGCCCCGCTGCCCCCGCCCGGGCTTCCGGCCGCCGCCTGCTCGTTCCAGACCGGGCCGCGCAGCCAAGCGCAGCCGCAGGGAGAACGCGGAGCCCCGGGCCGGCCACCACGGCCTCTGTTAGCCCCGGGCCCAGCCCAGCCAGCCCGCGCCCCGTCCGCCCGCACGCCCGGCGCCCCCGCTCACCCGAGCCTGTGGTGGCTGCCATCTTGCGTCGCTGTCGCTCGAAGGCCAGCCCCTTCTTCACCCCCCCTTGAGTTTCTCTGGGGCGCCGGGGCGCAGGCGCAGGCGTCGGCGCAGGCGCAGACGATGCCGCTGACGCCCGCTCGGGGTCGCAGGAGCCGGGCGGGAAGGGCTTTGCCCGGGTCTTCCGTGAGCGAACACGAGGGCGGGGCAACCTGCAAGTCCCGCCCAGCCTTGGCTCAGGGGCAGTGTGCAGGTGCTCAGTGCTAGGGCCTAGGGTGACCGCGCTCTGCTGGGAAAGCAAATGGGGGAAGGGCCGCGGGGCCCCGCGCCTGTTCCGTTTCCCCCCTCGCAATGTACTCGGCACGTAGCGAGCAGGTCATTAATGTGAAAATGAAACCGAGAGGGATGAAGTTCAACTCAGTTGTTAAGTAGCTGAGTCAGAATTTGAACCCAGGCCAAGTGATTTTTGTTCTGGGGTATCTGAAGAAAAAAAAAACACCCGAGAGCCCTGAATAGGTCAAGTTTTGGGCCACTGCAATCTTGTTTCCGGTATCGCTGCTGCTATGAGGCCTGAGGCTTGAAGGGACCAGACGCACCTAGGGGGTTGAGAACCTTCCCTGAGGCTTGCTTTCAGCCATGTTTAAAAAAATTTTAGGGGGCTTGTTTGTTTTAGACAGTATCTCAGGTAGCCCAGTTATCTAGATAGAGCTCACTATGTAGAGGAGGATGACTTTGAACTTTTGATTCTTCTGCTTTCACCTCCCAAATGCTGGGGTTGCAGGCCTTTGTTACACTGGTTTTAGAGTTCTTGGAGATGGGTTTGTACCTGCTATGCAAGCCCTTTACCAACAGAGCCACACCCCTAGCTCTGCATCTTTTCACTCTTGTATTTAAGCATTCATTCATCCAGATTTTCTGTCTGTTTTTTGTTTTTTTTGTTTTTTTTTGAGACAGGGGTTTTCCTGGACTCACTTTGTAGACCAGTCTGGCCTCTAACTCACAGAGATCCGCCTGCCTCTTCCTTGGGTCTGCTGGGATTAAAGGCTTGTGCCACCATGCCTTTTATTTATTAAGCACCTATTATGTGGGAGAACTGCTAGGTGCTGGAGTTAGCAACATCCCCAAAGAATCGAGATTCTCCTATTAGGTGGTTACATTCTAGTTAGAGAACAAACAAAGGAATATAAATAGGTAGACAGATAAATAAATATACACTTTACCTAAGATAGGATAGGGGATAAATTTATGAATGGGCAGCAGGAACAAGCAGGAAAAGACCTCCTCTGGCGGTCCTGTTCCAATACAGACTTGAGAAGGCAAAGGTCATGGAGACACATGTTTGCATATACAGCAAACCAGGACGAAGCCACGCTTGATGTGACACCCCTAAGGGGATGTGGAAATCAAGGCTGAGAAAGGCAAAGCAGCTGGCTGCAGGTCACTCTGCTAAGCTCCGGAAAGCTGGAGACCCTCTCCTGGAACGTTCCATTTGTCACCTGTTTGGTGATTACTAAGCATCTCCACTGTCTTCCCTCTTGAGGAAGTATGTGGTGAGCTCAGAATTATCACTAGTGCAGAAGAGGTACAGCAGACTGGAAGGAGTCTGTTACAACGGACCACAGAGGGGACCGGGTCTCCAGACAAACCGGGAAGGATGGCTACACAGTGCACTAGGCTCCGCTCCCAGGGTTGGGTCTTTGCTGGGGCCTGTGAGGTGTCTGTGGTATTGCATTTATGGAGGGGGCTTTCCCTCTGTCCCTCCGTTTGCGGAGGCGTCTGCGTCTCCAGGTCTGAGTCTACAATACCACGCAAGCCTTTCTAGCCTTGACTTCACATACGCTGGACACATGCAATGCCTCCCTAATGTGGCTCTTCTAATGAAGCTGCTGAAACATCACATGATCTCCCTCTCTTCAGTGCTCTCCATCCCTCCTACTGGTTCCACGTCAATCTTTGTGTCGCTCCCTTGGGGAAGACTTTCGTGATTTCTCCAACCAGAACATTTCAACTGTAATTGGCTCTCAGAATGCCAAGTTCTCCAGCTACATGCCTTGTAACTTACCTTCGCTTCACACATCACAGGACACAAATTGGCCTGTGGAAGCACAGACAATATTCACTCTGGACTTCAGGCCACTGAAAAGCATCGGGACCTTGAGCAAGCATTTGGCCCTTGAGGCTGGCTCACTTCAGAAGTGAGAGTCTCTAGGTTTGAGTCTTTACTGTTTACCTTTTTTGGTGGCTTCTGCTAAGAGGTTTGTAAAAATAGCTGGACATGGTACACACCTATAATCCCAGCAGTAAGGAGGCTGAGGGCAGGAGGGTGGTGAGAGTTAGGGCCAGCCTCGGCTACATGGTTGACAGCCTGTCTCAAACAACAAAGTACATCCAGAGGTTTGAAACACCTACTATCTGCTTCCCCATTCAATAAGCCACATAAAAATCCAGACACTTCTAAGAATAGGCCCATTTTAAAGATGAGGAAAAGGAGGCTGGGAGCTCAAGAGATGGCTCAGCAGTTGCGAGCATTTGAGGCTCTTGCTTGAGAACCATTCCGAGCACCCACACAGCAGCTCACAACTGCTTTTTGGGCCTCGTAGGCGTCAGACACGCATGGGGTGCACATACATGCGCACAGAAAACATTCGTAAACAGAAACAGCATAAAATCTTTTTTAAAAGGGTTTGATAGGGGCTGGAGCGATGGCTCAAAGGTTAAGAGTGCTGGCTGCTCTTCCAGAGGTCCCGAGTTCAGGCAAGAACATTGTATTATGTCATAAATAAATCTTAAAAAGGTTTAAAAGGTTTGATAGGAAGTTCCAGGCCAGCCAGCCAGGGCTACAGAAGGATCCTGTCTCAGAAAAGACAGAAAAGGAAAGGTCAGAAAACGAGGACTCAGAACCGGTAGGAGGAGTGACGGCTAAAGACAGCTCTTTATCCTCTATACTCACAAAACCTCCGCCAGCAGACAAATCTCGCGAGCTAAAGTGATCAGGCAAATTCCCACGAGAAGAATCACGCAAGAGGAAAAGGTTAACTAATCGGGCATGCTGGTTTTTGTAGTCCGGCGGTGGCCTGCTGGGAGTTGTAGTACTCAGAGCGCACGTTCCCTCAGGGAGACTCCGCCTCTTTCCCGGCGTCATTGCCGAGTCCCCAGAGAGGGATTCCTCTTGCCGCTTACCCACGTTATTTGTGCTTGAGCTCAGCCGATGGGCGTGCGAGAATCCTTCTTATCGGATTGGTGGGAAGATTATCGTGGTTAACTCCCGAATTTAGAAGAGTGCTTGGCACTGAGTGCTCTCTAAGTATTAGTTGTTTAATCCTCAATGACCCTAGCAAAGAAGCTTCGCAGCCCCAGCAAAGCAGCACTTTCCTCTTTTGTCAGGTAAGGAAAATGCGGCTAGGAGCGCTTAGTTTTTCCCGGGTCACACACACATCGAGGAGTGAAAGCAGGTTGTGCACTTAGTTTTTAAATGTTTTTCAATTTTAAAAAGTTAAATTTTTTTATGCGTGTGGCTGTTTTTTGTTTTTTTTCTTTCTTTCTATGTGCATTATCTGTGCACCACTTGTATGCCTTGTGCCTATGGAGGTTAGGAGAGAGAATCAGGTCCCCTAGAACTGGAGTTAGAGATGGTTGTGAGCTGCCATGTAGGTGCTGGGAACAGAACCTGGGTCTTCTGGAAGAGCAGCCATTGCTCCTCACCACCAAGCTGTCTCTCCAGCCCCTTGCGTTTATGAATTAACGGTGTGGTGGCCATGTGTGCAGGTGCACAGAAGATGTCCTCTGCAAGACCTCGGCAGTTGTCACTGGCTGGAGGATCCTCTCTGAAAGACCCCTGCCTCATCCTAAGTTAAACAGAGCTAACGCCATTTTGTGAGACACCACTGTTTTGTAAAACTCTGAAGGCCAGATGAGAAACTAGAAAATTACTGAGAAACTCAGCTGTGTCACCCACTTGGGATATCTGCGGTCAGGCTGCCCCAGTCATACTAAAAACAGTTTGTGTTAATCACCCTCATGGATATCTGTGAGACTGTTTCAGTTAAGATAGAGAAAAATAAAATAACAGGTGGCGGGCCACGTCAAGGGGTCATCCTAACCCCCTTGACCACCCAGTTCCTGGAATCTTGGTGCCCCTGCCAAACTTTGACGCAAATCGTGGTCTCATGTAAATGTACCAATCAGCCCCCTGTAACCATGCTTCTCGCTTCTGTACCAGTGCTTCTGCTCTAAAACCCTATAAAAACCCCAGCTTCCCATCTAGGGGGCGCGAAAGTCTCTCGAATGACTTTTCGCCCCGGGTACCCGTGTATCAAAATAAAAGCATCCAAATGGCCTCGTTGTTCCTTGGGAGGGGGTCTCTCTCCAGACGGAAGATACCCTCCGGGGATCTTTCACTCTCAACAGTTTTGTGTTTTGTTTTGATGGGGGAGGGGGTGTGTGAACCTTGTCAGTTCCAGGAACTTCTTGTAAATCGTTTAATGTCAGAGCCTTAAAAGTTGAATTTATCTGGGTGTAGTGGTATAGGCATTTAATCTCAGTATGGGGGAGGCAGAGGTGGGTGGATCTCTGTGAGGCTAGCCTGGTCTACATAGAGAGTTTCAGGAGAGCCAGAGATGCATAATAAAAAGATCTTGTCTCAAAAATTAAAGTTGCCTTGAATTCCCCAGTCTTACCAAGCCTCCCTCTAGGAGAGAATGTTTCAGCCTGGAGGAAATTTCTACACAACATCCAGAACCACTTAAAAGCTGTGGGTAGAAACTTGCGACAGAAACAGGAGAATCCCTGCAGCTCCTTGTCTCAAAATATAAAGTATAGCTGAGCATGGTGGCTCACGCCTTTAGTCCAAGCTCCGAGGAGGCAGAGGCAGGCAGCTCTCTGAGTTTGAGGCCAGCCAGGTTTCCGGAGGGAGTTCCAGGACAGCCAGGGCTATGTAGGACGTCCTTGTCTCATACAAACAAATAAATGTGGAGAGCAATTGAGGAGAAGGCCTGATGAGCTCTCCCTTCCGTATGCACGATTTGTAAACAGGCATCTCCATGTGCACTCACGCCCATTCATGTGTGTGCATACCACACACACACGAGGAAAAAGAACGGGCTGAGGCTGAGGAGGTGGCCGGTTGGTAGATAGCTCTCCCAGCATACATGAAGTCCCGGGTCCAACTCCTGAACCACACAAACCAGGTGTGGTGGTGCACACCGGTAATCCCAGCAATGGATTAAAGGTCAAGGTCAGTTTAAGACCAGCCTGAGATATATGAAATGCCTTTGGGGGGGGGTAAGAGGGTGGGAGGGAGAGATGAAAATAAACAGAGGAGGGCCAGCAAGCATGTCCCTACAATAATAATAAAAAATAAAATGGCTGGAGAGATGGCTCAGTGGTTAAGAGTGCTTCCTGCTCTCCCAGAAGACCCAAGTTCAGTTCCCAGCATCCATTCAAGAGACTCAAACCTGTAACTCTAGCTCTAGGAAATTCAGTTTCCTCATCTGGCCTCTGTGGGCATACACATATCAGCCACTCAACACTCACACAGACATAAATACAAAATAGGAATTTTTTTTTCTTTCGAGACAGGGTTTCTCTGTGTAACCGACTTGGCTATCCTGAAACTCTGTAGATCTGCTTGCTTCTGCCTCCCTCCTGAGTGCTGGGATCAAAGATGTGCGCTACCATGCCTGGAATACCTGGAAAAACCAGGTTTGGTATATGTCAAATCCCTTTAACATTAATGTTCAGGAGGCCAAGCAGGTAGATCTCTATGAGTACAAGGCCAGCCTGGTCTACATAGCAAGCTCCAGGCCAGTTTGGTCTCCATATCTAGCCTGAGATCAGCCAAGGCTACATAATGAGACCCTGTGTAAACAATTAAAAAGTAAAAAGGAAATAAATTCTGTTTTACCAGGAGCCTGGAGGGAAGGCATGTGCCCTTTTAAAAAGTGATAGCCAAGCCAGGTCACTAGCCGCAACCTCAGCCCAGCTTCTGGACACAAACTCCAGAAAAGAAAGCCAGTGAGCCGTTCACCTAAGACCACGGACACTCAGGAGATGTAACAGGACCCCGCCAGAGGTTGGTGGCTAACAGGTCCTTAATGGCTTCAGATTTCCCCCTAGGGGCTGAGTGTATCTGGAAGACCTTTCAGTAAGTGCCGTCATTGCTACACAGCCCTGTAGGGGTGAGAGAGGGGGAGCAGGGGGGATGGGTAATGGAGCATTCATTCACTTCTCCACTGATGGACATTTTGGACTTTTCCTAGTTATTTCCTGGTGCTGGGATTGGGCCAAGGGCCACATCCTGAGGCTCGGCCTGTGGTTTCTTGATTCAGAGGGTCTAGAGCTGTGGTTGTAGAGCAGTGTCGAGCAATCGTCATGTCTATTGGCCCAAGGTTCAATTTCCACTATTACAGAGAAAGAGAGAGAGAGAGGTGGAGACAAAGGGAGAGAAGAAAGGAAGGAAGAGGTTCCAGGCAGTGGTGACGCAGGCCTTTAATCCCAGCACTTGGGAGGCAGAGGCAGGTGGATCTCTGAGTTTGAAGCCAGCCTGTCTATGTAGTGAGTTCTAGGATAGCCAAGGCTACATAGAGAAACCCTGTCTTGAAAGGTAAGATTAAGATTGCTCAGTGGTTAAGAGCACTGACTGCTGTTCTGGAGGATGCAGGTTCACGTCCCAGTTTCCACATGGTGACTCACAGTGGTCTGTAACTCCGGTTCCAGGAGATCTGATACGGTACACAGACATACATGGAGTTAGAGCACTCATACACATAAAGCAAAATTTGAAAAAGAAAGAATGAAGTTGTGGATATAAACATGCTTTTGTTTTGGTCCCAGGTGTGGGGTGTGGGACTGATTCTGATGGTCCTCAGCAGCAGATGATTTGCTTCGAGCGGGCTCTGAGAGTTCTTTGCAAACTGCAGATCGTTTAAATCTGAGGACTCTGGAGAGAGAATAAATGCCAGAGCTCAGAGAGTGTGGAGACTAGAGGAAGAACAATGTTGTTCCTACTTCCCCCTTGCTGCTCCTGGTTGCTGATGTGAGACAGGAAGTTGAGATCTCCTGGCTCCAAGGAACCTGACGACCCTAACTAGCAGGAAGCAGCTAAGAGAACTGTGCCCTCTCTCTCACTAACCCTTTCTCTCTCCTACCTGGTGTTGGGGTGTTGGAAGGGATTGAGATGGAATAGGGAGAAAAAGATAAAAGAAATGTAAATAAGAATTTTTAAAAACCAAATGCCAACAAAGAAAGAAAGAAAGAAAAGAAAAGGAAAAGAAAAGAAGGAAAAGAAAGGTATGTTGGCAGATAGGTATCCTAGGTGCCAGGTGGGGACAGAAAACTTGAAGCACGTTTGAGAAAGTGAAAAGAAAGTGGGCTGGTTGCATTTTCCAGTCGGATATGCTGAAGAGACAGAGGCAAGAGGATCACAAGTGTGAAACCAGCCTGGTCTACATCTGGGCTGGCAAGATGGCTCAGTGGCTAAAAGTGCTTGCCACTGGGGCTGGAGAGAAGGCTCAGAGTTAAGAGCACTGGCTGCTCTTCCAAAGGTCCTAAGTTCAATTCCCAGCAACCACATGGTGGCTCATAACCATCTACAATGAGATCCAGTGCCTTCATCTGGCATGCAGGCATAACATTGTATACATAGTAAATAAAACTTAAAAAAAAAAAAAAAGTGCTTGCCACATAATCCTGACAACTGGAATCTGAATTCTGCCCCTGAATCCATGGTGGAAAGGAGAGGACTAACTTCCTCATGACCTCATGAAGTCACAAGCCTGTAAGCAGCAGAGCTGGGACTGGAAGCCCCTTCCTCTCTCTTCCCTTCTCTCCCTCAGCCTCTCCCCTCCCCTTTTCCTGTGTCTGTCTCTTTTCACCTTGCTATATAGTCCAAACTGGTCTTGAAATCACAGCAGAATCTATGATGAATGCCCAGCAAACCCTAAACTCAGTCAGCTTCCTGCTCTCGTTCCAGGCTTTCTCCTCTCTTTCATCCACCCAGACTGCAGTGGTGCCTGTTTCTACTGTCCGATGTGCTTCCAGGATATGGGCAAGTTGACCATTACACAGGGTTCACACCTGTAACCTCCAACACTCAGGAGGCTGAGGCAGGGGGATCACAGTAGATTTGAGGTCAATCTTACCTACACAGTGAATTCCAGTCCAGCTTGGGTTGTACGGCTATGAAGTAAGACTTTCTCAGCACCTCCCTTAGCCCCCCAAAGGCCTGACCATCACCACAGCACTGTGGCACTGTCTTCCTGGAGAATGGAAACGGTTGCAAGGAATGCGAACACTTGGTAAATTCACAGAGACCTGACAACTATTTCAGTGGCTCTAAAACTTGGATTTTACATGGGAGCATCTGGGAAATCAGTACATCTCTTGGGGCCCAGCACATCTCAGATTCAGAGAAACACAGAAGGGGAAATGCAAAGTCAAGCAGGTATCAGATGGGCAGAGAACTGAACACCGGATAGCACTCGGAGCTGGCAGGGGCATGGGGAGACAGGCAACTGAGACACCGTAACAGCCTAGGAGGAAGATGTTTTGGCAAGTGATTAAAATGGAGAGCAGAGACACCCTTGGCTTTTCCTGAGAAATTGACCTTGCGTGGCCCTTGCACTCAGAAGCCAAGCCAAGGTCCTTTGGGACACTGGAATATAGTTTGTAGTCCAGGAGGCTGAAAAGGATCTTATCCCGTGACAGGTCTGATGAATGAAGGTGGGGCCTGGGAAAATGGCTCTGTTCAGAAAGTGCTTGCTGCGTGAACACAAGGACCTGATGAGGATGATCCTCAGCACCCATACACAAAGCCCTGTGTCCTGAACAGTCTGCCACGTTCAATGAGAGATCCTGTCTCGAAAAATAAGGTGGACACAAAGGAAGACGGCTGACATTGACCTCTGGCACCTGCGTTCACGCGCACATGGAAACACACACAAGTACCCTCCCCACATACACACAGAACTATAAAGACGGACTGCAACGTGGTGGCACATCCTACAAACCCAGCAGATAAATAAGGACTGAATTCAAGGCCAGCTGGGACTACAAAAGAGACCCTAAAAAACAAGATTGGTCCATTCTCCAGCCTTCCCATACACTTTATTTTTGTGTGGGTTTGCCCGTGTCTGCGTACCATGTGTATGCAGTGCCCGTGGAGGACAGAGGAGGGCACAAGATCAGTACCGATAGAGGGCGGAGGTGTCAGGTCCCCTGGGACTGGAGTGACAGATTGTAAGCCATCTTGTGGTGCTGGCAATCAAATCTGGAAGAGCAGCCAGTGCTTTTAACTGCTGAGCCATCTCCCTAGTCCCCAACCTTGGTCCATTCTAAACCTGGAATAGGGGCTGGATGGCTCAGAGGATAAGAGTTCCGGCTGCCCTTCCAAAGGTTCTGAGTTCAATTCCCAGCAACCACATGGTGGCTCACAACCATCTATAATGAGATCTGGTGCCCTCTTCTGGCATGCAGGCACACATGCAGGCAGAATACTGTATAAATAAATCTTTAAATATCACACAGCTCTAAAAGAAAATAAGGAACCTCCCTGATCACGCCTGTAATCCCAGCACTTCAGCAGGCAGATCTCTGTGAGTTCGAGGCCAGCCTGGTCTATAAAGTGAGTCCAGGACAGCCAAGGCTAAAGAGAGAAAACAAAAACATAAAAGATGTTCTGTAAGGAAAAGGAAGGTGTAATGTCCCCCTAGAGAGGGGGAAGTAGAGAGAAGATAGGGTGACTCTACACTTATACACCAGACAGCAAAGTCTTGTCAAAGCCATGTCCTTGGAGAGGCTATTTGGAGGACCAAAGTTCGGTTCCCAGCACCCCCTTCTCCCCCGCCCCCTCATTGCAGGGTATTTGATCCTATTGTGAACCTTGGGATTGGGAACTGTAAGAACCTGTTTCTGGCTGTGGAGTGGCCCAGCCCCAGCACACACCTTTAACCCAAGAGCCAAATAAAGTCAACCATAGGTCAAGAGGTTGAACAAGAAACCAGCTGGCAGGGAATACACAGAAAGGAGGGACACTGAGAGAAAGCTATTCAAGACCGTGTGGAGAAAAAGGGGCTTTTGGCTTTTTTCCTTCTGGGATGTGAGCTGAGTAGGAAGATCAGCTGGGTGTTTTCTCTGCCTGAGCTAGTAGGCTTTCACCCCGTGTCTGGCTCCTGGATCTTCATTGGCAAAAATCGAATGATTGAGATTTTTTTTTTTTTTTTTTTAAATAATTCTCTCCTCCCCTCCACACACACACCCAGCATGTGTGCCTTGAGAAACGGGTGGGAAGACAGGACTCAACTCCAATCTCAGGCTGCGTCAGGGCTCAATGCCTTTTCTTCAAAGGGCCACAGAGTGGCTTGGGCGTCACAGGCTGCCTGGTTTCTGTTGGGAGCACTCGCCTGAAGCTGGTTGGTGTGGAGATGAACACACAAGTGGACAACAGCTGCGTTTCACAATGGCACGTGAACACTCCTGTGTTGTGAAATAAACCCACTCCTCGCCTGCTGTCATTGGAGCCTTAGAAAACCAGGTGGACGGGATGGGGCCCTTAGCTGTGGTCAGCTGACCCTGCTAGCCTGCCCCATTCTAAGGCAGGCACGTATCTAGAGGCCATCAGAAGTGGTGGGCACAGAAGATGCCTGCTCTACCTGGCTCTACCACCAGATGGCAGCACAATCCACCTAAACCCTGGCTTCTCTCAGCCCACCACCCAGGCATGCGCTCTACAACTGGGCTGCTTTGCTGCCCTCCTTTTTCCTTTTGAGATGCTGGGTAAATTACCAACTAGGCTGGCCTTGAACTCCCTCTACCTAGAACTTGAAGCCACCCCCTCCCACCCCCGCTTTGGTCTCCAGAACAGCTACAGTCACTGGCTCACACCAGGCCTGGCCTCATTTACTATCCCTAATGCTCCTTCAGTGGCCGTGGCTGCTGGCCAGTGGTTGGCAAACTTTAAGGATAATGAAATGACAGGTCGTGGTTGACCAATACATGCTACGGACTTAGCTCGGCAGTTAAAAAGTCACTCAGTAAACAGTCATTGGGATCAGAACTGACATGCAGCTCCTGTCCATGGGCTGGGTGTCCCAAGTGCCTATACCCCTAGGTCAGAGATGGGGGAGGACACAAGCCTACAGCCTAGACAAGAACATGAGCCGCAGATTCAGGAGAATATACCCTGGCTCAAAGGACTAGGTAGACATTCAGCGCCCTCTCCTGGCCTATAGTGCACCTTCATGTGTGTGCGCACACACTCGCATAAGCATATGTATTTTAAATGTTTTTAAGATTGTCATTTTGTGTCATCAAGCCCCCTTTCTCCTCCTTTGTTAATATTGCAGAAATTAGCCTAGAGTTTTGTTGTTTTTGTTTTAATAAAGACAGGTTTTTACTTTTTGAGACAAGGTTTCTCTGTGTAGTCTTGGCTATCCTGGACTTGCTTTGTAGACCAGGCTGGCCTTGAACTCTGACTGCCTCTCCACTCCCCAACTCCCACCCCCAGGCTGGCCTCAAATTTGCTTTGAACCTCTAACCTTCCTGCCTTAACCTTCTGAATGCTGGGATTAAAGGCTGGGACCACCGTTCCTGTAGCCACAGAACAGCCTGATATACTACCATAATGTTGACTACTAAATTCTGGTGCCTTGGAAGTGCTTTTGTTCGAAGGACACATGCTCTCACTAAGAGGCCTATTCTGTTCAATCCAGGCTGCCTCTGCCCCTCCTCCAGCTCTCTGCCCAAATGGCTTCTCCAAGAAAGCTTCAGTTTGTTGCTTTTCACAGATGACCACATCAAACTTCATTGTGAGCAGGGTGGTGCACAGCTTCAGTCCCAGCAGAGGCAGGTGGATCTCTATGAATTCAAGACCAACCTGGTCTACTGAGTGAGACCTTGCCTCTTGAAAAAGGCAAAGAAAAAAGAAACTACGGTATGTTTCCTTGTATTTATTGTCTCTTTTCCTAGGTCAGCTCCCACCAGTCAGTCCAGAGGTCTGGTCCTTGTTGGTCTAGGTCCAGGCCCTAGCCATGACACATATCAGGTGCCTATGACCCCTAAAGGCATTCTGGGACAGGCAACACACTGCTCCGTCATGATCTAGGTGAAATGCCCTGTGGATGGTGGCACACACGTGTAATCCCAGCGCTTGTGAGATGAGAGTGCAGCAAAAGGATCAGGAATTCAAGGCCAGCGTCGGTCACAGAAGTGTGAGGTCGATGAGTGTGGTAGGGCACACCTTTAATCCCACAGAGGCAGGTGGATCTCTGTGAGTTTGAGGTCAGCCTGGTCTACAAAGTGAGTTCCAGGGCAGCCGGAGTTTGATCCACAG
Source organism: Psammomys obesus (assembly GCF_907164565.1). Classification (NCBI taxonomy): domain Eukaryota; kingdom Metazoa; phylum Chordata; class Mammalia; order Rodentia; family Muridae; genus Psammomys; species Psammomys obesus. The sequence continues at coordinate 10,445,910 of NW_026596234.1, read as the reverse complement.
AGAAAGCCTGTCTCAAGATACAAAAAAAAAAAAAGAAGGGGAAGTTTCTGGTTTCCTTGAAGACTGTTTTGTGATGTGATGTTTTGCTGGAGGTTAGCTTGTGAGAGGGCATGTGATGTTTTGCCGTGACCTTTGCATGACCACAGCTGAGAACATCTGTGGGTGGACTCTGGGGACCGAGATGTTGACTTCTGGATTGGCATCACTGCGCTTGTCTTCATGCTTCCACACTTGACTTCGAAGAGAGGAACATTTCAGAGAACTTCTTGGGGCAATTCCAACTGAGTCCTGGGGCTTTGGCTGACTTCATGTTGCTGCTCAGAGTTGGCCTTTGGACTGGACTGGTGGCAGCACTTGCCACCAGTATGAGTATGGCAGACTGAGTATGGCAGTCCCCTAAATCATGGAGCCTAATGGCAGGAAGTTGATAAGAGGTCTATAACCCTTTCCTCTACTAATCTCCTAACTAGGTCGGGGAGCTGGAAGGGAGGTAAAGGTGCTGAAGAACCCTAAACAAAATAGGTTTGGTAAAAAAAAATCTAAGCCTACAAAGAAGTGAGGTCGCTTTGAGTAGATGACACTCTGCCTCAAAAAAACAAAAATCCAGGGCTGGAGAAATGGCATGTAAGAGGCCCTGGTTTAGTTCCCAACGTCAAAGTGTTTCATAACCACCAGTAACTTAAGATCCAGGAATGCAATGCCCTTCTGTGACACCTGTGGGCATCAGGCACACATGTGAGACACACACACACACACACACACACACACACACACACACACACACGCACACACGCATATGCACAACATAAAATACATAAATCTAAACTATGTCGTTCGTGTCAGGGGACAAAGGCCCTCAGGCCAGAGCTAACCCCTTCTATGCAGCCATCTGGAACCACGAGGCAGTCAGGGTTAAGGAGACTCTTTGTTATAAATATATTATATACATCCAAAACATGACATTAAAATATTACTCCGTTACAGAAAGATATTAAGGCTTTCTATTATTTACATTGACAAGCAAGCACCTTTAAAAAAAAAAAAAAAACCCTAAATAATATCGAGTGTGGACAGGCTATTCTGGCCTCTCCCTGCCAGCTGCCCTTTGCCCCTTGCCTGGCTCTGCCTCCCTTGGGTGGCGGCCGGGGTGGTCCACCCACCTAGGCCTCTGGGGTCGGTTTGCAGGGCTGAGGGAGGATCATGATACAGGGACATTGAAGTGTTCTGGGGCTCTCTGGGTCACTGAGGACAGACCAAGTTGTCGGCGAGCCCTGTGGCGTCCAGGGAGCAGGCGTGCAGGGCAGGGCAAGTGCGCAGTCTGGAGCTGGCCAGCAGGACTGGGCGCCCCCTCTGCAGTCAGGCTTGGCCTCAGAGCAGTTCAGTGGCCAGAACGGCCCAAGGAAAGAAAAGGAAAAGAGGAAATAGAAACTCGGTGGCTCAAGTATTCTGTGTCACTGCGGATGGGCTACGGGGTGCCCAGGCCCAGCCCAGGGGACTTCTCGTCACTGGAGGGGGTCTCGGGGATTTGGCAGATGGCTTCGGTTCAGGCTGGGGAAGGCTGGCGACCAGGAGGCGAGACACACTACTTAATCTTCTGGGCCCACTTCATGTCGTCTGCTCTGGGCTTCTCGCCCGTCAGGCCCTGGATGAGGTCCTCCAGGCGTCGCCAGAAGCCTATCACCTCCAGGGGGTAGTTAAGCCAGCCTGCAGCAGACATAATCAGGAGGAGACTGTGAGGAGAGAGCCAGCCTGCCCAGGGCGGGGTCTTCAGGAGACAGGCTGAAGAAAGTAGAGCACAGAGACCTCCCACAAGAGGGGCTTGAGACCCTCCCTCAGGGGCCCCGCCCCCAATTACTGGGGTTTGTTTTTTTGGTCTCTGTGTAGCTGTCCTAGAACTCCGTTCTGTAGACCAGGCTGGCCTCACATGAGATCTGCCTGCCTCTGTGATGGGATAAAGGTGTGTGCCATTCCATTTGATGCTAGATCCTAGGCCCAGGGCAGTAAACGGGCACAGAGTAGCTTGTCTGCTGGCTGGGTGAGTGTCCGGCTGTGAATGTCACAACATCTGGAAGTAGGGAAGGGGCTTTGGTGTGTTCACAGCCCTGCCCTCAGCACCTAGGAGAGTGCCTGACAAACAATGCTTAATAATGGGTTTAATAAATATGTGTGTACTGAGGACACTGGGTAGGCCAAGGTTGCATGCCCTCCAACCTCCTGACCCTGGGGATGGCACCACCCACCTGTGGTGATACAGAAGTATGTCTCATGGGGTGCCACATGGTGGATGCGATGGTGTTTCCGTGGCAGGATCACGTGCCAGTCCTGCAGGACAGTGACCCAGCATGGTAGCCCCAAGTACGTGTGTGACCACTTGTGGATCTGGTTGGTGAAGGTTCCAAAGATGATCAGGCAGAAGACGAAGCATTCCCAGGGGTACAGCTGCTCCAGGGTCTCTGCAGGGCAAGGGCATGGGACCTAATTGCTCCACTGGCCAGCCAGCTCCTGTGCCAGGTGCACCCAGGCCCCCCTCAGCCTCCCTTCTACCATGAAGCCTTCAGATTTATTAGCAGCCCAGGGACTGGGTTCTGACTCCTGCTGACCCTTGTGGGTTCCGTGAGCTTGGGGCAGGGACTGGGTCAGGTTCTCAGAAATAGGATTTTGAGGACACTTGTGTATTCAATGGAGTGTCTCTCTTGAGGAAAGACATCGACAGAGCCAAGGAGGCAGGGCAGAGTCTGGAACAAGGGTTTTGTCTCTGTGGAGCCCTGTGGGGGCGTCTAGATGTCAACAGCTCCACACAGCTCCACCCTGGAAAGAAGCAAAGCCACAGGCCTTTGGAGGCCTTCAGTTGTTGATTTCTGGCTTACGGGATGGGGAGAGATAGGAGGTAGGTCTGTCGAGAGGGGCCGCTGGGAGACTGTCAGCAGGGGTGGGGCCCAGCAGTACCCTAGCTCTGCCCATGGGTGGACAGATTGACAGATCCTCCACCCCTCCCAAAGGGAGGTGCCACCAACTGCCAGACAGTCCAGCTTTGCCTCACCTGATGCCCAGTGAGCTGGCTAGCTTTGGTATTCCTTCATTAATAGGCACTGTTGCCCACCCAAGTCCTTACAGTGTGCCCTTTCCTTTAGGAAATATACAGTAACGAGGGGGTGGGCCGGCAGTGCCTCACAGGGAGGGTCAAATGAGCAGCTAGCTCCATGGAGGAGGTGGAAAGGACCCCGGGAGCCAGAGTGCTCTGAGAAACTGGGTGTGAGACTTTTTACCCAACTTTCACATGCACCCGAATAATGGAGGATACTTTATATGACACGAGAGGCCCACACGTACGCCAGGAGGCTCCCAGGGTCTCTGTCCCTGACACCCAGGCTGAGGGGCCCCAGCTGCAGGTCTCACCCAGGCTTTGGGTTCGGAACTTGTAGGCCATGTTCAGCAGCGGCAGCAGCGTCACCAGGCAGTTGTCACCGTTGGTCTCGATGAAGTCGTGCCTCGTGATGGCTGTGGGGTCGATGTGGTGTTCCCGGAATGGCCGGATGAAGGCCTAGGGTGGGCAGGGTATAGATGTGGCCTCCCTGAAAACTGAGGGCAGCTGGTGCCCTCTGGACCCCAGACATGCTGCCTGGGCTCCACTCTTGGAGCTTCCCACCCTGTGCCCTGCTACTGACACACAATCTGCCTGGGCTGAGGTCTGGCAGGGAACAGAGCAAGATAGCTTAGAAAACTGGTGAGGACCTTCCCCGATCCTTTTGGGCCTCAGTCTCCCCACCCATACTGAGGCCCCACATAAACAAAGGGGACCCTTTCTACCTGGCCCTCCAGCTCCTGCCTCTGGGAGCAGCCTCCCTGGCGCTCAGGTCATGCTACTAAATGGAGCCTGCCCTGAGCGAACACACAGACCCAGGAATGGCTCACCCGAGTGCATCCATCTCCCCGGCAGTGACTGGCTGCAGGATAGGCAGTATGAGGACAGCTGGGCCAGTGGGAGCAGTTTCTGGGAGTTTGGCTGCCATTAGGGGAAAAGAATTCTCTAGGCAGCCAAGGTTGGAGGCCTAGCTCAACAGGCGAAAGCAGAAACCAGACAGGAGAGCCCAGTCTGAAAAGGTGCTCCTCTGGCTCTGTGGGGCTTTACCTTGGCACCGACTGAGTCAGAATCCTTGCCTGATGAAACCTGTTTGGATTCAATTTTCTGCATACCCCTTACCCTAATCCAAGCAGAGGCGAATAAGCCAGGCCCTAGCTCAAGGGCAGACTCTATGGGGCTTTCTGACCCACTCTTCTGTGCTGTCACCAACCATGAGATCCTCAGTCCAATCTCAGAAGACTGGCATGAAGTGCGGCATCAGCTAACTGAGGCTCTGAGAGGAAAGGGGACTACCCTGGCACGGTCACATGGCTCGGCATACGCACCTTTCCCACAACGGGTAGATCCACAGAGCCCCATGTATCGGCACCCCAGTGGACCAGGCCAGACAGGAAGTCAGCAACAAGAGCCCCGGCAACTGTGGGCAACAAGAGTGTGAGCCAGGGCAGGGGCATGCAGAGACATACCGACCCTCCCATCATAGGCCACTCCTCCACCCTCTCATTGTTTGCTCGTTTGTTTATTTCATTTATTCCGGGAGGGCAGCACCACACCCCCTCCCAGTGGACAGAGCCTCGGCCTAAGTCCTGGCTCCGGTCTGCACAGAGTAAACTCCTGCTGTGGTGAGGGTGTAACTGTCTTCCTGGACCCCAGTCAGAGGCCTCAGCTGAGCTGCCCAGAATCCCAGCACTCGGGAGGCTGAGGCAGGACCACCCAGAGTTTGAAGCTAGCCTGGGCTACAACAAACAAAAGCAGTACCTCATCTGCAAGTCTCCATCCCACCTACCCGTCTAGCTTGTATCAGTAATGGACTCGATCCTTTGGGCTTTTCCTTTGTTTGCTTTCAGTCTGCTCAGAACTAGGTTGGGGTACCCCAGGGAGGCTAATAACACAGTCACCGCAGGCCTTAGACCTGGACCTACTCCCACTCCATCCCGAATGAGCTGTGAGACACTGTACGTGGTAATATCCCTGTATCCCTGTCTCCTCCTGTAAGGAGTGGTGGCGATGAAGAGTGCAGTTTAAGAAGCCCTGTCTCAGTGGGACATGGACCTTTGTTTGTGTGATCTAAGGTTTCTTTAGTAGCCTTTGGCTCACATGACAGAGGCGAACTGCGGGCGGGGGGGAGAAGTAAGGAGCCCAGGCAAACGAATGGCAAGTAGCACAGCTGTTCATAACTTGCCTTAGATCCATCTGGTATAGCAGGACCCATGTACACACAGGGAAACTGAGGCAGAGTGGCCAGCAGTGTCTCTCCACCACTCTCTGGTCCTCTGCCCTCACTGTTCCTCTCTGTTTGGGACATTCCTCCTTTCCCAGGATGCAGTTCGGCAGCTTGCTTTCCTCTGCTGCTTTGGGTCCTCGCTCAATGCCCTTCCTAAGATCTGAACATCTCCAGGGGCTTCCTCTACCTCTCCTCCCAGCACACCTGTCCTTTAAGTTTTTACTCTTATGTCTGGGCTTGGCACCGTGGGCTATGGTTTAGGGCTGGACCTTGGTTCTGTAACATCAATGGGCTCAATGACACATGGTGTACAGTACTGACCCACAAGAGCCGCTGGAAAGGAGGATCTGTGCAGGCCCGTGCCTCCGCCTCCCTGAGATTACTCTCTGTAAACTGGCTGTCTGAGGCCCAGGTTCTGAGTTGCAATGATGTCCTTAGACCTTTGTTGACAGCGGACCAAGGCCTTGGGGTACCTTGAGGACTGCAGGTGAAAACCCCTGGAAACTTCCCTGGAGAGTGAGGCTGGGACCCGGGGACAGGAGTAAGGGATGCACACCACTGTGGGAATGGAATTTTAAGTGTCCACATCTGTTTAAAGGTAGCTGCTGAGGGTAGGTCTTCAGAAGCCAGGGGTATCTGTCCATTCACCTATCTACCTACAAATTCACCTACAAATTCCCACCTACCTAACCAATACCTATGATCACTCATCCCTCTACCGACCCACTCACCCGACCCAGCCATCCATCTAGTTACCCACCTATTCCCTGTCTCTCTATCCTTTCACCCCTCGAAGCACAGGGCGATGGGGGGAAAGCAGTGGGCCACAGATGAGGCACTTGCAAGCTCCTAGGGCAGAGTGGGCAGGAAGCTGAGGATGCATGGAGAAGCTGTGCTTGCTGGCATGGAGAAGCCGGTGGACAGACGGGCTGCACTGCCTAGTGCTGGGCACTCCTGTTGCCCAGTGAGGACATACTGGCAGGCAGAGGACTTGCTGCTCCCCTGTACCCAGCAGGCCTGGAGCATTACCGAAGCACCTATTTTGTACTATGAATGCTGTAGACATATTGCCTCTAAGCAAGGGAGGCCCTGCCTCTAAGCACGCTACGATGCCTCCTGCCTCCTCTGGGCCCAGTGTCCTTACTTGCTTCACGAGAGGTATCTCCAGGGGCCTACTGCAGCGTCATTAGTCAGATTTAAACACTGCCTTCATGGCCAAAGTTCTGGAGAACACTGGATGCCTGTGGGTGCAGCATGGTACGGACTCTGAGTCCAGGCTTCTTGTCCTGAATGGCGGGCTCAGGGTGTGGATGAAACTATTTCCTCCTTCCCCAGGTATGCCTCACATTTAGTTCTAACTGCCCCTAACCTGCACTCAGTGGAATGTAGGCTTATGTGGCTCCAGGCCTCCACGTTGAGTCTAAGGGCCAGGAAACTTCCTCTCCAGAGGCAGACTTGAAGGCTGTCAGGTAGGCTCTGTGGTCACACAGTCTGTTGCTATGGCTCAACCCTGCCAACATCACAGGGCAGCCTCAGGCATTGTGTCAGCACATGAGGGTGAAGGCTAGTCCCCCAATACCTTGTCTGTAAGTATTTTCGGTTTGGCTGCTTCACCGGAATAGCTCAACTGCAGCCATTCATTGCAGTGTCACGTACACTGACCATTTCCCTTTTTGCTGCTGAAATCTGTTCTGTCATCTGGGTGGGAGGCACTCAGCCCTCCACTGGAATCTGACTGACTCTAGCTGCATTGCTCATTCACGGAGATGCCTGTGTGCTCACAGATTCCCTCATTCCTTGGGCTGGCGATGGCAGAGACATTGTGTTTTTGAGACAGAGACTCATGTAATCCTGGCTAGCCTTGAACTTCTGATCTTTCAGTCTCGGACTGTCAAGTATGAGGGTGACAGGTGTGCAACCACACCCTGACACACAGACAATGGTACTGGGGTTCCTCCAGGGCTCTCTACTTCCAGAGGCTGGACCTCTTGTTGCTTTGGCTAGTCCAGCTGGCTTCCCCTGGGGATCCCATCTCTACCTTGTAAGGGCTGGGATTCCTGGCAGGCTGCTGCAGGCACTTGGATTCTCTGTAAGAGTGCTGGGATGTGAACTTTGATCTGGATTTTATCTTCTGAGCCATCTACCCAGCGCCAAGGCTGACCCCCCCCCCCTTTTTTTGACAGGGTTTCACCATGTACAACCTTGGCTAGCTTGGAACTTGCTATGTAGACCAAGCTGGCTTCAAACTCAAGAGATCCTCCTGCCTCTGCCTCCCAAGTGCTGGGATTGAAGGTGTGCACCACTATGTCTGTCTTCTGTCTGACACCAGAAAAATGCTTTTTTTTTTTTCCCTCTTTCTTCTTTGTTTTTGTGGTTGACATTTTTGCTTTTAAACCAGCGCACAGCCTTCAGTGTTTCACCACTTGATCCCTGCGAACCAAGGCCAGGTCTGTGTGATTAAGCTCTTTACCCTTAACTGTCCTTGGCAGTTAATCCTCTGTGGTGATCAGAACATGGAAGAACAGCATTAGAAAGTCAAGACAGGGTGGCCTTCAGGAGAGTCTCATACCCGGGGCTGTCAAGGGGGAACGTGCATTGTGTGGGCCTTGCTCTCACTGAAGCTTGGGCTGTGAGACTGTCTCAGGAAAAGGGGAGAGTAACCCAGAAGGTGCTCCCTGGTCCAGGGCAAAGTAACCTCACAATGGCAAGCTGCACTTGCCTGCTTTGCTGATCTGCTCTGCTGATTCCAAAATGACCCGGGAGAGCATCCTAGTAATTTCAACCGGTGGCCCCGACTCAGCAAAGATGGCTGGTACAGAGTCAGAGGAAGGGAGACTGCTTGCCTAGTCTGTGTAAGGGTCCAAGTTCCATTCCCAGCACTACTCAAAAGCATAGCAAGGGGCCAGTGCACCTCTGTAGCTCTGGCATTCAGAGGCCGAGGCTGGAGGATCAGGAGTTCCAGGCCAGTCTGGGCTACATGGAGAATTCCAAGGCAGCCCAGGTTATGGCTGAGAATCTGGCGCAGCCCAATGATCCTAAGTGAGGAGGACTCTGACAAGTAACCAGACTAGTGGCCTAGATGGTACCTGGGACAGGAAAAGGACCCTGGCCATGAAACCAAAGGCAAGTGACCAACAGTACAGTATAGGCACAAAGCAGCCCCACTGGGCACTAACTGACACAAGTGCAGGGCCCCTTTCCTTCCACCATTCCTGTAAACCTGAATTGGCCTAAAAAAAAAATAAATAAATAAAAACGACTGCTGGGTTGTGGCTCAGTATTCATCTTACATGCATGAAGCCCTGGAGTGCCTGGGTTTGATGCCAGTCTCCAGAAACAGCCACTACGTAATACCAGCACTCTGAAGATAAAGCAGGAAGATCAGGAGCTGATGACACAGAGTTCAAGACCCTGTCTCAAAACAAAGAGAACCATCTACTAAAACACTGTAACCTCCCTTCATGTCCGGTGATGGGCCCCATGATGTCTGACCTGCCAAAGGCCTCAGAGCTGCTGAAGCTGGCAGGGGGCCTGTCCAAGGTCATCCATGGCAAGGGGCAAGAGGGCCACCCTCAGCCTCACATCCAGGTCTGGGAAATGGAAGTCACACAGGACTCATGCCCCTTAAGCAGCAGAAGCTAGCCAAAGAGGTGAAGGGTGCAGAGCTCTGGGCTCTGGCACAAGCTACCCAGTGGCAGCTGCCTGTGGCCTGAGTCTAGCATCCCTTTGCTGGCCTCAGTCTTGCCATCTGTCGGATGGCTGGCATTCAAGGGGACATTATCGCTGGTGTCAGGGATAATCTGGGTGAGAGAGCTTCCTTTCCCACCATGTGAAGAAATGGCTCTCAATTCCTGGGGTCTGGTCACTGTTTCTAGGACACAAATCCCAGGCCACCCATTTGCCCGCTAGCCTCCTTTAATGGGGGGCAGGGCGGCAGACACAGACACACAGAAGTCTCTTTGTTCCAGCCCTGGTGGCAGCTGGCGGCTGGCAGCTAGCTTGCCCTGGGAGCAGCTTTGGCCTGGTCACCACCCTTCCCCAAAGACACCAGGAAGGGGTCAGGGATGGCTCAATCTAACAACAGCGACTGTGAAGGCTGGGTGGAGGTGAGCTGGGCGGGGTTGACTCAGGCATATATATCATCAGCTGGGCTTAGTTAAAGTCAGACACCTGAGGCCTCACTGCTGATCCCTGCCCTTCTCCATCTCCAAGCTGCTCCCTTCAAAGACCCACTGCGGCCTCTGTGTTGTGTTCTCCCCAAGGGAAGGAGAGGTTTGTCAGTCACCAGGGACCTTCAGGCCCAGGTCCCTTCACTGCGCCATCAGGCTGGTATGCTGTCCACTCTGGTGGCACCTTCTCTGGGCCCTGCCACCTTCTCAGTTCTCCCCATTCCTTGGGCTCTACCTGTTCCTGCTCTCCAGCTAAGGTCTTCCCCCAGGCTGTTTCTCCTCTGCCACCGGCTCACATCTTGGGCTGAACCTGGAATTAACCCCTTACCCTACCTACCGCCCACCCTGTCTGTCCTTGGAGCCCAAGTGCACAGCTCCTCTGAGTCTGAAGGACCCACCACCTCTCCTTGGCTCCCTGGACCAGAAATCATCTTCCCATGGGGAAATTCACCAGTGACTCCCCACAACACTCAAAATAAACCCAGTGACCTCCAAGGTCCTGTCCCACTCGCCCATCTGCTTTAGTGAGCTGCCACCAAACCTATTTTCTTTGACTAATTCCGTCTAGATACTGGCTCGCACAAGCCTCAGGGCCTTTGCACGCGCTGTTCTGCCGCAGACACAAGCCTCCTCCTGTATCTTCTCCCCTTAACAACCATGGCTTTATCTTGATCAGCTCTCAGGCACTGCATCACACCAGCCTGGCTTTAACAACTGGAATCCTCTCAGTTTGAGCTCTGGTTTCTGGGGCTGCCCAGGGCGCATTGGGAATCGCTGGATAGGAACAAGCTGGCGCAGTGCCCTCAGCCGCTACCTTCGTGTTAACAGACAAATCAGGGCGGCTATTTAAATCGATTGAGGATTGTGCAAACACCACTATCAAGGGATTACCTGTTCTTATCAGCCCAGAGGCTAGGAGCCATGGGAGAGCTGGCCACCTCAGCTGTGAGGATGGGGCTGGGAGCTGCAGAAACCCAGGTCTCAGGCAGGGTGGGAACACGGTGACCTGCCTGTGACACAGATATTGAGGGAAGGTGTGGCTCAGGTGCCTAGGTGAGGGTCAGCAGGCAGTGAACAATGCTGGAATCTCGTTCTGTATAATAGCAATTACTCCGTACAATACGGATACCAGGGAAGTGGCCAACTCCGGGCTTGCCCCAGCAGGTGCTCGCAGAATATCCACTGTCAACCTGAGCAGGGGCTGAGGTAGCCTTGGTCAGTCGTCTAGGTCACCTCCCAGGTACGAAATCCTCCTGGCTTTCCTACAGCCAGCACTACAGGAGACAGCACTACCACAGGCTCAATGTTCATGACATCTGCTGCAGCCAGCCCAGCTGAGGCTGTGGGAACCTCCTAACCCCTGCTGGGGGGCTTAGGGGCTCCTGCAGGTGAGGCCTGGGCTCCCACGAAGGGAGCAGGTTGACCTCTCCCCTGTACTGAGAGAGAGCTCGATTAGCAGGCCTGTACACTATTGGCTTAGGCAGACAGAACGCATTTAATGAGATTGTAGAAGCAAAACCACACGGAGGGCCAGGGAGGACCAAGGGTACTGCAGCCCCTTGGCTAGCCCTGGAGCTCAGGAGAGGAAGAGGACAGAAGGCTGGAAAGAAGGGATACAGCTGGAACCAGGAATGCCACTGGAGATAAGGACTATGAGCGCCTCCTCTGAGCCCCCAGCTCTCATCAAGAAGATGAGTGTCAGCCTCCATGCCTGGCCAGGGGCAACACCAGGACTTCTCAGCAACAGGACCCCACTCCATGCTCACCATCCCAACTCACTGAATCCTCAGCACCTGCCACGTACCAGAACTTGCGCCTGAGGCTGGGATACGGCGGTAGACGAAACAGGGGGGAAAAAATCTGACTTCTGAGTTGATGGAGACCCAGCAGGGTCAAGGAGACGGTGTGTGGCAGGGCTTTGCTGGGCAATTTGGTTTTTGAGATGGGGTCTCACCATCCTGGCTGGCCTGGAATGCAGAGATCTTCCTCTGCCTCCCAAGTATTGAGATTAAAGGCCTGCACCACCACACTCTGTAGGGCTGGTTTTGAGGGGCCTTCATGGAGGGCCTACCTAAGCAGGCCTGTTGGTCGATCTCCGAGATCAAAAGTGGGTGTCCTGACCAGGGTGACAGGCGCAGTGAACAGCCTGTACAAAGGCTCCATGGGGGGAGGGGGAGGGGAGAGGAGGAAGGAGCATCGGCTGAGAGTGTGTAGCCAGCATGGATGAAGAGTGATAAGTAGGGGCTGTCAAATGGAATGGCCACCACGTCAGCACACTGGACAAGGGCAGTGGGAGGCCCGGAAAACAGCTGGGAGAAGGGTGTGGGGGAGGGGTAGCTGACCTCCACAAGTATTCTGAAAGAAGAGTGCTGACATTGGAATGCCAGAGACAGGAGCTGGGGGTGGAGTCAGCTCCAAGATGGGGGGGGGGGGGGCTCCCATAGCTTGTCCTTGATGCAAGACCAGTGTTCCCTTGCACTAGGGCAAAAGAACTGCAGAGGGGTGGGTCCTTGGCACTCACCAACACCCAGGATGACGAGGGGCGTGTGCTCCCATCGGGCCAGCAGCAGGAGGTGGACCAAGTTATGGGTGATGAGGCTGAAGCACAGGATCACAGAACACCACTCCTGGAGGCGCTTGCCTGTGGAGAGAGGGGCTGAGTGAGGCTCAGGCTGTGCGGATCCTCAGTGGTGAGGGGGTGAAGTGTGCCAAGCACCCCCAACCATCCATTTCACAGACAGCACCCCTGGGCACAAGGTGCATGCCCACGAGGCTGGGACTGCAAGCTGTAATTCTCTGATAGACGAGCCCCAGTGCTGGTTTCTCTTCAGGCTTTCTGGGGACTCCTGCAGGAACTTGAATGATCTCCCTGCATTTTGACTGAAGTTTCCTGGTACTACTTGTTCTCTGGGTAGGTGGTCATTCTGAAGGTGTGGGCCATGGCTGGCCTTTGATCCCTCAACCCAGGGACATCCCGAGCCTGCCCAACATCCACGGAGCAGGTCACAGGCCATCAGCCTCAGGGTCAAAGAGAAATGGGGTGTTGGGGACATCAGACCTTCCACGGTTGGAGCCTGGATGCCTGCAGCCAGGCAGGAGGGTAGCCCCCAGAAGGCTAAGGTGACCAAAAAGGCACCACACCTGAGGAGCTGGATGACAGCATTCCACTTTAAGTACAGTCACAGTTTATAGACACATAAGCTTAGGCAAGCAGGGTCATTCCTTATGGCTTTGGTGGAGGTGTCAAAATTCTGGACATTACCCAAGTGTCCATGGCCGGGGGTGAGCCAGAATTTTCCCACTCATGGCCTCCGTGTTGCCCAGGTTATATGGAGGTGCAGCGAGCAGTGTGAGAAGAAGGCAGCTGACAGAAGAAAGGACGGCGAGCTGGCCCAGCTGGAAACAAGTGTGCCACAAAGCATGGACACCTGACATCAGTCCCTGGCTCCCACCTGGGAGGAGAGAACTGAGTCCTGAAAGTTGCCCTCTGACCTCCACAACGTGTACTACATACACACAAACAATAAATAAGAAAATTATGTGTAAAAAGCCGGGCAGTGGTGGTGTACACCTTTAATCCCAGTGCGCCTGAGAGGCAGAGGAAGGCGGCTCTCTGAATTCGAGGCCAGCCTGGTCTATATAGTGAGTTCCAGGACAGTTAGTATGCTACACAGAGAAACCTTCTCTCGAAAAACAAAAAAGAAAAGAAAATGTGTAAAAGTTCTTAAAAAAAAGAAAACAGTGAGAGATGGAAGTGTCAGGAGCTGAGCACCACACAAAACCATATGAAAAGAAGCCAGTAAGCCGGTTGGGTGGGTAAGGGCACTTACTGGCAAGCCTAATGACCTCAGTTTAATCCTGGGACCTACATAATGAAAGGGGAGAACCAACTCCCACCAGTTGTCCTCTGACCTCCACAAGGCATGCACTGTGGCACACATACACACTAAATAAATAAACGAAAGAAAAACTGTAAAGAATACCTCTAGACCTTCCCAGGCTGCCTGCCCATGCACCCTCTTTGACATACCACGTCAGGTTGTTTTCTTTTGACAGTTTTTATTTTTATTTTTTTCAAGACAGGGTTTCTCTGTGTAGCCTTGGCTGTCCTAGACTCACTTTGTATACCAGGCTGGCCTTGAACTCATAGATCCACCTGCCTCTGCTTCTCAGAGTGCTGGGATTACAGACATGTGCCACTGTGCGGGGTTAAGTTTGTTTGTTTGTTTTTTAAAGAAATAAAAATGGGGGGCCGGAAAGATGGCTCAGCAGTTAAAGGCACTGACTGCCCTTCCAGAGGACCAGAGTTCAAATCCCAGCACCCACATGGCGGCTCACAACTGCCTGTAACTCCAAGACCTGCCACTCTCATGTAGATATATGCAGGCAAAACACCAAAACACCAATCCACATAAAACAAAGGTAAATAAATTAAAAAAAAAAAAAGGAAAAGAAAACAACAGGATGTGAGTGGCAATCCTTGTGCCTGTCTCCCAGGCAGCTGGTCTCCAAGGCCAGACACTCTTAGTGGTGACAATATGATTACCACTATGCTTAGCATCAGCCCAGCAGCTACTGGGTGCCAAAAACCTGCCCAGAAGCAGAAGCAGTCCCAGGCAACTCAGCATGGCGGCCACAAAGGGATGCCAGGGTCTCCTCTCACCCTTCCCCCCCGCCCTGCTCCTGCGGCCCTGCTTTTGTCCCTTATTCTCTACCATACTGCTGTCCTGGTGAAGGCTCCTCTACGGGGTTAATGAAGACCCAAGCCAGGTCTGCTACTCCTCCTAAAAACCTCTACCTTACCTGCTCTGTGATCCTCTGACACCACACACACACACACACACACACACACACACACACACACACACACACAC
>NW_026596234.1:10426065-10431551 GCF_907164565.1 Psammomys obesus | reverse complement strand
CACACACACACACACACACACACACACACACACACACACACACACACGGCTGTAGCCCTACCTGAATGTAAGCGCTTATGTCAAGCTCCCTTTCCAGAGCCCTGGCACTCAGTCAGTGTTCAATAAATGCTTGTGGAATGAGCAAGCCTAATCATAGACCACAGACTATGCCCCCAAGTCCTATGCTCAGCACTACGTAGGAAGCAAAGAGTAGGCCTCATCTTCATCTTCATCCATGCAGCGGCAGGCTGTTCCTGATTGCTGGAGCCAGAGCTAAGGCAGCTGACCCAAGAAAAGACTGACACTGCGGGAGGGGAACTCAGGGTCACCCACTCTCTGCCCATATACAAAAGAGGACAGCAAGGCCAAGGAAGGGCAAGGCCCCCAGAGGTCACAGGAGCAGACCCGGGCCTGGGGCTTCCAGTCTTTCTTTCTCAGCTGCGCTATTTGTGAGAGGAGTCATGGCCTGCCTACCTCTTCCGGTTCCTGCTTGTGGGTAGGGCCCAGGGCTCAGAAGCAGGAAGCCCCAGAGGTGGGGGAAGGGGACTCTCCCTGGCGACCCGCCTGGTTACCTGCAGGGACTGAGGGAGGAAAGATGGTCAGAGTCACAGCCAAGGACTGGACTAAAACAATGATGATAACGATGACACTGGCTGCTGTGCACCACGTGGGGACCAGGAGCGGCTGCAGACACGATCCTCGGGTCAGGCTGGCTCTCACTCTTTAAAAACGTGATATAAACTCAAAACCATACACAGCCTCAGGGCTGTCCCTCCAGGCTGGGCAAAAGCCACCATCCAAGGGCTCAAGGGTTCCAGGTTCACCAAGGGCCCCGTCTGCTTTCAGGCCTGTCTGTCTAGCCTCTGTGGTCACGAGTTTTGAATTCCTAAGTGAGACCCAGCCAAGGAAACTGAGGCACAGAGTCAGATGTGGGTCCTTGCCTGGAAACCGTGGGTCTAGGCTTTCCTGGTTCCTGAGACGGTCCAGTTCTTACCTTGTTGGGCGGAAGAGCCCCGAAGTCTGGTCTTTCCCTCGTAAAATTCTCTCACTTTGGATCTGGGTCTGACTGCAGATGGACCTCAGGCCTGACCAATAGAGAGCACGCTAATAGAGATATGCTAACACGCCGCCTGCACGGCACATCACTCCCTGTGCTGGGACAGCCCTCCCCATGCCAGGAGGCCAAATACCTGGCTAAGTCATGCATGACTCAGGCCACCAGCCCAGTGGCCCACAAAATCAAGGGGCCAAAACAGAGTCAACTTTATAAATAGACAGGCTAGGAAGGTAGGGAAGCCTTTTACTCAGGACTCAGGTATCCCAGCCTCTACCTGAAGGCCTGTTTCAGGCCTACAGTGACAAATGCAGATAATCTGGACCAACCTGTGGCAGTGACTGCCCAGGCTAGGGTGGCCACCTGCTGTCCTGGGTGCCCGTATGAGCTGGGAGTGGGGCCTGGCGAGGGGAGGAAGACCCGCCTACTTCACAGCCCAAGCTTGGCATCAGCCTGCCTCTTCCTTCCCCAAATAACCTACACTTGTGCTGGCCTCTGGCCATCAGGAGATCCTGTGCATCAAGAGAGTGGACAAGAGGGACAGAGGATAGGACCAGAGCGGGACAAATGGGATGAGAAAGCAGAATCCAGGGGCATACAAAGATGAGACCATAGGGAGAAGACCAGCAAGAAAGCCAGACCAAGGTGGAGACAGAAAGAGCTTAGCCCAGCACAGTGGGACCAGGCCTGGCCCGGGGCAGAGCCCACAGTGGCTCTAGGCCCCTCTGTTATGGCTTCAGTCAAGCCCATTTTAGAGAGAAGCAGAAGCCGGGTCCAACTTCAGGCCTACAGACTCAGCCACTACCCTGTAGTCCTAAATGCCTCCAGGGCAGAGGGCACTCACACCTATCCAAGCTGGTGTACAGTTGGATCTGACACCCTTCGGGCTTTGTCACCCTTACAGCTGGGGCACCTATGACGTGGCTTACACGGCAGGCTGCAGTTGATACCTCTGCCTGCTCAAGAAGGTGGGAGGGAGGACCCATCAAACCCACCTAACCCTGGCTTTTGGCTTACTGCTGGGAAACTCCAACCCAGAGTGGAACCCTGAACAGGACCTTCAATGGTTCCAGCACCTCACAGAACCCTGGCCCAATGCCCAGGCCCCCAAGGTACAGTGGTCACTATAGCTTCACTCCTGATCATGCCCTTCTATCCCACCAACGCTGGTCGAAGCTCCACATACACACAGCAGGCCCTGTGTCCGCCTCCAACCCACAAACAGGCTCCACTGGTGTCCTGGAACTTGTGGCTAACTTCTACAGCAAGGTGAAAGCTAAGAAACAGGAAGTGCACCCACTTCATCTGTCCTGGTCTGGTGGGTAAGCCACAGGGTAGCAGGGCTCCGCAGACATGGACAGGGTAGTCCCGGGGGCCACAGATTTCCCCGAAAGCTGGGAGGCAAAGATGATGCAGACCTAGCTCTGCCTTTTCATGGCAGCGGCAGGGCCTAACCTTGAATAGGCCTGGTGTTTGAAGACAGGAGAGCATATGGGGAAAATGTCCACACAAGTCAGTACTCAATAAATACCATCTCTGTTGATTTACCACTACCAGCTCTCAAGTGACAAACCACATTCCGACCCAGGAATCTCAAGAACCCGCCCTGGGACCCAGGACTTCTCGCTCTGCTCCAGCCCACAGGCCCCTCATGCTCCCCAGCCATGTCCAGGCACAGTCCCACTCCCACCTCAGGGCCTTTCCGCTTGTTCTCTGGGCCTCACACACTCTCAAGGTTCTTTCTCTTCTGCCCTTCCTCTCTTCAGCTGCGTTCAAATGCTGTCCTTCCAATGAAGCCTGATATAAGCTCTCGACACCACAACCCCCTCCCTAACATTTTCCCTGATGCTTCTGCTTCATGGCATTTGCAACCCTATGTCCATGATATGGGGAATCACTGCCTGGCTCCTCAACCAAAATGCCAGCTCAAGTCTTGCCTGTTGTTCTGCCCTCAGGGCTGAGACTAGGGACTGGAATAAGTGTACCAAGAGGGGCTTGGTATACATGAGGCCTGCTCTCTCATTTCCCAGGTCAAGTCCAGAGAGGTCAAGGTAAGACCACACAGCTGGTGGACACAGGCAGAGACCCACTGTGAGGAGAACTTGGAGGAACCAGTTTGACCAGTCTTTCCTTCTCTCTCTCTCTCTCTCTCTCTCTCTCTCTCTCTCTCTCTCTCTCCAGGTCAGGAGAGAAGGCCTTGACTGAGGGTTTGGGGCCCCAGGAGGCTGTCTAAAGCTTCAGGCCTATTCTTCAGGGACTGATAATGAATCATGAAGGAGGGGTGAGAAGTGGCCCTCAGGGGGAAAAAAAAAAAGCAAGAGGAAACATTTAGGGCCAGTAGAAAGTGGGCACAGCACAGTCACCCACTATAAATCAGTAACTTTCCATTTACAGGTTTATATGTCCGAGGACCAGCAAGACAAGGCTTGCTCCAAGCTCAAAGAGGTGCAGGCGGCCAGGTGAATCACAGGGACCTCCTACTGTACGCAAAGCCTAGTGCCAAACGGTGGGTGTCTTTACAGTGGGTGATCACAGCCACAGGAGCAATAGAAATTTTACCTGCGCCTGTGGGAGAGGGAAGGAAACCAGACTACAGAGGCATGTCCCAGCCACCCAGCTAACCACTATGAATGCCACCAGCCTCCCCTCGGGGAGATCATGTCCCAAGGCTGGGTGTAGGGTTGTGGGCCAAGGACCCGGCAGAACACACCAAGCACCCAGAACAAGCTGGAAAATCACACATTACAGACCCATGGCCGGGACAGTCCTTAAGGCCCTAGGACCCAAAGTGGAAAGGCAAATGGCCCTGAACATCACGTGCCACTTACAGCTTGAAAGAGCATCAAACCCAGGCCAGGCAGGGCAGGGAGCCAGGCGGGTAGTGAGCTCTGCCCCACCCAGGCCAGGGCTGTGCCCTGTCGCTGCCCAGCCAAAGGAGAGGACAGAATGGTGGACAACAAAGAGGACTCATGGAGACACCCTGGCAGAGGGGCCTCAGGTCACCATCTGACTCTGGAGTGCACAGGCATTTCCTCAACCCTTGGGGACACCCAGCCAGGCGGTGAGATTGCTGAGGCTCCCTGGGAGCTGTAGAACAGGATGGAGCCAGTGCCTGTTAGGGTAAAAGCCCAGTGAAGACTAAAGAAACTGGAGGGGGCCTGGCCGTGGGGAAAGTGGGAGAGCCAGGGCAAGGGGCTCTGAGTGGTGATAAAGGCTGGGGAACAAGGGTATCCCACAAAGTCCTAATGAGGGTGTGGGAGAGGAGAGCCTGACCTGGCCCTCGGTAGGGTCCCAGTCGTTGCCCAGAATCTACCAGTAGGCGGTGAGGGACCCATCCGGAGGGGGAGGGGATAAGTTCACCGCAGGGACCATGACAGGGCTTAGGAGAAGAGTGCCCCCGCTCTGCAGCTGAGATCCAAATTGGGGGCCAAGCAGTCGGAGGGCTGATAGTGCCAGATTAGGGATGGGTCAGTTTGCAACCCAGGGCCCCAGAAAAAGGCACAGGGTGCAGACGCCTACCGTGGGGGTCCTAGGACGGCGTTGAGTTTAGGTGGCTAAAGGCAGTGCCTGTGGCTGAGGAGCTGTCTGAGGCTTGGCTGCCTGAGAACCGGAAGCCTTGGACCGGGTCCTGGGGACACAAGGCAGGCTAGGGTGGGGTTCCTAAAATGCCCAAGGTGCCCTGGAGCATGTACCGTGCAATGGGGCTGTTCCTCCATCTAGGAGTGTCTCTGCGGCATCAAAACCTCACGGCTCCGTGTAGGAAGGGGTCCGGTTGGGGTCCCTAAGTCCCGGGTGTGCTCTTTGCAAGTTGGAAGCCCTGGAGTTCCGCTTTGGGTGGAAGCTGGGATTGAAATGGGGGCAGGGTTCCGATGGGGCTAGGGTTGGGCTGGAGTGGGATTCGGATCCAAGGACGTCCAAATAAGCTGGAGTTCGGAACTGGGTGGAGTTCGCATCTCGGGATTTCGTGTGGGGTGGGGTTCGGATCCGTGGGGGCTCGGATGGATTGGGGTTCAGGTGGGGATGAGGTTCGAATTGGCTGGGTTTCTGATCCGCGGACTTCGGATGGGTCGGGGTTCGAATCCGCGGGCTTCGAATGGGTTGGGGTTCGGATCCATGGGGCTCGGATGGGTCGGGGTCCAGACGTTCGGACCGCCTGGGGTTCGGTCGGGGCGGGCCCGGCGCCGAGCACCCATCAGCCCGCAGGCCCGCTGCCCGTCCTACCTGGCGAGTAAAGCGCCGCCAGCTCCCGGGCTCCGGCGTGCTGCGCGCCCCAGCGCCGGCCCTCCGCCGTCTCGTCCTCGTCCAGCTCCGGCTGCCGGCCCGGCGCGTCCTCGGCGCCCGCCATGGCCCGTCGCCCGGCCCGCCCGCTGCGCTCTGCCTGCGGCGGCGGCGGCGGCCGCGGAACCGCGGCGAGATCACGCCGCCCAATGAC
>NW_026596234.1:10404916-10425665 GCF_907164565.1 Psammomys obesus | reverse complement strand
GGCGGCCGCGGAACCGCGGCGAGATCACGCCGCCCAATGACCAGTCGGCGCGGGGCGCGGCGGCCGGGGCGGGGCCTCGGCGGGGCCGCGCGTCACAGCCAATCGGGGTCCGCGCCCGGGCCGCGTCCCGCCAATCGCAGGCCGCCGGGCCTCAGCCGTCCGCGGCGCCGGGGGGCGGGGTCGCAGCTGCACGCAGCTGGGCGCGGAATGGGGCGGGGAGTGTGCGTTCCCGCTGCTCCCCGCGGGCTGGCGTGCAGCGCCCGAGCCGGGGAGGACGCGCCGATGCAGTAGTCTTCTCCTTGACTTCGACGCGCGCCGCGAAGCGCCTGCTGAGTGCACGGCTGCTGCCGGACGCGCATTCGGCAGGAAGCTGTTCGGCCGAGCGGCGCACCGGCCGCACACGCTACGTTTCATTTTCGCTACGCAGGATAGTCTCGCGTTCGAGGCCAGCCTGGGCAGATTGCGAGTGCGGGCTGCCTGGGCTACAGTGCAAGACCCAGTCGCAGAACTGTGATGCTGCCTGGGAGTGGGAGAGGCCCTCATGACCACCTTCTGGGTGCCTTTTCCTCTGGTCACTGTGACATCACCTTCACGCCTGTCAGCGCTTGTCATGAGTGAAGTCTTCCCACCAGGAAAGGGGTCCCTGAAGGCGGGGACTCCTCTGCCTGGGACAACAGCTGGCAGATGTTAGAAGCTGAAACAGAGGTTGAATGAGTTCGGGCTCGGAATATCCTTCCGTCTTCAGCATTAAGAGAGCTGCAGGCTTATGAAAAGTCTTTAGAGGATGAAAAACAGCGTCTGTCCCAGGGCTGCAAGCCCGAGAGGGGACTCGTAGAGGGAACTTAAGATCTGAAGGCTCTTTTCAAAGCTCCATCTTGGTTCTTCTCTGACATTTAACCCTCATTCCTCAGCCGCCGGCCTCCCTAGGCTTTGTGGTGCCCTCTCCCCGCCATGCTCCTTCCCTGGGTAGCCTGTCCCCAGTCAGTTCCCAGCTCCTTCCCTGTCCCTTCTTACGCATTCTCAAAGGAAGAGCCACTTGTGGATGGCCATCACAGGCTGCAGCCCATGTCCCTCCTGGTTCCGATGAAGCTCGAAGCCTTGCACTTGTATTAACTGCACTATTTGATTTGGGATGTCAGGGTGTGCGTACTTGCTTTGGTGGGTTCCGGGTCTCAGATCCTCCGTAACAAGTAGGCCAAGGTTGCAGAATTTCCGCTGGAGTCAGGAGGTATCGGTGGCCAAACCTGTGATTGGCAGATAGCCTGAACTTAGTGTTTCACTGTTCTTCACAGAGCAGCAGCCTGACCCTACAACAGTCTCTGATATTTACCAGAAATGACCGAGTAAGTCCCTTCCTGTAGTTTGTTTCTTTGTTTTGTGTGCATGTGTGTTGGTGTGGTGTCTCATGTGGAGGTCAGAAGGCAGCACTTGGGAGTTGGCTTGCTTCTTTAGCCTTGTGGGTCCTGAGCATCAAACTCAGGTTTTCAGGTTGAGAGTAGGTGTTTTGACAGATGTCACCCTGTAGGGTTTTGAGCAGCAGAATGACCAGATCTGATTTACATTCATTTTTTTTTTTTCTTCTCTCAGAACTAGTCATGGAGGCACATGTCTGCCGTCACAGCACAAGGGAAGTGGGAACAAAGGATTAGGAGTTCAAAGTCATCCGAAGCTACAAGGCAGGTCCAGGCCAGTCTGGACTACAGGAACCCAGCAGTGGTCAGTGGTGGTTCTCACCTCTAGTCTAAGTGCTTTGGAGGCAGAGTTAGGTGGATCTCTGTGAATTCAAGGCCAACCAGGCTTACACAGTGAGATCTTGTCTGAAAACCAAATCAAACCAAGCTAGGTCCAGTGGCACTCACCTTTGGCCCAAGCACTCAGGAGGCAGGAGCAAGTAGATCCCAAGCTAGCCAGGGCTACATAGTGAGACCCTGTCTCAACACTAAACAAAAAGGTCTTTATTTTTCTTAACACAGGGTTTCTCTGTGTAGCCCTGGCTGTCCTGGAATTCTGTAGGCCAGGTTAGCCCAGAACTCAGAGATCCACCTGCCTCTGTCTCCCAAATGTTAGATTAAAGGCGTGCACCACCACGCCTGGCTTTTAATTTTGTTTTGTTTTAATTTTTTGAGACAAGGTTTCTCTGTGTCACCCTGGCTGTCCTGGAACTAGCTCTATAGACCAGGCTGGCCTGGAACTCACAGCCATCTGCCTGCCTCTGCCTCCCATTGGCTCTTAATTTTTAAAGTAAGTACTTTTCACATGCTTTGAAAATCAAAATCGTATAACCCACCCCCTGTTCCCAGCCCTGCTGTTTGCCTCTCCTTTCTTTCTGATTATTACACGTTTTATTTTTATGAGTGTGTGTGTGTGTGTGTGTGTGTGTCTGTGTGTGTATGCCACACATTTGTAGGTGCCCTTGGAAGCCAGAAGGAGGTCTGGTATCTCCTGGAGCTGCAGTTACAGGTGGCTGTGGGCCACTCATGACACCAATGCTGGTAACGAAACCCAGGTCCTCCGTAAAAGCAGCAAATGCTCCTAAAGCTGAGCCATCTCCCAAGCCGTACCTGTACACCTCTCACCAGCTTCTTCCATACTCTTCTCGTGCTTCTGTGCAAAGGCAGAGTGAGCACCTGTTCTGTGTGTCTGTATGCATATATGATGTGCATATATGTTCTGTGTTCTATGTATACAACCATGCATGCTCATGGAAAAAGAACAGAGGGGTCCATCACTTTCCACCTTATTTCCTTGAGCCAGGATCTCTCATTGAACCTGACGCTAACCTGGCCTTCAGGAGCCTGTGGTCCTCCAGTCTCTGCCCCTACATTGCTGGGATTATAGGCATGATTATGGTCCCTCCCGGTTTCTGTGTGGGTGCTGAGGTCTGAGTTCTCATGCTTCTGCAGCCTGTGCTCTTATTCTCTGAGCCATCCCTCTGGTCCCATGAGCACATACTCTTATTGTCCTTCCATTTAACATAAAAGAAATAGAATATTCTATTTTGGATCCTCTGTTTTAAACCTGTCCCAGCAGCAACAGAAAACTTCCTAACATGTAAACAGTCTGCCTGGGAGAACGATAAATTACATGCCATTTATTCATTTGTTCTCTGAAACAGGGTCCGCATGTCCCAGGCTGGCCTCAAACTTACTGTTAGGCTGAAGGTGATCTTGAACTGTTGACATGCCTCTCTCCAAGTGCTAGGATAATAGGTATGTGGAGTGGAAGGTTTGGTTTCTTTTTATCTATCTATCTATCTATCTATCTATCTATCTATCTATCTATCTATTTAATTTTGGTTTTAGGAGACAGGATTTTTCTGTGTAACCTTGGCTGTCCTGGACTTGCTTTGTAGACCAGGTTGGCCTTGAACTTACAGAGATCTGCCCGACTCTGCCTCCCAGCGTGCTGGGATCACAGGCGTGTGACACTGTGACAAGGAAGTTTTGGTTTCTTTTAAAACTCAGTTATGTCATGTAATCCCAAGTGTGAGGTGTGGGAATTTGTTTAGCTTATCCACAGCTGATATCAAGCCTCTGGAGAGGGCGAGTGATCTTTGTCAGCTAGAAACTGCCTCATGTGGGGAGCAGGTCGTGATTTTTGCCAGCTGAAAACCATCCTTGTGTGGACTGTGAGAGGGTACAAATAAGAGCCGAGAGAGAGACAGAGAGACAGAGAGACAGAGAGAGACAGAGACAGAGAGACACACAGAGACACAGAATCAGACAGAGAGAAAAGGATACTTTGAGACACTCCTAGAGAGGAACACGCTGGAAAGCACTCTGAGGAAGCTACTGCTGATACCTTCCAAGGATGCTTATGCTGTGTGCTGTGCGCTGTCTGTTTGGCTGAACTGCTGGAACCCTGATGACGAAGATTGGAATCACCCCAAGGAACTATGTCTAACAAGGTCTACATCCCCTGTCTCTACTAACCTTTCTTTCCTACCTGGGGTCAGGGGTTTGAGGGGAGGTAGAGGCGGTTAGGAATCCCAAATAAAGTAGGTTTAAAAAAAAAAATCAAAGCCTACAGGCATATGCTGCCCTCCCAGCCTTTTTTTTTTTTTTTTTTAAACTCATGGCAATCCGCCTGTCTTACCTGCCAGATGCTGGGATCACAGGCTTGGGCCCACCTCAGTGTGGGTGTGGTTTGTAGCAAATCGCATCTTGTGCTTGTTGGCCATTTCTGTAAATTTTCACGTGAACATTTATTCACTTTTTTTTTTTTTTTGCCCCTTTAAAGAGTCAGGGTTTGTTGTTTTGAAAATGAGACTCACTTGTTCGACCAGGATGGACTCGAACTCAAGAGATCTGCCTGCCTCTGCCTCCTGAATGCTGGGATCAAAGGCGTGCGCCATCGCACACGGCAGCAGTATCCTTTCGTGTACAGAAAAACCTGGCTTTGGATGGAGTCTGGCTTATCTGTATTTTTCCTTTGGTTTGCTGTGTTTTAGATGTCACTAGGTGTACTTTCCTCTTCGAACATTATACGCCTCGTGTATGATGTCATTTTTTGCAAGCATTGGTAGATGCATGGGACACACGTGAGACGAGGCATTACTTAGACAAATGCTAACTGCCTTGGTCATTTTAACAGATGCTGTCAGTCAAACTAGTACTAAGGAAGAAACTGCCCCTGGAATGGCATGCTGGCTTGGACTCTCACCAGCCACTGCCGTGCTAACAGTACGGCTAGAAAATGAATTACAGATGTTCAGAATTTACTCCTTTTCTTATGCTAGGGTCATGTCACGTGCTCAGTGGTAGCCTGAGGTGGCTCAAGATCTGGATCAAACCATCTGGACCATGTCCTTCAGGACAGAAAGAACCTTTAGCAGAATGACACAGGACTGTGGTGGCCACAGACAGAAGAGCAAAGACAGAAATGAGGGGGAGGGTGGTGTCCGAGTTTGACTTTCTGTTCCTGTGATAAAACACCATGACCAAAAGCAACTTGGGGAAGAAAAGGTTCATTTCCTCTCACACTTCCAGGCTGTAGTCTATCTTTAAGGGCAGGCAGGCAGGCAGGCATTCAAGGCAAGACAGGAACCATGGGAGATGCTGCTTACTGACTTGTCCTCTTTCTCAAGTTACTTTGGGTTGTGTTGACTATTACCATGGACCAGATCAACCCCCTTTGTGAACCTGATGCATAAACAGACCACTGTGAAAACACAACCTTCCCTTGCTTGCTCTCAGGGGCTCATGTAAA
The DNA here is from genome assembly GCF_907164565.1 of Psammomys obesus. Taxonomy (NCBI): domain Eukaryota; kingdom Metazoa; phylum Chordata; class Mammalia; order Rodentia; family Muridae; genus Psammomys; species Psammomys obesus. The sequence goes on along the minus strand of NW_026596234.1, from coordinate 10,420,457 downwards.
TATGAAACAGTCCAACTTGTAAAAATCCCAGTATTCAAAAATTCCAGTATTGGGAGTGGATCTGTGAGGGGAGTGTGAGGAGTTGGAGAGGTGTGATTGAAACACATTGTATGAGCCACGCGTAACTCCCGCACCCAGGAGGCAGAGGTAGGCAGATCTCTGTGAGACCAGCCCGTGCTGGTCTCTTCTTAACCACGGTTGATTTCATGCCTCCCCACCCCCCCAACTAACCAGCATTGATTGTTCCAGTGAAGCAAAGGTTTCACTTCCACAGGTTTTTTTTTTTTTAATGGTGGAGGAGCAAGTTTATTGTAGGTATATGGGGGAGCATAGTCAGAAAGGCAGGACATCTGGGAGAATCCAAAATGGACATGACCAGGCTGAGCTGAGCCATGTGAGGAGAGAAGGGGAGGGAGAGGGCAACCAGGATCAGCAGCAGGAGGCCAAAGGTAGAAAGGTTCACATCCAGAGATTCTGTTTTTCTTTTTCTTTTCTTTTTCTTTTGAGACAGGGTTTCTCTGTGTAGCCTTGGCTGTCCTGGACTTGCTTTGTAAACCAGGTTGGCCGAAAACTCACAGTGACCTGCCTGCCTCTGCCTCCCTGAGTGCTGGGATTAAAGGCATGCATCACTACCACCCATCTGTAGCAGCCTTCTGTTTCCCAGCATTCACTGAAAAATGCCTTATGTCCCCAGGGGGCTGTCCTCTCCATTTCTCCTTTGTCCTAGTTGATTTTTTTCCCCCCAACTTGATACAAATTAGAGTTCTCTGGAAAGAGTGAACCTCAACTGAGAAAATGCCTCCATTAGATTGGCCTGTAGGTAAGTCTGTAGGGGCAGTTTCTTAGTCAGTGGTTAATGTGGATGGGTCAGGCTCACTGTATATGGTGCCCTCTGGGCAGGTGGTCCTGGCTTGTGTAAGGAAGCAGGTTGAGCAGGCCAGTGGGCAGTGTTCTTCCATGGCCTCTGCTTCAGTTCCTGCCTCCTGGTTCCTGCCTTGAGTTCCTGCCCTGGTTTCCTTCAGCAATGGAGGGGGGGTGACCTGAGGGTTATAAGGCCAATCAACCCTTCTTTCTGCATGCTTTTTTATTTTTTGGTCGTTCATCACGGCAATAGGAACCCTAAGATATCCTCCATTGTGGAAATAGTCCCTAGAAGTTCAGAAGTATTTTTCTTGTTCCTTTGAAGCCTCTGATTAGCATGGGATTGACCTTCCCTTAGTATAAGCTGAGCAACGTCCCCAATCCCTGGGGACTCAGGGATTGCGTCAGAGGTGACGATATGACTCCAGAAGGTTCATTCACAGTGAACTTCAGGATCCTGGGATCTGAAGGAGGCTGGCCTCATCAGGACTGGGGCTGTGGTTCAGAGGGTAGAGACTTTGCCTGACATACACGAAGCACCGAGTTTGGTCCCAGGTGCCACAGAGCCCAGGTGAGGTGGTATTCATCCGTGATGCCAGCACTGGGCATCCTACTTCCACCTCCCCGTTCCGGGAGACATTCCTCAAGGCTGAGGTGGGGCTTGCAGGGATAAGGTTGTCAGGTTTCTATGTGGCCTTTAGTCCTAGGTTGGGACCCGCCTCTGCACCTGTTACTGACCAGAGGCCTCTGAGCCTGGCTGTCTCACAGACTCATTTCCTCCCTTTGTTGACCCAAGCAAGTCAAATAGCCCAGGAGCTTCCAGGAACAGCTCCTGTTTCTCCTTGGCTGCAGGCAGTGCAGTTGGGGTTACCCTTTGACCTGTGGGTGAGCTGGAGACTGACAGGCTTCAGCTGGGAGGCACTGAGCTGCTGAGGGAGGGGCCGGCTGCCGGAGCCACAGGGGCCAGCAAGGGAATTGTCTGTTTTCTTTCTTTCTCCTGCTCTACCTCTCCCCTCCTTTCTTTTTAAGATTTTCTTTCATTTATTCATTTAGCGTGTGTAGGTCTGAGGGAAACTTGCCTGGAGCTGGTGTGCTCCTTCATTCCACCACGTTGGTCCTGGGGAGCAAACAGGGGTCCTCAGGCTTGGCAGCAAGGGCCTTTACCACTGAGCCATCGCAAAGGCTTTTTTTTTTTTTTTTTTCCCTCCTCCCTGTCCCACCCTCAGACTTGTGGCAATCCTCCTAGTTCTGCCTTCCCTGCGCAGAGATGGCAGGCCTGTGCCACCATGCCCAGCGTGTCCAAGTTTTTCATGTGGATTCTGACACTCTTGGGGCTTGACTGGTGCATGCTCTGCGGCTTGTTTCTAATGGCCCCGGCCTCACTGTCACTATGTGTCAGCTCTTCTGGCATGGCAGCTCTTCTCCATGGCCCACGTCATCAGGTTTTCGAAATTGAACCTTGGCACCAGGTTCTATTCACTCATTATCCTGAGTGTACTGATTGAACCCACAGTGGACGACTCACAAGAGTTGTGTTCTGATGCCACACTCACCCCCCCCCAATAATAAAACAATAAGGAAAGAAGGGAGGGGAGGGGAAGGGGAGAAGGGCATGGCACGGCCCATCTGCAAGCATGCCTCTCTTATCCTACGGCCATGGACTCACCCAGCAGTGTAATTTCCTTGAAGAGCAGTGATCAGTCAGTGTTGGGTGATGCAGCACTTCCGCCCCGGTGCACCCCCCACCCCCCAAAACACAAAGCAAGATCCCAAAACAATATAAAGCAACTGTTCTGCCTTGACAGCAGCTGGGGAAGACTCTCCTGGGAGCCCTGAGCAGCTGTCAGCTGTCTAGGCTGTCAGCCAAGGGAAGGGGGAGAAGACAGAGTGAGGGGGTGGAGAGAGACAGACAGACAGACACACTGACCGTGTTAGACTCGAAGTCAAGGCAACTGGGTACCAGCTTTTAGCAACTCAACTGTCCAGGAAGGTCCTGGTCTGGGGAGGGTGAGGCCTCTGTTGAGTTACCTTAGCTACTGTTTAAAACAAAAACCACTCTTCCCCGCCCCCCCAGGGTTATAACTTTTATTTATTGATCTATTGGTTTTTCCGAGTTTTTTTGAGAAAGGGTTTCTCTGTGTAGCCTTGGCTTGCCTAAAACTCTCCATGTACAGAGATGCACAAAGAAACCCTGTCTTGAAAAACCAAGAGGAGAGAGAGTAGGAGAGGGAGGGAGAGGGGAAGGGAGGGAGACAGAGTCAGTCTCTTGTAGCTCAGGCTGGCCTTGAACGCTATGTAGTTGAGGTTGACCTTGAATTCCGGATCCTTCTGTCTCCATCTAACGGGTTCTGGATTAGGGTCTGCCCTTTGAAGTTTTATGCTGTCTGAGGACTGAACCTCATGCATGCTAAGTGACCTTTCTATTAACTGAGTGGGGCTCCCAGCCCTTCAGTGTAGGGACATTAAATGCATCCAGGGTAGTAGGCCTCATAACCCATGTTCAAGAATCTATTTTTATTTTGGTTGACAGGGTCTGGTTATATAACCCAAGCTGGTCTTGAACTCATGACCTTTCTTACCATGCACTACCAAACCTGGCTCCACAGCTCTTTGCATCTTGGTCTCCACTGAACAACTTCCCATCCGCCCCTCTGTGATACCGACCCTGTCCTGCCTCCCAGGGAGTCAGAGCCTTGGTCCTGTGCTGGGTGCCTTCACATTGCAACGTGGCCCCACTCCTTCCACTGAGGGTGGAAACTTGTGCTCAGGGGAAGGCTGCTCAGACCATCTGCCAGCGAGCGCTGGGTGCTCCCCGGCCTTGCTGCTGCCAATATGGGCGTGTTGAGACCTTGTTTTCAACTCATTTGGGGACCAGAAGGGGAAATGCTCAATCCTAGGGGATCCCCAGTTTAAGCCTTTGAGGAACCCCCACGTTGCTTCCTGCTCAGGGAGCCACGCCTCCCTCCCCTCCCACCAGCCTCTCAGCACCTGGAGCTCTGCTCAATCAACACTTGTTCTGTGTTGAGACAGGGTCTCACGTAGCCCAAGGCTGTCTTTGAACTCACCATGTAGTGGAGGATGACCTTGAACTCCTGAGCCTTTTTCAGCCCCGTGATGCCATGCCTGCCTCTTTGTTGTTGTGTTGAAATCAGGATGCTTGAACCCTGCAGCCCTGCTTCCTTCTCTCTCTACTGCTCCCCCTCCTCTTCCCCCTCTTCCTTTTTCCGACATGACATTGCCTCACTCTAGCCCCGGGTGGCCTGCCAATCGCCCTAGCTGACCTGAAACTTGTGATCTTCCTGCCTCTGCCTCCCAAGTCCTGGACCACAGCGTCTCTCTCCCCTGCCTAGCTTCCCTCTTCTTTTTCAAGGTTGACGAGGCCGTGTGGTGGCCCTTGACATTCCATATGAACTTGGGGACAGCTTTTCTACTTCTGAACGAGAAAAGAAGTCACCTTGGCATGACGGCAGAGGTCAGGTCAGTCCAGGCAGCTCCTGGTGTTTCTGGGTGTATCCATCTCTCTCCTGTGAGCTGGTAGTTGGTGTCTCCACGTTCGTGGGTTTACCTTGAGGCCCAGGCTAGCCCCAAACTCATGGCAAACCTCCTGTCTGACACTTTTACTTCACCTGTGTTCCTTTCCTGTTGAGTGTGTGATGCCAGGCCAGGTATGGGTCCATACATTCTCACTAACTCCAAGTCACAAACCAGGAAATCAAGGCTCGGAGAGAATCCTGATGCACAGCTGGGGAAGGTAGAATCAGGACTCAACTCAAGCTCCTGACGGCAAGATTCCTAGGGCACCAGCCCCTATGGTAAGCCCTCCTGGCAGCACGGGATTGGTGGAGAATGGGTGTAACCTTCCCTGGTGAAGGACACTCTAAGGCGGCAGGCCCTGCTCTGTAAGCTAGTGACTACGACACTTAGCTTAGCAACACTCAGGATTTCAGAACGGTGAGCGTACACACATGAGCACGTCAAGAGGCTGATTATTTTATTTTTGTTTTATTTTTATTTTTTTTGCTTTTCATACACTGGATTGTGAATGTGATGGTGGGTGCTGCAGCAGCCACTTCGGACCATAAGAGGAAATTGCCAATTGCATATAAGACAGAAAGAGACTGGGTCCCTGAAATCGTGGAAAGGAAAAAAAAAAGCACCATTGCACTCTACAGATGCCTTTCCTCTTTTTCCCTGAATGGACAGGCGCGGACCCTCCAACCCTCCCTGCTGCCTACTGCAGCCCAGTGGGGAGCAAACCCCACGTGCAGAAGGGACTCATGGCCAGAGAGAAGCGGCCCACCAGCTTGCCGGGTGTCCGAGCGCCCTCTCTGGGTCCTACTTTCTTCAGTTGTCAACTCGTTTGTGCAACCTAGTGCGGTATGTGCAGCCTAAGGGAGGTGCTTCCTCTTCAAGACTGTTTCCAGCCTGTGAACAAACGTGCAACGATGCAGATGCAGCTTCGTTTGAGGCACAATTTTTTGCAAACGGCCTAGAAGGTTAAAAAACCCCTCCCCCAAACACACACACCACAAACGGACAAATTTGCATTGTGGCACCCCGCGGCCTGACTGTGGCCAGGGACTCTTCGCGACACCTGCTGGTGGAATTAGGTACTGCACCCTGCACAGCTGGTTTTCACATCCAGCTTTGGTTCTTTAGGGATAACTGAGGAAAGAGCCAAGGTTAGAAGTCCTGGGAGTGGAAAGTGAAACCACGGGTTATGAGATCGAATTTTGGCCTTTGCGCCTGGCGCTCCTGGCCGGCTCTACCTTTGCCTACTTTTCCTAGGAACCCGAGTCCTGGAACCCACCTCTGTTCAGGGCTGCAAGAAAGTATTCATTCACTGATACTTCAGTGGGGCAACAGTGCTCGGGGGTGTCACTAAGATGCTAAGGATACAGGCCTGGGTCCTGGCCCCTAGAGAATAAACCGGTGAGTGTGCCCAGTGGAACACCGGGGGTGGGTGACGGCTTGTCAACACGACCCTATAGGAATCATCTGAGAACGCCTCAGAGTGCGTGTGAGGGCTGTCTTGATCGAGTGATTGACGGTAAAGGCCTGCCCTCTGTGGGCGGCCCCATTCCCTGAGCACTAGCACATGTTCACCCATTCATTGCTCTCCGCTCTCCGCGCGTGTGCTGGCCGGCTGCTTCCAGCACTCGTCCTCCGCTGACTTCCCTAAATGGTGGGCTGTGTCCCGCAACTGTGAGCTGAGCAAACCCTTTCTCCCTTAGGCTGCTGGTGTCAGGGTGCTGAGGAGGCAGACCCCTGGTAGGCAGCCAGACAGAGAGAGGGGCCATGGCTAGGTAATAAAGTGGTACATCTCCTAGGTGGCCAGCCTCTTCCTCAGCCTCCTGACCTGAGACAAATCCCTGGCAGTGTTTGTGGCCCACCAGCAGCCCCTGTGATGATGAACTGGCTCCGACATGTCCAAGGCCTGATGAGGACACAGCACAAAACAGTTCTGGCCCAGTCAACCGTCTGAGCTCCTTGAAACCGACCAACCCTAAAGCAGGGGAGGAGAACTCTTCAGAGGCTCGAGAGGAGACTGGGTTTCCGCTCTTTCAGTCCCTCCCTGCTTTGCTGCGCAGAGGGTCATTTTCTCTGAGTGGCTGCCTTCTGCATATTTCCTCACTCTCAATAAACACTGATCTTCTGAGGTTCTTGGAAGCTACCTGCTGCTTTCCAAACTTTTAATTCTTTAACTGGCAGAGAAAACAAATCCAATCAAGTGACCCACTGATTATATCCCTTTTCTTAATTTTTCTTTTTTTCTTTTCTTTTCTTTTTTTTTTTTTTTTTTTGAGACAGGGTTTCTCTGTGTAGTCCTCACTGTCCTGGAACTCGCTCTGTAGACCAGGCTGGCCTTGAACTCACAGGTCCACCTGCCTCTGCCTCCCGAGTGCCGGGATAAAAGACGTGTGCCTGCCTGGATTCTGTCACAGCAACAGAGATGAGCGTTAGACAGGTGGTGTCATAGCAGAAACTGTTGCCCGTAGAGGGTAAAGTACTGAACGGTGTGTGTGGGGGGGGCAGGTGTGTGCTGCAAACCGGTCAGCCCAGCCTCCAGACTGTAAATTCCAGGTCTCCCTGGGCTTTGCAGTGAGGTCCTATCTCAAAAGCACAGCTAAACAAAATCCCTTAGTTTGCGCCATGATCTCCATGGCTTCCTGCTCACAGAGCCAGCCGACCCAGAAACAGTAAATCAGTCTTCTGTGGACAGATCCCATCCTCAAACCATCCCAGATTCGTGGCAACCTCCCACCTTGTCACCTATGTGGGTTCAACACAAACAACTTACACTTTGTTCCCCAAATTCTATCTCGTAGCTGTTCTTTAGGAGCAGGGCCAGAGGCACACTTTTCTACTCAGGGACATTGTTGAGTTTTAGGCCAGCCTGGGCTCCATGACAGCCTGCTCAAAGGGGGCACGCTCACTGGGTGAGGGGCTTGCTGTGCACGTGTGAGGACCTGAGTTCAATCCCCAGCACCCACATAAAAAGAGGGACTGTGTGCCTGTAATCCCAGTGCCGGGAGAGGCAGAGGAATCCCAGGGCTCCCTGGCTGCCAGCTGAGTCAGTGAGTGAGCCTGCCTCAGGAAACAAGGTAGAGAGTCACCTTTAAGCCTCTGACATGCATCTAAACACAAATACGGAAAGACAGGCAGGCATACCAGTCATGCATATAGAAAGACACACACAGGCAAACACAAATAGAGACAGACAGACAAATTCAGACAGACAGGGGGAAACACACATACACACACACACAACTTTTGAATGTTGGTTCTCTGCTCTGATGAATGGAACACGGCAGGAGGGACCTGTGGTCCTCAGTCTTAGAAAGCTTTGTGCTTCCTTGTTGATGTGTCTGAGGACAACAGCTTATGTGTCACCAAAGTACTCCAGCAGCTGAGCAGCCCGTGTGAGGGTCTGGCTTAGAGCCCTTGGCGGCGGCATCCAGCTGTGGTTCTAGCCCTCCAGACCTGGGGCAACCACGTGGAAGCTGCAGGGCTCTGCTCCGGCCAGGCCCTGTAGAGATGCAAGAGCAGGCAGGGATGAACCGTGGCTTTCCAAATGGCAGGACAAAAAGAATGGTAGATGTCTTAAGAGCCTGGGCCTTGGAAGGCTGAGATAGGAGGACTGACCTGAGTTCTAGGACAGCCAGGCCTACACAAGATCCTGACCCCCCCCCCCAAAAAAAAAAATGATATGAAGAAAAGAAAGGAAGGAAGGAAGAAAGAAAGGAAGGAAGAGAAAAGAAAAAGGAAGAAAGAACTGTTTGGGGCACAGGACAGCAAAGAGGTGACAGAGAGAGGCAGGCCACGCTAGGGCCCCTAGGGCCGGTGGTGCCACCTGAGTGAGCAGGAGCCTCGGTCTGCATTAGCAACGCTCTGCTCTCAGCAGACCTGCTGCGGCCTTTAGGGTAAGCCCTGGCTCTCACACCTCTAAACGCTCAGAAAATAAACAAATAAAGCCTGTGTTGTGTGACCTCAGACATCATATGGTAACACATTGAAAGCAACTATGTGACTTTCTCTAAATCACCAGTTGTTTCATAATCAAACCTTTAAAGGACGGGCGGACCAGGAGCGGTCCCAGCAGAGCCCCAGGATTGCAGAAACTGGGTAATCCCAGCACGACGGAGGTGTCCGGCCGCAGCCGGCGGAAGCGCCCCCTGGTGCTGACTCTGCGCACTGCACCCGCAGGTGCGCCCCGGGCGGTCGTGCGTGTCTCTGGCGTGGGTTTGAGGCGTGGGGTCCTCAAACCGCTGCCGCTGACCCCACTGTCTGCCTTTGGGACAAGGACTGGGCTAACACCGAGCGAATACACACAAGAGGGAGGGGTAGTTTGCCTTGGCCAACCAAGGCCAGGGAAGGGTGCCAGGGGAAGAGAACGCGCAGAGGTGAGCGGCTGGCTTTCTCACCCACGCCTGTTGTGGCCGAATTTGAAGAGTCCTCCAGGGGCCGGTGCGGTGCGTCGAAGTTTTAGCGCAGCGTGGAGGTGAGGGTGGGGGCAGTGCTACTGAGATGAGGCCGGACATCACCAGGGCTAACCCGGAGAGTTCAAGCTGAGTCTGCTCTTAGGCGCTGGGGCGCTGAGGTCATGCCTTCTCCTCCCCTCTGCAGGTCCTTCTGCCATAGAGCTTCAGGCTGGCCTCAGGCTCGCTGCAGTGGAGCTGCTGGCCAGGGACAAGATCTCTGAAACTGTGAGACAACAGAGATTCTTTCTCCTGTTGGTTAAATTCATTTGCTACGTCTGTCTGTCTCTCTCCATATATAAATTTAACTTATTTAACATCCGGAACGTAGCTTCCCCTCCCTTCTCTTTTCCCAGTCCCTCCCTCTCCCCTCCCCACAATCTTCCCCTCCTTTTTTCCCCCAGAAGAGGCTTAGAAAAAGGGAGGCCGCCGTGGATATCAAATTGTAGTAGGACCAAGCGCATCTCCTATCGTGGCTAGGCAAGACAGCTGAGTTAGGGGGAAGGGATCCTAGGATGAGCAACTCTGTCTCCATATCGTAGGTCTTTTTAAAATCTTGATTTTATGTGGATAGGTGTGTGCCTGTATTTGTGCCTGAGCAGCATATGTGCAGTGCTTGCGGAGGCCAGAAGGGGGCGTTGGATCTCCCGGGACTGGAGTTACAGCCGGTTGCTAGCTGAGCCAGGTCCTCTGAGGAGCAGCCAGGGCTCTTACCCCAGGGCACCTCTCCAGCCCCATACGTGTATAGTTTTGATTCTTATGTAGCACAGGTTGGCCCTGTACTCCTAGTCCTCCCACCTTCCCAGGTGTGAGCTGGAGGGATGGCTCGGCAGTTACGAGCCCTGCTCTTTCAGAGGACCCAGGTTCAATTCCCAGCACCCACAAGGAGGCTCACCACTGTCTGTAGACCCAGTTCCAAGCGATCCATTCAACACCATCTTCTGACCTCTATAGACACAGACACTAAATAAATATATTTTTAAAATGTAGCAGGTTCCCCCCTCACAGTGTTTTGTTTTTTCTTTTCTTTAACAAAAGACCATAGAGGGGACTGGACAGGAGGAGGCTCAGCGGATAAGAGCACTGGCTGCTCCTTGAGAGGTCCTGAGTTCAATTCCCAGCAACCACATCGTGGTGCATAACCATCTATACTGGGATCTGATGCCCTCTTCTGGCAGGCAGGTGTACATGCAGATAGAGCACTCATCTACATAAAACAAATAACCCTTAAAAAAACAACAAAAAAGAACACTGGCTGCTTTTCCAGAGGACCCAGGTTCCATTCCCAGCGCCCGCACGGAAGCTCAGAACTCTCTGTTCCTCCAGCTCCAGGGAATTTGACACCCTCCTCTTGCCTCTGCACCTACCAGGCACACATACATGCCGGCAAGACTCCCACAAACATTTTAAAAAAAGAAGAGAAACAACAGACTATAGAAATGATTCTATCCAGGTGACCGCCACTCACACAGCGGTCACCGGCCACAGGAGAGGACTTAAATATTAAACTTCAAGTCAGGTGTGGTGGCTCACGCCTGCTACCGCGGTGGAGGAGGCCTGGGCCACACGAGGCGGCCTCAAAAGTAAACAACCAAACAAGCACACAGGAGAAACTCTCAGCGGCAGGCCCCAGGGGCCTGGGTGCACACGAGGCTGACGTGACCCAGGGAGGGGCGCACCAGAAAGTTCTGTGGAACAGCACTGCCCTCCTCCCCCGCAAGGCCAGCTCATCCTGCCACATTCTCTGCAGGGACCACACCCTTGTCAACGTCATGAGCGCTGGTGCGCGTCCACCTGTCTCAGTCTTTAAAAATGAGCAGGTAGGGGCATGGGAGGAAGGGGGAGGGAGGGAGGGGGCTACGATCGGGAGGTTAAGGTGAATAAATTTTTTAAAATTTTAAATTGAAACAAAATAAGGGGACTGGTATTTCTTGGTCAGAGATACCAAAAGGTATCTTAAAAAAAAAAAAAAAAAGATTTATTATGTATACAGTGTTCTGCCTGCATGTGTGCCTGCAGGCCAGAAGAGGGCATCAGATCTCACCATAGATGGTTGTGAGCCGCCATGTGGTTGCTGGGAATTGAACTCAGGACCTTTGGAAGAGCAGCCTGTGCTCTTAACCTCTGAGCCATCTCTCTAGACCTCAAAAGATATCCTATTTATTTATTTATTTATTTATTTATTTATTTATTTATTTATTTATTCATGAGTCAGGGTTTCAGTATTGTAGCTCAGGCTGGCCTTGAACTCAGAGAGTTCCACCTACCTCTGTCTCAGGAGCACGGGCATTAAAGGTGTGAGTCACCATGCCCCAAAACCTTGAGCACTTGCTCCTTCTGTCTCAATCACAGGCCTTCCTCACCATGCCTGGTTCTTGTGGAGCTGTTTAACGAGGTTATTTTCCCTCTCATGCTTTGTGATTCCCTTGTAAAAAGGCCACAAACTCTCTGTGACACGGACACCCAGATCAGCCATCCTCCAGTCGTTGCGAGGTTGGTGACCTCTGAAAGTGTAGCTGTGGACTTTACACAGGAGAGGTGGATCCGAGATCTTCTCAAAAGACCCTGGAAGGAGGTGGGGGCAGCCTGGGCTCTGGGTGAAAGACGGTTTCCTCAGGGAGCACTGTCATTGTTCACTACCGAATCCGGTGGAGGGACGCATGCTCCTGTCTGCCTGCCTGCCTGCCTGTTGTATTGTCTTTTGACCATGGTTTCACTATATAACCAAGACTGGCCTTGAAAATGCAAAACAATCCTCTTGCCTCAGCCTCCCAGGGGCTTTACTTACAAGTCATGAATAGCCACTGAGGGGAACAAGAATATCCAAGCGATGGGGCTGGAGAGATGGCTCAGAGGTTAAGGGCACTGGCTGCTCTTCCAAAGATCCTGAGTTCAATTCCCAGCACCCACATGGCAGCTCCCAACCATCTACAGTTGAGATCTGGTGTCCTCTTCTGGTACGCACGCGTACAGCAGGTAGAACACTCATCTATGTAAAATAAATAAAAAGACCTGGCTATGGAGTTGGACCCTGGAGACGCTGCGTCCGCTTCATCAATGAATCTCGACTGTCAGGACCTCAGCAGAGGCCCTCGGTGTGAGTTCTTCCCACCAGGTGGGCCACCCTAACCTCTTGCCTCATGGATGTCTCTCCCTGACTGGGCTGTGCTGCAGACCCCACAGTGTTCCATCTCCTGTCCCCGTAACAGCCACGCTTTATGATGGCCAGCAAAGCACGTTTGCGTCACGGCCTCCAACACAACCGTGCCGGGACCTTTGCCGTGTTTCACTGCCCAGTACTCATGCCACCCCTCCTCCCAACTGCATCGTAGGACCCTCAGAACCCTTCACCCCGCGTTGATCCTCATCCCTGCCGTGTCTTCCCAGTGCCTGCCGCTGTGGTTTTAGCCACACATCCACTGTCTCTAGGATCCGAATGGTGATGAGTACCTACACTAAGGCTGAGAGCCTTTCCCCCATCTCTTGGACATCTTTACTTCTCTCAGTGGCGTGCTCATGTCCCGTGAGTGTACCCAGTTGGTTTCCACCCAAAGGATACCAAGTCACTCATGCAGTTCCAGGAACTGCCACGTGGTGGCAGCAAACACACAGGCAACTTTCCCAGAGAGCGGGCAGGTATGCGACTCCAGTCCAGGACTGAAGACTGCTGAACACGGTGGGGAAACTGAGGCCTCAGAGAGGAGGCCTGGTGGTTTCCTTCTCTGCTTTCCTTCTCTGTGTGGGGCTGTAGGGAGCTGAGTCTCCCCCACCCAGGAGAAGGCCAACGGGGCCCAGAGACAGGACATCCGCACCCCGCTGCTCTTTGCCAGGAATGAGGCTGACTGGCCACTGAGGTGGCTGGGGTACCACTGTAAGGAGGGTCCCCATAGAAACGGAGCGCTCCCTGACCCTTCCCCCACCTGCTGTTCCTCCTGCATTCCCACCTGCACTGAGTTACAGCTGTGGGCTGCTGCAGGCTGGGGTGGGGTAGGGGTGGGCTCAGCTTTGGCCTCTCCCTCCTGCAGATGAGGACTAAGATTTAGCTCCTAGGTGTCCCCTCCCCCAAGTCTGGGGTAGCTGAGGGCGTACGCCCCTGGCTGGAAAGGCCCGTTGCCTTAGCCACCACCATGGCCACGGTCACCGCACCAGAGGCAGGTTCAGGGCTCTAAGTTTAAAAAAAGAACTGGAAATCAGAACCCTCGTGTGAAGGCTCTGGTTTTTACATGTTAGGAACGAAGTCACTTTAAAAGGCAGCCGGGCCTGTTATTGCAGGCCTGTGAGCCCGGCTACTCTGGAGGTCGAAGTGGATGGATCCTAAGTTCAAGACCAGCCTGGGCAACTTATCAAGAAAAAGAAAGGGCTGGGATGCAGCTTACTGGTGGAGCTGTGGCCAGCACGTGAATGGCCGGGAGCGTCCAACTTCAGCACTATGACAATCAAATCAAATCAAACCCCAAGCACCCCCATTTCTGTGTTGGTCTGGCCACAGCGGGGACCTTTGTAGACCAGGTTCCTTCAAGCATGAGGGTGGGACAGGGAGAGGGCAGGAGCTGGGCCTGGATGGGGAAGGCCGGCTGTGCCAGCTGCTCGGACCTGACCTGATGGGGCCTCCGAGCCTGGGGAAGGGCCGGCAGCCATGGCAAGGCAGCAGGCACGGCCAACTGAGCAAGGAGCCTGGGAGAGCAAGGGCACAGTCCTCGGCCTCCCTGTGAGACACTCGGGTCAGCCGTGGGTGGGTGAGCCCCAGCTGGGAGGCTGCTGGGAGGCCAGCTAGCCCAATCTGGAGGCCAGAGAGCCAAGCTCTCTGATGAGGCAGAGTCTGGTCTCCGGGGCCTGAGTCACCTTTCTCTAGACTTGAGCTCACTCTCAGGGCTGATTACAACCCCAAGGGAGACTTTCTCCATCACCATTTCTCTACGGTGACAACCTTGAGCCAGCACTGAGTTCTACCTCAGCTTCCTTACCTGTAAAGCTCAGATGGTAGGGCTGGCTCACACAAATTACCAGGGTTAAGTGAGTATAAAGCGTGGCTCAGAGAGGGCAGCCAGTTTGCCTGAGGCTACACCCAGCAGAAACAGCGAGCAAAGGACAGAAGTCGGGCCATCGGGAAGGCTCAGTGGTTTAAGGAACTTACTTCCAAGCCTGACGACCCGAGTTCAATCCCCGGGACTCACAGAACGGAAGGAGGGAACTTCGAAGGTCAGAGAACCCACAAGTTGTTCTCTGACCTTCACAGGCAAGCTGTGGCGCACACACAGTAAATAAATGAATAAAATGTAATTTAGAAAAGAGAGAGAGAGAACCCCTCCCTGGAGGGGCTGACCAGGGGACAGAGTAAGAGTGGCCAGGTGAGATGGGCTTTAAGGTCAGGAGTGTCTGGGGCTTGGGGGTTCAGGGAGTCTTGGAGGGCTTGCTGGAGGCAAGCTGGTCCGAGACCCGAGAAGGGGCTCCTGAAGCAGGGCTGAGGGATAGTGTTCAGGGTTCAGGGGGAACAGGAAGCATGTTCTACTCGCCAGTGGGGAGCGTGGTGGCTGGGGACTTGACTCTGCCAAGGCTAGCCCTTCTGGAGGCCAGTCTGGGGGGAAACTGAGGCAGGGGAGGCAACTACTCAAATGGTAGGAAGAGCAGTCACCAGCGGTAGACGAGGGAGGGCCCCTCCATGGAGCCCCAATGTCCCACTTTACAGCCAGGCCTGGCTGGGTGGCCCTGGAGATGTCACCACGCCTCTCTGGGCCCAGATCCCTTTCTGGCCCAGAGGCTGCTGGGAAGGCCAGAAAGCCGCAGGCAGGGCGGCTTATCCATTCCCTCCCTGCCCCCCAGCCCCAAGGGCACTGGGAGATGTCATTTCTCCAGCTCTTGGGGGCGGAGGTCACCCCAGCTCAGCAGATAACACCGAAGGTTGAGCAACGCCCCGCCAGCTTGCTGGGGCCAGGGCTGGGGTCAATGGGTCGGGGGTCAGACCCAGGCAGGCTGGCAGCTCCTGCCTGAGCGGCCTGGCTGGAAGTGGCAGAAGGGTGGGCCCCACGAACTGTCCTGGGCCTCCCCCAAAAGGGCTAGTGGTCCAAGTCTGGGACCACTGGAGTGCTCGGAGGGTTTGCTCTCCCAGCCTGCAGGGTCACCGCTGGGTGCCTACGGCTGGTGTTGGGTCCAGCAGCCTCCAACCACCCGGGAAGCCTGCAGCCTCTGGGCAATGCTGTGTAGGTCTTAGGGGCCTCCGGGTCCCCGGCCCCCTACTGCCCGGTCCATTTCTCTCCGACACCCGGACAGCACCGTTTCGCACAGCACCAACACCCTCCACGGAGGAAGCTTGGGGCATCGAAGTGACTCCCCCACGGACACCCAGGGTGGCAGAACCCCCACCCCGGCTACCTTCGCGCGCGGGGGGGGGCGTGTAGGCAGGGGCGGTGGGCGGGCCATACGTAGGGTGTTGGGACCAGGGACAGCAGGCATCCTGCGGGTGGGCGTGCACCGGGTGCAAGTTGTGCTTCTCAGGAGTCGGGGGGCGGCACCTGTAGAGGGGGGCGTGCACCGGGTGGAAGGCTGCTTCCCGGGAGTCTGGGACAGCGGGCAAGACCCGGGGGCTGGGGTCGCGCCCCGGGTTGGGGGAGAGGGCCCGGGACAGCGGACGGGAGCTGGGGGACGAGCCGCCACCGGGTCCTCCAGCAGGGGGCGGGCGGCGGCCGCGCTCCCGGGCGCTCCCG